>NC_081568.1:32605544-32616703 GCF_022355385.1 Mustela nigripes
TCCGCCGCTTGCCGGGAGCCAGCCCCTCCCCCCGGGGTCTATCTTCCCGTCGCTTTGGATTCACTTCTCTGCCGGTCCTACCTTTCAGAAAGTGGTTGTTTTCTGTTTCCAGAATTGCTGTTCTTCTTCTCTTCGATCTGCCGATGGATTTTCAGGTGTTTGCAATCTTTAGATAAGCTATCTAGCTGATCTCCGGCTAGCTGAAGTAGTCTCGGCCTGCTACTTCTCCGCCATCTTGACTCCCGGTCTCTGTCTTTATGTTGCCTCTTTCCTCTGTGTTGCTCCCTTTCAGAGAGACATTCTTTGTGTTGGCAAAATGCCTATCAGCAATTCCCTGCTTACATCGTTCCAGGTCTAAACCTACAGCCTAGAGAATGAGCCAATAAGTGAGGCAGAAGTCCTAGATTTAGCTCTGATTGGAAAGAAAAGTCACCTTGGCTTAGATCTTGCTCCATTTGTAAAACAATGTCTACAAATCGAGAGGTATGATTCCCACCTCAAGCAGTCTTGGATAACCTGCTGTCTTTGGAGTCACGGCAGCATCAGTTTGCCAAAAGCACATAGACCGAGAGTGGGTTAAGGATGGTGTCCCAGGGTAAAGTCACATCACCATGACCAGAAAAAGAAGCCATGCACGTTTTTGTGGGCAAAAGCAGTCATTTTGCACTTAGCATTATTCCAGTGGTTTCTCAATATTGCCTACACATAATCCATTGATTACAAACACACATGGGCATCACCCCTCAAAAATTCTGAAACATTAGTTCCAGGGTAGGAAATGGATATGTGTGTTTTGAGAAAGCTCTGTAGATGGTTGATTCAGTAATCAGTCAGGTCTGCATCACTAAGTGTTCTCAACTAATTCATTTTTTAGATGAGTCTGGTAAAATAATTTAGCAATTCTCAAATTTTCCAGCTGTGAGCCACTTTAACAGAGCTAAGAACACTAGTGCTCACCTACCTACTCACCCACTCATACTTCACTAGCACCAAACTCACCTCCCCTGGTGATGTTGTTTTAATATGATACCATCCAAGAAATATTCTTTTTAAAAAATTCTAAACAGGATTCTAAGCTCTGCCCTACTTACAGTAATATGTTTGTCAAGGTTACCAGGTTTTCTTAGAAAAATTTTAAGTGTATGGTTAATAGAAAACTTCAGCTTAAACTAAACACTAAAATATAGTAACATTGTCTAATTCAACAAACACTTAGCCTCTGCCTTTCTTGACCTTCTCACCTAGCCACTCTCTCCCATGGTTAGACCATAGACCTTGGCATTGCATGAAATTACACTATTTTAAAATAATAAAATCACACCCACCCACCCCCTTTTGACCATAGTCTCTTTCCCTTCTCACTAATTAGGTTGGTGATGGAGCCTCAAGTTCCATGATAATTCTATCCCATTCCTATCCATTGGCCCCTACCTGTCTTTATATCCTTCCTTACTCAAATCAGATTCTAGATTCCTCCAGGATCTTCCAAACAAGTGTGTGAATGGTTACCTGCAGACACCCGTGTGGCTTCCCCTGCCCCCAGGGCCCTAGGCTTTACCCAAACACTCAAGGAGGACAAAGCATTTTTCAGGATTAAAAGAAGTTGTGTACAAAGATAAACTCTAAACGGATGAAAGACCCAAATGTGAGACAGGAATCCATCAAAATCCCAGAGAAGAACATAGGTAGCAACCTCTTCAACCTCAGCCACAACAACTTCTGGCTAAACATGTCTCCAAAGGCAAAGGAAACAAAAGCAAAAATGAATTTTTAGGCTTCATCAAGTTCAAAAGCTTCTGCACAGCAAAGGAAACAGTCAACAAAACTAAAAGGCAACCTACAGAATGGGAGAAGATATTTGTAAATGATATATCAGAAAAAGGACTAGTATCCAAGATCTACAAAACTTATAAAACTAAATACCCCCCCAAAAAAACAAATAATCCAGTCAAGAAATGGGCAGAAGACATCAACAGACATATCTCCAAAGACAACATACAAATGGCCAACACACACATGAAAAAAAATGCTCAACATCACTTGGCATCAGGGAAATACAAATCAAAATCACAATGAGATACCACCTCACACCAGTCAGAATGGCTAAAATTAATGAGACAGGAAACAACAAGTGTTCACAAGGATGTGGAGAAAGTGGAACCCTCTTACACTGTTGGTAGAAACACAAACTGTTACAGCTACTCTGGAAAATGGTATGAATGTGCCTCAAGAAGTTAAAAATAGAGCTACTCTATGACTTAGCAATTTCACTACTAGGTATTTACCACAAAGATTCAAATGTAGTGAAAACAAGAGGCATCTGCATCCCAATGTTCATAGCAGCAATGTCCACAATAGCCAAACTAGAAGGGGCCAAGATGCCCTTCCACAGATGAATGGGATATTACTCAGCCATCAGAAAGGATGAATGCCACCATTTGCATTGACAAGGATGGAACTGGAAGGGACTATGCTAAGTGAAACAAGTCAAGCAGAGAAAGACAGTCACTGTATGGTTTCACTCATATGTGGAGCACAAAGAATAGAGCAGAGGACCACAGAGGAAGGGAGGGAAAACTGAATGAGAAAAACCAGAGGGGGAGACAAACTATGAGAGACTTTGGAATCTGGGAACCAAACAGAGTTACAGAAGGGAGGGGAATGGGTGATGGTTTACCTTTTGGGTTTCTTTTGAATTTTATATCCTGGTTTAATATATGTGGTTTGAATTGGTGGCAAGAGATTAACATTTTTACTTTGTTTTACATTGTTTACCTTTGTGGTTTATTTTGAATTTTATATCCTGGGTATGGTTTGAACTGGTGGCAAGAGATTAACATTTTGTAGGTGTTTCATTTACACTTTAACTTTTGTTCTTAGCCATCTTGTTAGTGGTTTGGGACAAGCAGCAGTGCCTCCTTGAGCCCATGACCTCCTAGATGACAACAGAGTGAACAGACTTTTTGGCACTTTGGGAACTAGTTGCCAAAGGATCCAGTGAATTGTTAATTGTAGCATTTTTGCATCAGGTTATGGTTTAGATGAATACATTTATCTTTTGGTGTCTGTTACTGAGAACAGACACTGAGCTCAGTGACATACTCTGTAAGCATAAGTACAAAATCTCAAGAGACTGATGTACTAAAAACACAGAAGTATAATTGAAATGTATCCTTACCGTGATGGCAAGGCAATGAAAAGGCTGAAGTTCAAATTTGCTACGGGTTTAAAATATCAACACTTAACATTATACCACTGGGACTGAGGCCTGAAGAAACTTTGGAGAATACATTTTTGAGCTGGGAGTTATACATACTAATGTTTCTTTGAAGTCATCCCCTTGAAAAACAAAACCCTGTTTTTATATGATAAACTAACACCTCAAAGGGGTCTGTAAGTATGGGAGAGAAAGTGAAGCTGTCTTCTCGAGTTCTGCTGGGAAGATTTGCACTAGATTAATTCAGCTTTCAGATCATACTGTTAGCTAAGCAATAGCTGTCTATTCAGACTCAACTGCAAGCAAACTGAGTTCAGGGATTACTAGGTATTTTTGTCTAGAAATTTGAAAAAGCACAGATCACTGGATTGTAGCAGTTTTCTCTCTACACACACACATACACACGTGGATATATATATATAGATAGATAGATATCTATAGATATCTATATCTATATTAAACACTTAAACATATATTTATATACAATTAAAGTTTGCAACATATCTATCTATATAGATATCTATAATTGTATATAAATATATATTTAAGTATTTAATTTCATTAAATATTGGTAACTTTATACCCTATGAGAACCAATTGAACTGTGACTAGTTTCAGAATTTTCATTACTGATTTTTTTCCTTTTTCTTTTTTCTTTTTTTGCAGTTTTGACAGCCCTGTGTACAAACTTTTTCCTCTAGAAACTGGAGACTATGTATCCTTCCATACTTCTCCCTGTCTTATGGGTTTCTTATGGGTAACCCATGTCTCCAGGATCAGGGAGGAGGAAAGCTCTGATTTATATTGTTTGCCAGTTTCATGGTGTAAACATTCCCACAGTGGTGATTTCAAGCTTTAACTACTGATTTGAAGAATTTCTGACTATTTCAAGTTGGCTCTTATGAGCCAATTGCATCCATCTCCCAAACCGCTGCTGGGACCAGATCTTCACAGCCTGTGCTCTCTGTCTTGTGGCTTTTCAATGTCATGCAGTATACAGGTTAGAAAAAAATATATACACGATTAAAGTCTGCAGCATAAATGGGTATACATAGCATCACCTTGCTTGTCAATCAAATGAATTCTATTAGGATCATTGTGTTTGGTGTTCAGTCAGGATAAAAGCTCCAAATAAGAAGTCTTCTCATATCTGAAGGTGTTTATGGCTGCCTTCTCCAACAAGACAAAGAACAACAAGGAAATATTAGTGGAACCGTGCTGGCTACACCTAATTGACAGGGCAACTTTCATCTGTCTTCACAGATGGGTACAAGACTGCTCAGGGTTCCTGAAGGTACAGGACAACCATCACAATCTAAAGAAAGAGTATTAGAAATAGAATCCACAAGAACTCTATGGAACTGTTACATAACTTAAGAAAAGAAATAGGTTGCATGGGGCCAAGAAACAGCCCAGAGCTAGCTTTGGAGTTAAGAGAGACTGTGAGCAGTTCGGAAACTGCTGATATCTGAAGATATGACAAATAAAGGCCAGTCCATGGATGGTAAAGAGTCAATGCATGACAGTTTCTGAAATAGAGTGTCCTGGACTCAGAGGACCCCACCCCTGTTAGGGTACCAGTGATGTTGCAGTAAAGTGGTTTATCCCTTAAGTTTATATTCACTAAGTGGATCTGAGGCTTACTAGTCATATCTTGGGGCAAGAGGGCAGAAAACAGGCAAAGGGTACAAGGGCCATGGGCAACATCTCCCTAGAACCATCTGGCTTTGATTATTTTTACCCCATCTACTGAGAACTCTTGAGGCCACAAAATACAGGGAGAAATAATTATTCCCTAGCTTCCACAGCTGCTAAGACAGTTCCATCTGGCACTTCTACACCTGCAGCTATAACCCAGGGACCTCTGAATTTCCTTGCATGTTAGCAGATGGTGATAGCTAAGGGATGTAAGGTCTAAAGGCATTTTAGGCAGTTCTATACCTCAGCATTTGTTCCTTTGAGCTCCTATCAGTGCGTTTGTTCTTTCTCTGTTTCTATAATTATTTATGTCTTAGATTTAAAGGATTAAGTTGGAATATTCCTAGAGTCATTAAAAGCTGGTAAAAGGTCCACTTCCTTTTATCTGCTTTCCTTTCCTCTGGACAGACGTGAAGAATGAGGGATAGATCACTTGTCAAATACAGGGTAGGTCAATATATAGCAACAATCATTATCTTACCTTGCAAAAGTTGGGGGAGGGGATAAAAAGCCTATGTTAGCAGAAATGTTAGAATAAGAAATCCTATGAAATTATACAATACAGAAGCCTTAAAACAAGAATGGAATTTTTTTTTGGTGATTTGGTCATTTTTTTTTTTCCCTCAACTTGAAGGCAGGCCCACTTAATCTACTCCTCTTTTCCAGTTTAGCCAAGCTCACTTCCCATCCTCCCCACCTCCTGCAACTTCTTGACTTCCTCCTTTCTTTTTAATTTTCTTTTCCATTCTCTCCCAAATGCAATCTTCTAGCTTCAGCTCAGAATTTCCTTTGGAGCAAGTCACTTCAAAGCCACTTGGTAACTATGGTTACGGCTCTTCAGGATCGTCCATGAACAGGAGGCAATGTGAAGACTAGATGCCCATAATCTACTCAGGATGTATACACTGAAGATGTTCCACCCAAAAAGCCCAGTTCTCCCAGGCATTAAAGTAAAAATAGCCCCCACTGAAACCATCTCCTGAGGACGAAATCACAGCCAAAGAAATTTTTTTAAAAAGTTGACACCAGAGGGAAGCATGGGCAAAAATCACCCCCATATGTTAGAGGTCTATAGTCCTTACAGCATAAAATCAGCAAAGCATTTTTCTAACCCTAAGACGGCTCTGAATAAAATTTAAAAACAAACCCTGTTTACATTTTTATTAATTTCTATTGTCCTCAAAGTAGCATGCACAGAACTGACAGATAAAATAACAGAAGCAGTATAGTTTTGTGAGTAACAGCACAGACTCTGAACTAGGCTTCCTTGTTCAAATCATGATTGAGTCATTTCTAGCTTTGGTCATGGGCAAGTTAGTTAACTGCTTCATGTTTCCAGTTTCTGATCAGTACAATAGGAATAATAATTGCATGTATCTCACAGAGTTTTGTAAGACTTTGTATATGTGGATTATGTCCCTTGAAATTTTACGTGTTAGATAACCCCCTGTACCTCAGAATGTGACTGTAT
The DNA here is from genome assembly GCF_022355385.1 of Mustela nigripes. Taxonomy (NCBI): domain Eukaryota; kingdom Metazoa; phylum Chordata; class Mammalia; order Carnivora; family Mustelidae; genus Mustela; species Mustela nigripes. The sequence goes on from NC_081568.1 coordinate 32,611,931, forward strand.
TTGGAGATAGCACTTTTAAAGAGGTAATTAAGGTAAAATTAAGTCAAATGGATGAGCCCTCATCCGGTATGACTAGTGTCTTTAAAAGAAGAGTTTAGGACACACACACATAGAGGGAATGCTATGTGAAGACAGAAGGCCAGAAGGACTGACCATGTATGAGCCAAGGAGAGAGACCCTCAGAAGAACCCAAGCATGCCAACCCCTTGATCTTGGACTTCTAGCCTCCAGACCTGTAGAAAATAAATCTCTGTTGTTTAAGCCACTCATTTTGTGGTATTTGTTATAGAAATTAATATAGAGGCGCTTGGGTGGCTCAGTCATTGGGCATCTGCCTTTGGCTCAGTTCATGATCCCAGGGTCCTGGGATCAAGCCCTGCATCAGGCTCCCTGCTCAGCAGGAAGCCTGCTTCTCCCTCTCCCACTTCCTCTGCTTGTGTTCCTTCTCTCACTGTCTCTCTCTCTCTCTGTCAAATAAATAATTAAAATCTTAAAAAAAAAGAAATTAATAGAGATCCACATATATAAGTGCTCAATAAGGATTATTATTATATTATTATTGTTATAAGCAGTATTGTAGATATTCTATTATTTAATACTATTATTAATACTATAATAATTAATGTTATTATTAACATATCATCAGGTTCAACAGGCTAAATCTTCAGTCTTTAATTGTCCACCAGTCCCTGCACCCTTCAGAAACCCTTCACCTGTGTTTCTGGCCTACTGGCTATAAATTGGGGGGGGTTCCTCAGCCTTGGACTTCAGATGTCAGTTGCAAGTCCAGGTTTGCACCTGTGACTTCTGCCCAACTAGCCATATATAAGTAGTGCCCATGACCCCTTCCTTGGGTTCAGTTAATTGCTAGAGTGGCTCACAGGACTCCGAGACACATTTACTTACATCATTGACTTATTATATATAACACATATAAATAATATATCTCACATATCTGTAAGTTATTACAGGAACAGCCAGAGAAGGATAGGCAAGCATGGGGAAAGGGTGCAAAGCTTCCATGCCCTCTCCGCTCTCCTAGCACTTCCACATGTTCACCAACCTGGAATCTCTCTGAACCCAGTCCTTTTGGATTTTTAGGGAGACTTCATTACGTAAGTACAATTGATGAAATTGTTGGCCATTGGCAATTGGTTCAACCTCCAGCCCCTCACTACCCCCCCATTTTTAGGTGGGGGTCCAAGAGTCACCAAATTAACATAACAAAAGACACCTTTGTTCCTCTTCTCGTTTAGGGAATTTCAGGGTTTTTAGGAGTTCTGTGACAGAAATGGGATGAACAACAAATATATATTTCCCACTACATATCACAGTATCATAACCTCATATCCATTAAGATGGCTACTATCAAAAAACAAAAAGCAAACAAACAAACAAAAAAACGGAAAATAGCAAGTGTTGGTAAGGATCTAGAGAAAAGAGAAGCCTCATCCACTGTTGGTGAGAATGTAAACTGGTGCAGCCGCTGGCAAAAAAAAAGTATGGAGGTTCCTTAAAAAAAAAAATTAGGACTACCGTATGATACCATATGATCCACTAATCCCAATTCTGGGTATATATCCAAAAAAATTGAAAGCAAGATTTCATAGAGGTATTTGCACACCCATGTTCATAGAAGCATTATTTATAACAGTCAAAAAATGGGAGCACCCCAGATGTCCACTGATGGATGAATAAACAATATGTGGTATATACATACAGTGGAACAGTATTCAGTCCTAAAAAGGAAGGAAATTCTGTCACATGGTGACAAAGTTCACTGGGTGAACTTTGAGGACATTATGCTAAGTAAAATAAGCCAGTTAAAAAAGACAAATAATATATGAGTCCACATACACAAATACTTAAAGTACTCAAATTCATAAAACAGAAATATAATGGTAATTGTATTTACCAGGTAAGTACTGGGGGTTGGAGAAAAAAGGGGCTGTTTAATGGATATACAGTTTCAGATTTGCAAGATGAAAATGCTCTGGGGGTATGTTTCACAACTATGTGAATATACTTAACACTACTGAACTCTACACTGAAAAATGGTTAAGACGGTAAATTTTATATTGTGTGGGGTTTTGAGAAAAAAAATAAATAAATAAATAAATATGACATGTACGCACTTAAAAGGACAAAAAAGATTAAGTTGAAAGCTCCCTGGAAACACCATGAGCACCAGTGAGCTAGACGGAAGCACCCTATGCCTGAAGGGGTTTGGAAGGGTGACCAAGAAGGCCTGGAAGGGCCCCTAAGTGATTCCTTATGGGTGGGTGCTGAAGAAACCTTCTGCATTTCATGGTTGTGCCTCAAACCAGCCCTCAGCCTGGTTTTGGTGTTTTGGGGAGAAGTCAGTACTCTGAGTAGGCACATTCATACATCCAGCATTCCTGAGGCTTGACTCCACACCAGGCACTGTGTGGGCCCCAGGAATGCAAAAAGAAAACAAGGTCAAGATTTTAAGGAGCCCTCGGATCAGAGGCTGAACAAAATTTCCAGCTAAGAAATGAAGTTGGTCTCCTCCCAATTTATGGACAAAATAAAAACAACTTTGTACTATAAAAGTGATGGAAACCCAGAAATCGGTTAATTCAGTCCTTCCCTGCTGCCTTCCCTACTTCTCTAACCCCAGGTGGAAATGAACAAGAGTTGCTCTATCTATAAACGTCTCAGGAAGCATCACTCTATCTATAAACATTTGGAAGCAGTCACTTCCGATTGGAACAGAGGTGCACAGAAGGGGGCTCTTGAACTGTGTGCAGTTGCTGCACCAACAGATTCCTGTCAAGTCTCTGCAACTGAGGAAATGGCCTTCTCAAATTTGTTGCGATGGAGGCGGGTCTTTTGTCTTCATCCTGGTATTTGCTTTGCAGCTGGCCTGGACACGGATGCCCACATCCACCTACACAAGCCACTTTTCCATCAGCACCTCAGTACTCGTAAAAGTGACCAAAACCTACAGCTGGAAGATGGAGAAAACCAGCTCTAGGAGGCAGATGTACCAGAATCATTGTGTATAAAGCAGTATGGAGACAACTAACTGGGTAATCTGCAAATCACTGAAAATTTCTAGGTCACATTTACCTCTTTTTAAAGAAATGAGAGCTTTCATTCATTATCTCTGTTGTCCTGAGATTCTAAGGTCCTAGAAAAATGACCCATGAGTATCACCTGGTTAACAGAGTGATTTCCGAGGTCAGTCTCCTCTGTAGCAGCAGTTCTCAGTATGTGATCCATGGGGCCACAGCTGCAGCGTGACAAGGGAGCTGCTTGTCGGCAGAGCTGCTGGAGAGAGAGGCCAAGGAATTCATGATTCAACAAGCCCTCCAGGTGATGTTGTGCACCCTGAAGTCTGAGAAGCCCAGCTCTAAACCTTGATGGTAGCATCATTTAAAACACCTTGTTGGATTTTGTACCTCATGGGTTGTTGTTTGCAAAACAACTTAACTGCTCTTGAAAGTTGACCCCAGATACAATTCAGAACTTCCCCCCTTTGTATTTACCACACTACTTCCTATACACGCATCTGCCACAGAATCTGCTTTGTTTTGGAGAATTTATTAATGAATATGTCTGTCTCCAGTAGATTGTAAGATCCTTGAGGGCAAGGAATAAGTCATTTTCAGTTTTGGAGTTCGAGGACCTAGGAGAGTGCCCAAGAATATAAGTGCTATGTTGCAAATGGATACATGGATGGATGGATGGATGGATGGATGGATGGATGGATGGGTGGAGTGGGTACATGCATGTATGGATAAATAAGTGTTTCAAAATATGTAAAGCCTTGAGTAAAGGAAGGATTAGTATTGAGCAGCAAGAAATAATGTGTTTGGATTTTGGTAATAGAGATCCGCTATTCCCTTCTTGGTCCCAAATAATTTTTTTTCCAGCTAATAATTATGCTGGTGAAAATACTGATTCTGAGTACAACTGAGATCTGCTCCTCGATCATCTAATCATTCTCAGAACAGCCTGGAGGCCTCACATTGAGTTCCAGTTCTCATGTGAACAAGGCAGATAACACCACCTGCCCCATGCTTATCTCCTGGGGACACCCAGCATGCTAAGTAATGATGACTACAAATGGCTTTTGAAGTTCTGGGGGATGGCTGCTATGTAGGCATAGAAGATATTAATAAAAAGTTCAAACATTTGGCAATATCTAAAATAAACCTTACCAACTTTGCCAAAGTCAGGCAGGAAGCAGAAGGGCTGTCTTTCCTCCCCTTATATGGGAATCAAGAATGAGCCACATTCTGTGTCTACTTCTTTCATAACACCCTTCATGTGTGTGGCTCATATAAATCTTTCCTTTAAAATGTGAATGGAAATGTAACACTGAGAACCTGGGAGGAATAGGAGAAGAGAAATAAAAACATGCAATTAAATTATCAAGATGGAATCTTTCTCTTGCATGACATGGTAGGAAGAAAAATAAAATCAAGTGTCCCTCCCCTAGACTTAGGACCATTTTTAAAGAACACATAAAATTGAAATATACTTAGCTATAATTCAGCTTCCTTACCTTTAAAACTGGCAAAACAAAACTCACCTCCTGGGGATGTTGGAAAGATAACACGCCATGATATAGAGAAAATTGCTGTGGTGGCAGGGAGGCTCTTTATCAAACAATACCTTGGGTTTGTGTGTTTCACTTGTTGATAATTCTCTGTGATGGAAAACTGTCCTCAGCATGATACTAACAGCCCCTTGAATGTGTACAACATACTACAGTTTACCAAGAGACTTTACAAACAGATTCTT
>NC_081568.1:32617103-32668713 GCF_022355385.1 Mustela nigripes
ATATTTAAGAAGAGGGTCAGAGAAGTTTAGTCAATTGCTCAAGGTCTTGGTTAGTAAGTGGCCACCCGGGACTGATATTCAAAGTCAACTGCTCCTCCTCCACAACTATTGTGGTATGATGGATAGTACAGACAGAGAGAGAATTTCCTGACACCTCAGAAACCTACATTGTCAGTTCACAGGTTGTGCTATTATAAATCCAGAATATTGGGATATCATTTAAATCTTTTTTATTTAAATCTTCATTTTCTCTACTTTGATAATATTCAGGGAAAAAATGTACAAATTAACATTATCTTACTAACTTAAATCTTTTTTATTTAAAGATTTTATTTATTTATTTGACAGAGATCACAAGTAGGCAAAGAGGCAGGCAGAGAGGGGGCTCAGTCCCAGGACCCTGAGATCATGACCTGAGCTGGAAGCAGAGGTTTAACCCACTGAGCCACCGAGGCACCCCAAATCTTTTTTATTCAAATCTTCATATTTAAATCTTCATATTCTCCACTTTGATACTACTCAGGAAGAAAAATGTACAAAATAACATTATCTTATTAACTCGGGTGACCCTAAATAAAATCTTATGGAGGACTTCAGAATCTTGAAATCTTTAAACCGAACATGATTTTGATAATTAGCACATCCAATTCCTTCATTTTACAAATGCAGAAAATGAGATTAAATGATGTCAAGTGATTTGTCCAAGGCCGTTGTCAGTTAAGGGCAGAGCAGGCCTGAAATCAAATCTGTGACTTTTCAATCCTTCCTTCATCTACTTTCCCACAGTACCTCCCTCAACTTGTATTTTGGTGGTCTGTGAGAGGAAAGAGAAACAGATGATCCAGGAAGCTTACAAAAAGACAGTTACAAGTTATCAAATTATCAAAATTAATATTATCAGGTTGGACTGTGTTCCTCTGTACTGGGGAGGAGTTATTACTAATCACATCTGTATTCTTCATGTTAGGACAGGGACAGGAACTTAAAAGAGATTTCATCAGAAGGTCCCCTTTTCACATTTTAAGTTTTGACCTCCAAGAGGGCTGCTATCCTCCAGGATTGGAGGGCGGGGGTAGGGGGCATGGGGGCCAGGATCTAGATCTCATTTAGAGAATGTGGTTTCTTTGGGCAAAATTTAAAAAAAAAAAAAATTATCCCTTCCTTCCTCAAGACTCTTTTCTGCCATCTTCTGGAAAACTGTCAAAGTGTATATAAAATCTATGTGCATGATGGGAAAGTCACCCCCTAGATTTGCACAATGCACACCGTGCACACCATAGAGAGTGACCCCGTACCCAGGAAAGCATTTGATCCTTAAAGTGATCAATGATTTTTTTTAGGCTCATCCTATTCAGGAGCTCCTAGCCCTCCTAGTAACCCTAACCTAGTGTTAACTTTGTCTAAGAAGTAAATGGGTTTTTTTCCTTTTTGAAGGTGATCTGTGGCCTCTCTTCTGGCTCAATCTTACCCAGGTGGTCACTGCATTAAAGCTGCCACAAAAACATACAAAACTGCATGAAAAGACCACCACTGTTGTTAAGCAATTCCAGGAAGTAAAGAAGCCAAGAGAGTTGATTGAGTAAAGGCTATCAGAGGTCCAAGTGAGGTAAAGAAGCATTGAGTTGATAAGTTAGGCTTTGTCTAGAGTTTTTTCTCCTTTTTGTAAATATACATTTTCTAGGGGATCCTGTTTGGTTCCATGGCTTCAAATCCTATCCACACACAAGCCACTTGCACACTTTTTATGTTCTGGATTAAACACTCCACTGGGTCCCAAGACTCCACTGCAGTCTCCTATACACAAAAACCAATTCAAAGATTCTACTTGCTTGTATAAAAAGCGAATTAAATTTATGTCCAAAACTGAATGCTTTATTTCCCCCTGCAAACCTCTTCCTCATACAATCCATCTTTCATTTCTCAGCAAATAAAATTCCATCCTTCCAGTTTTTAAGTCTAATGCCTAGAGGTCATCTCTGACCTCTCTCTTGATCGTCCACCACACATGCAATTTCTCAGCAAATCGTGGCTACTTTATTTCAAAATATACCTAGAATGTGACCATTTCAGGACACTTTGACCCCTTACACCTGAATAGTCATCCTGTCCCCCCCGGGTTGTTACATGGACTTCCTAATCGGTCTTTCTCCGTCCACCTTGCTCTCCCCAATTTATTCTTCACACAGCAGCAGAAGCATGGGAGTCAGCTCATGTCACCCCTCTGCTCAATACCTAAAATAGCTCCCCATTTAATCAGAAGAAATTCCAAGTCCTTACTGCAGCCTATCAAGGGCTTACCTCGGGGCCCCAACACCTCTCTGATCTTGTCTTTACCACTCTCCCTTCACTTCAGTTTATTCCGTTCATTCTGGCCCCCTTGCTGCTTCTTGAGCACATCAGGCATGTCTCCTGATCAGGGATTTTGCAATGAAAGTTCCTTCTGCTAGAATTTCTTTTCCTCTGTATGAACACTGGCCTTGCTCCCTTGCATAAGAAGGCACCACACCTTCATCTCAGCCTTCCTTCCAACCTCTTACCAGACTTTATCTTCCTTCACAGCATTTACAAAAACACTCAGATAATTTCTGTCGATTTGCTTACTGTCTGCTTTTATCCTCTACACTGGCACTATCCAATATTTAAGCCACTAATCACATTGCCACATAAATTTATATATTAGTTAATTAAAATTAAATAAAATTTAAAAGCCAGTCCCTTAGTCATATTACCCACATTTTTACTGCTTAACGACCACAGCAAGCCTTGAGACAACTTCAAGCTTCCCAAACTTTATACGTAATTAGAGTCTCCATGGCAGAGGAAAAATAAGTGACAAAAAAGAAACAGTGAAAGAATATTTTTATATTTAATGCAAACCATAAAAGCACAAGTTCAAAAGTTCAAAGAACCCTAAGTGCAAAAAAAATAAAGAAAACTAAACCAAGATACAATCATAATCAAAGTGCTTAAAACAGTGATAAAGGAGAAATCGTAAAAGCAACCAGAGAAAAAATACGTGTTATATACATAGGAACAAATATGAAAATTATCCCAGATTTTCTATAAGAAAAGCCAGAAAACAGTAGAGCAACACCTTGAAGTACAGAAAGAAAGAAAACAAAAGCTATCAACCTTGAGTTCAAAAATGAAAGTGAAAAGAAGACTTTTTCAGATATTCAAAAGCTGAAAGAATTTATCACCAACAGACCGGTGTTACAAGAAATGTTAAAGGAGGTCATTCAAGAAAAGGAAAGATAATTCCAGATGCAAATCTGTTCTGTAAAATGAATGAACACTGGAAATGGTAACTCCACTGAAAAAAAGAAAAGAATGTTTTTCTTATTTAAATCACTTTGAAAAATAATTGTCCTTTGAAAGCATAAATAACAACGTGTCATGGAACTTATATATACAAGTTAAATGTCTGATAACAATAGAAAAACATCAGGAAGTGGTGAACGGAAGCATTTGCTGTAATGTCCCTATACTATATATAAAATACTACATGCGGGTTAAATTGTGACAGGTTCAAGATCCACATGACCGACGGAAACAAAACGAAAATACCAACACAGAGAGTTATAGCTAATAAGTCAAGAAAGAAAATAAAGTCGAACCATTAAAAAATTCTCAGTTAATCTAAAACAAAGCATAAATAGAGAAAAAATAAAGATGGAATGAGTAGAAAAGAAATAACAAGATAGTATATTTAAGTTCAACCATATCAATCACATTAAATGTGAACAAAACTAGACTAATATTCTTCATGAACACAAATGCAAAAATTCTTAATAAAATGTGAGCAACTAACATCCAACAATATATCAAAAAGATAATATATCGGGAGGATGGGTGAGCCTGGTGGTGGGTATTAAGGAGGGCACATACTGCATGGAGCACTGAGTGTGGTGCATAAACAAGGAATCTCGGAACACTGAAAAAATAAAATAAAATTTTTTTAAAAAGATAATAAATCATGACCAAGTGAAATTTATCCTAGGGTTGCAAGTTTGTTTTAACATATAGAAAATCAGTATAATTTAAAGTACAATTAATAGATTTTTTTTTAAAAAATCAAACAAGTGATCATTCTAGTAGACACAGAAAAATATTCAACAAAAATTTGACATTGATTACTGATAAAAATTCCCAACATACTAGCAATAAAAGCAACCTTCTCCAACCTGATAAAGGACAGTCACAAAAACTCTACATCCAATATTGTGCTTAATTGTGAAAGACCAAATGTCTTCTCTCTAATATCAGGAACAAATCGAGGATGTTTACTGTCACCACCTCTATTCAATAACTTCTATTCTATTGGATCTAGCCAGTTCAATGAGACAAAAATAAATAAATAAAATCTCCTCAGATTGTTAAAGAAGTAATACTATCTTGTTTATAGACAGCATGATCTTCTATGTAGCAAAGCTTATGGAAACTCAACAAATCTACTAGAATTAATCAGTGAGTTTGGGAGGTTCACAATACACAAAAGCCAATGGTACTTCTATGTATTAGCAGAAAACAACTTGTAATTGAAATTAAAAAACAATATGATTTATAATAGCATCAAAAATATGAAATACTGGGACGCCTGGGTGGCTCAGTTGGTTAAGCAGCTGCCTTCGGCTCAAGTCATGATCCCAGGGTGCTGGGATCGAGTCCCACATCAGGCTCCTTGCTCGGCAGGGAGCCTGCTTCTCCCTCTGCCTCTGCCTGCCTCTTTGTCTGCCTGTGCTTGCTTGCTCTCTCTCCCTCTGTCTCTTACAAATAAATAAATAAAATCTTTAAAAACAATATATGAAATACTTGGGGACACATCTGATAAAAGATGTTTAAGTCCTTTACATTGAAAATTACGAAATATTGTTAAGAGAAATGTTTTAAAATTTAAAGGAAAGAGATACAGCACATTCACGGATCATAAGAAAATATTGCTAAGATATCAGTTCTCGGGGCGCCTGGGTGGCTCAGTGGGTTAAGCCTCTGCCTTCGTTCCACTCAGGTCATGATCTTAGGGTCCTGGGATTGAGCCCCGAATTGGGCTCTCTGCTCAGCGGGGAGCCTACTTCCCCCTCTCTCTCTGCCTGCCTCTCTGCCTACTGTGACCTCTGTCTGTCAAATAAATAAATAAAATCTTTTAAAAGAAAAAGAAGATGTCACTTCTCCTTATGATGATCTATAAATACAATGTGAATACAATTAAAATTTTTAAAGGCCTTTTGTAGAAATTGACAAGCTGATTCTAAAACTTGTATGGAAATGCAAAGACTCTGTCAAAGCCAAAACTTTAAAAACAAAAAAAAAAAAAAAAAAAAAAGGAAATTTTAAGGACTTATACAACCTCGTTTTTTTTTAACGGGCTCAATACAGGGCTTGAACTCATGATCCTGAGCTCAAGACCCAAGCTGAGACCAAGAGTAGGACCCTTCACCAACTGAGCCACCCAGGTACCCCTATACAACCTTGATTTCAAGACTTATTATAAAACTACAGCAATAAAGACCATGTGTTCTTGGTATCAAAATGGATAAATACATAAGTGGGAGAGAACAGAAAGTTCAGAAATAGGCCCTTACATTTATAATCAATTGTTTTTTTTTTTTAATGTGCAAAGACAACTGGGTAAAAAATATTCTTTTTAACAAATGGTATTGGCACAGCTGGATATAGAAAGGCAAACAAAGAAAAAAGAATTTGAATCCATATTCATAGCACATACAAAAATTAACTCAAGAGAGATCATAGATCTAAATATAAAATCTGAATCTGTGTAACTTTTAGAAAATAGGAGGAAGAAATTTGTGATTTTTCAGCTAGACAAAGATAGCCTAGGTACAACACCAAAAGCATGAGTCTGATAAATCAAACTTCATCAAAATTAAGAATTTCTGCTCATTAAAAGACATGTCACTACTAGAGACTATATTATACTGCATATCCAAGGAACTTATAGACAGAATATATAAAAATTCTCTTATAATAATAACACATTTGGACCTAATTTTTTAAAAGGGGGCAAAAGTTTTGAACACGCATTTTTCCAGAGATGATATCTGAATGACAAATAAATTCATGAAAAGATGTTCAAACTCATTAGCTATCAGGAAGGTGCAAATTTAAGCCCCAAGTGAACTACTGCCACATATTTATTAAAATGTCTAAAATTTAAAAAGACCGATCACATCAAGATTTTTTGAGGATATGTAGCAATTGGAATTCCCACATGCAATCAATGGGAATGTAAAATAGTACTACTATTTTGGAAAAACTCTTGAAGTCTCTTAAAAGTTAAATATATCCACCATATGATGCAATGATTCCACTTCTAGGAATGTAGGTAGTGAAATAAAATCATATGTTTATATAAAGACTTCTTCACAAATGTTCATAACCACTTTTGTAACAAGAAACGAAATGTCCATCAACAGGTGAATGGATAAATAAATTGTAATATAGCCATATAATGGAATATTGTTCAGCAATAAAAGGGAAATAAAGTACTGATACAAGGAATGACTGATGCAATATGGATGAATCTCAAAAATATCCTGAGTTAAAGAAGCCAGACAAAATCGAGTACACACTATGCAACTTCTTTATATTAAATTCTAGAAAATATAAAACTAATCAATACTAACAAAAAGTAGATCCATGGTTGTCTAGGGATGTCAAGGTGGTTGGGGGGTGAAAGGGAGTAATTACAAAGGGTTGATATATATGTTCGTTATCTTGAGTTTGGTTATGGATTCCTGTGTGTGTGTGAAAACTATCAGCTCACGTAATTCAAATACGTGAAGCTTATTGTATACCAGTTATACCTCACAAAGCTATTATAAAATAAATTCAGATGCAGTATGCAAATATGCCATTGATTGTTTTGCCAGACAGTTTTAAGGCAGAGCAATAGATAAACTAGATATAATCACTTCAGGTCACTTCCAATTTCTTGCCTAGATGATCTGGTCCCCTATGCATTTTGGGGGACAGAAGTGGGTGACTTCCAGGGTTGACAAGAATAACTGATGAATGTCGTTGAAAGAGGCTTATACAGGGGCCCCTGAGTGCCTCATTCGGTTAAGCGTCTGCCTTTGGCTCAAGTCATGATCCCCCAAGGTCCTGGGATTAAGCCCTGTGTTGGGCTCCCTACTCTGCAGGGAGTCTGCTTGTCTCTCTCCCACTGCCCTGCTCGTGCTCTCTCACTCTCTCTTAGTCTGTCTGTCTCTCAAATAAATAAATAAAGTCTTTTTTTAAAAAGGGGCTTATACATTATTTAAAGTACGAAATAGCTGAATCTATGAATAAATGACAAGTTGATAACCCTCAAAGTACTTGTTCCAGATCCTACGGTTTATCCACCGTCATGCTGAAAGTCAGCCACTGGGCAATGGAAAGACCCAGGGGTTCTGAATCAAGTCTGGACTAAAATCCCAGTTCTGCTACCTACCATCTCTGTGACTTTAGGTAAGTTAATTAACCTCACTTTTTTAATATCCATAAATGAGGATAATGATAATGTTTATCTGATAAGATTTTGATAATTAAATAAGATATCAGACATAAAGACTTAGCTCAGTTCTTAATATGCAACATGTCCTTTCCCTTCCTTCTTTCCCACCTCCTCCAGCAAGATCCACTTCCTTCCTATTCTCCAGATAAGCCAAGTTCATCTCAGGATGTCTCATTTGCTCATGACCATGGTTACTCATACACCGCACATTGCACCTGACTTTAATAGGATACAGTGTACGGATGACCAAATATATATATAGGCTAAATTACGGCATGTTAGTCATATGAAAAATTGGTGCTCACTTAACCAATAAATTGGTTTCAAGTTTCCTCAAGATATCCAAAATCCTCAGAGTATTTAAAATGCCTCTTGATTAACAAACTTTTATTTTTATGTGAAATCAACTCTAATCAATATTTAATTTTCCAGGAATCACTTAATTTCTTGATCAGAATAATATTTTTAAAAAGCAAAATTTGCCCTCTGACATGTTGGAGCAACTAATAATTTGATGTGTCCCTGAAAATAAACTCCACCATGGGAATCATTTACACTCTGAATGCAGAAATTGTGATCCAGTGGGAAAAAAATAGTTTCCTCTCTCACTGAATTAAAATAGGAGAGAAAGACACAGACAGGCACGGAGAGACAGAGACAAACCTCTCAGGCTGGATTAAAAAAAAAGTCCTACTCAGTTCATAAGATTTCCATTTACATGTTAACTACTATCAAACATATCTTATTCTGTAGAATTTTAATATCAGAAGAGTAAACATGATAAAATTTTCTTTTCCTTTAAATTTTTGCTTAAATCCAATCTTTGTTGAAAGTTCTGGTTTAAAGTTGACTTTTTGAAGAAAGGTTTAGATACATATTTTTACCTCTTAAAAATTCACTCAATATAATGATAAGATAGTGGCAAGATTTTCTGGCATTCTGCATTTAGTTTGTTTCCGTTTTGTTTTTTAAAGCCCGAAATTGGAAAAAATAAAGCACATCAAAGCAATGAAGCTGAAAATGGATTCGGATATTATAAAATCACAGATAACTTCAAATTCGAGCAGCAAAGGCTGAAAGGTTTCTCTCCGACCCTCAGCTGCAGACCGTAGGCTGCAGACCTGTGCATCTTAATTTTCTCTTAATTAAATGCTAATTCCTGTACTTACTCCAGATCTTCCGAAGGTGGGTCCTGAGCATCAAGTTAGTCACCAAACACCCCATGTTGTTCTTCACGCCAGAAATTTTGAGAACTCTTGGATTTTAAATTGGAATGGAGGCCAGGAAGTAGGTAGGAAGGAGAAAGAAAAGAAAGAAGAGAAAATTTCCTGTCACTAAACGAAAGAAAAATCAGATGAAGTCACATGAACGACCTTTTCCCACAACTCAGCAGATGCTATACTGAGCCCATTTTAAAGGAGCTACGGAGCTGGCTTTGAAAAACACTCCAGTGCTGACTGGAAAACAGTTCTCCAACACTATGCCACTGGGTTACTGTCCGCCCAGTGGGTGTATCATGGTTACTGTCCCATGGAAGCAGCACGTCTGAAAGAGCCATCTTCGGTTCTGGGGTGGATGAGCGGCTTCACACAGCCAGCCCAGGACACCTCTGTGTTCACATCACCCTGTATGTGGTGAGGAGCAGAGGGGGTAACAGTGTTCCTAAGAACCAATGGGAAGACATGCAAAGGTTACTCTGAATAGACATCTGCTAGAAGACCTCAGCCAATGGGATAGCCAGATTCCTGTGCCCTGGGCTGGCCCTTTTCAGTTGGGTCTGGATCGCTTCTTACTCATTCTTGGTTGACACTTTGTTCATATCTACAAATGCCAATATAAGTGAAGGTGCATGGGAACAGGGTAGTCAGACATGACAAAAAGGAAGGTCTTGCCCAATGGAGACCCCACTGTTTACTGCTGACTAGCAGGGTTTATTGAAATCTCCAGAATACGAGGGAGCTTTCCTGCTGTTCTCCTTGTGCCCCTGACCTTGGCCGCACTGCCCCAGGCCACTGCAGGCAGAAGCCTCCCTCACTGGTCACCAGCTTCCCGCCCTGTGAACGAATAATAGTAGGGAAAGTCTCGAGCAGCAGCCTCCACAGACATGGCTTCCAGAGGCTGATACATTCAAATTCCCTTGTAGCTCGTTTCTCTTCTTCCTGTCTGAGAGAATGTAGATATAAAGGAGGCACATTTAAAAGGAATTAAAAAAAAAAAAAAAAAAGCCTGTTTTCCTGATTGGTGCTTGCACTGTGTGGGAAGGAGGGGAACTGTTAGCCTGTTCTGGGAGGGCTGCCCCTGTGATGGCGGGGGAGGAGGCCACACAAATAACACGTGAGCATGTGGGAGAGGCTGGCACGTGGCCGGGGTGGTGGAGGAGCACCACAGGGTACAGCCTCCTTCCCAGGAAACCAGGACAAAAATTAACAGTGGAAAAGTCAGAATCCACAAAGACTTTCCTCTCGCAGAGGTCCTTTACCTCCCCCGCATTTCGCATCTCTGGCCTAGAGAGGGTTTGAGGCACAGTCACTGCAGAACTTGGATCTTTCTCGCTGAATCGCAGACTGTGTTACCTGTCCGCAGGGCTGAGAGTGGAAGGGAAACCGTTTGTGAGAAGGAGGTGTGGAGGCGACCAGAGGAAAGGGCCCTCACTCTTTCCGGAGGCCGTAAACCCCATTTGTAAGTCAATCCTAAACAAGTACAAACCATCTGCAGCAACCCTGTGTTCCTTCCCTTCCTCATTCTCCTCTTTCCACCTGTTCCTGCCACAGAGCCCAAGCAGCGGACTATTTCTAGGTCCCAGCACCAGGGGCCCGAGCACCGTCAGCTCCTCTGACGCACGTGGCGCCCTATCTGCCCGCCGGCAGCCGGCGGCCATCACGGGCTTCAGAACCTCTGAGGGAAGAGCCTCAGGCTCAGGAGGCAGACCCTGCCCCACACGGTAGGAATTCTCTTCCAGTACGGGACTAGACCGTGTCTACCTCTAGCACTCGGAAACGCGGAAGTATGAATAAGTATATACTCTCTAGCTACACATATATTTATATACATAAACAGGTAAGTAGATCGGAAACCCGGAAGTAGGGATCAAAGAAGGTCATCGGGCTTCAGTGAGTGTAGTCGCTGGGGGCCGAGCCTGGCCGCGCTCCCCACACGGGAAACGAGACTGACGCCCGTATCACAGTCCTCCAGAGAAACAGAACCAACAGCCTGCGTATATCCTCCGCTTTTCAAAGTTCTCAAAGTTCCCATTATACCACTTCGCTATTACGAAAGACCTATGTCAGTGCCTAGTTTGGCTAACGGAACGAGATCTGTAGATTTCAAAAGAAGGAAGGAAGGAAGGAAAGAGAGAGAGAGAGAGAGAGAAAGAAAGAAGAAAAAGGCAAAAAGAAAGGGAGGAAGGAAGGAAGGAAGGAAGGAAGAAAGAAAGAGAAAGGAAGAAAGAAAGAAAGAGAAAAAAAGAAGAAGAAAAGGCAAAAGGCGAAAATGTGCTCAGCGAGGGTTTTGTAAGGAGCCAGGAGAGAGGGGGAGCATTTTCAGAGGAAGTGCTCGCACCCTGAGCAGCCAGAGTGCGGCCAGGTTCATCCCCCAGGGACTACACTCAGCATCCCAGCAGAAAGCCCCCAGACTGTCTTCAAGCACCTCTGCTTTATCTTAACTTTTCTGTGCATCCTTCAGCAAGATTTATCCTGAAGTATCAGAAAAGGCTAAGAGAGTTTACTTTTTGAGTTTGGGAACACCAAAAAAATTTCCCTATGAATTAATGGTAATTGCTTCTTTGCTCTACAACATCTTGGCTTACAAAAGATGTCATAGGAATGCTCTACATTTGGACAGTGGGGGAAACTCTGTATGTGTATATATACACATTAAATAGGGAGAGAGAAAGTTTTATTTATTATAAGGCATTAACTCATGCAATTATGCAAGCTGAAAGGTTCCCAGGTCTGTAGGGTAAGTCAGCAATCTGAAGCCCCAATGGTATAGTTCCTGCCTGAAGACTGGCAGATCTGAGACTCAGGAAGGGCCAATGTTTCAGTTAGGTCTGAAAGCGGGAAAACCAACATCCTACTTCAAAGGCCACCAGCAGAAGTTTTCTTTTATTCAGTGAAGAGTCAGTGTTTTTATTCTGTGCAGTCCTTTGGCTGATTGGATGGAGCCAACTGCACCCCACCACCACACACGCACATTAGGAAAGGCAATCTGCTTTACTCAATCCACTACTTCAAATGTTAATCATCTAGAAACAGCCTCTGAGACACACCCAGAAGAATAATATTTCCCCAAATGTCTGGGCACCCCATGGCGCTGTCAGTTTGACCATAAAATTAACCATCATGGTTCCCAACAGCTGGGATCTCATAAACCTGACCCTTAGGAAATAATAATCAGTGCACCATTCATAAAGATCGCAACTACCTTACTCTTTATCAGTATGAAATCCTATCTCAGGAGCTGTTCACTGGACTTGTAAGAAAAATAATAGCCTGAGACATCACTGATCCAGAGGTCACAGCCAGGGTGACATTTTTTTAGGAGAGAGGAAAATTGGTTAAGTAGTAAAAGCTTCCCAGCTGTCATGTAAATAAGAGGATGGGCCTATTTTTTTCCTAGAGATAATTGGAATTGAGGAGATTTGCTATTAGAATGTCTTTGTAACCTTCAAAGAGCCCAGCAGCCTCCAAGGGTAAAGAATGGAAGGATAGGATCACTGTCGGTGTCATTCTTACATTCTATGGCTCCTGATTGGTTATGTTAAACTGGAGGTATACCTCAGCTCAGGGTTTTGCTAGTACCACAGGCTGTTTTGCAGGTGAAAGTTCTTAGGACTTTCACATAAAGGGCCTTTCTAGGACATATTGATCTTTATGGAAACGCTGCTTACATGCTAATACCTGCTGAATTTATGGTTTTATTTTCATCAGTGCCCCTCGGTCCCAAACCAATCAACCTTCACCAAGCAAGCAGGACAAATATACTTAAGTTCTTTGACCATTAGCTTTTCCATGTCAGTCTTGGAGAAAACCTTCTAGCCTTGATGCAAACTCAAAAAATGGGATCCACTTTCAATGACTGAAAAGTAGGTACATGTGGATCTCAACTTCCAGGAAAATGAGCAGAAGGAGCCACTCAAGTGCTCCCTGTCTCCACTTGGACTTGGAAAGGTCTAGGTCATTTGGAAAATTTTGCCTGCATGTATATCGAAGATGCCGGTACACTGGGAGAAAAAGAGGAATCCCAGGCAGTGATGGGAGAAGGGACATTATTAGACAAGCACACAGCTACCAGAACAACCCTATCTACTGGAAACCATGCTATTTATACACCCCAGTCAGCCCAATAAAGGAGGAAGGCAGTGAAATTGCTTAAAATGAACTCCAAAAGCTAAGCTTAAGCTCAAGGGACGTGTGAAGGCCTGAACTCTCTTACAATTACATAATAAAGTGGCAAATTGATTTATTTAAACATTACCTCACTGGTAATAAATACTCTAATATTAAAAATATTAACCTGAAGAACGGCAATAAATTCCCGTCAGAGGGACATGTTGTGGCCTCAGCATATCCTCAGTAAAACCATGCCATTTGCTGCTTAATGTAAAAACACACACTTAGACCACCCCTCCCCACCTGCCCCAACCCTCATACACTTAAGCTACTTTTGGAGGATCTGAGCAGCTTATCTTGGGAACAATCAGTCGATAAGTTTCCACTCTGAGGATCATCAGCATCCAAAAGAGCAGCTCACTCCTTTTGATTCAAGTTTTAGGTATTTATAGAACAAGACAAATATTCATTGCTTAGGTAGAGAGCTGTTTTTGGTTACTTTTTTCCCTTTTCCTTTTTACTCATTTAAACAAAAAGCAGCCATCCTTTGACCATACAAATTTTTTTTAATTTCACTTAAAAAATAAAAGATTCAAAAGCCAAGATTTTTTCAAAGATGTGGAGAAAAGGAAACATTTGTGCACTCTTGGTGGAAATGTAAATTGGCACAGCCACTATGGAAAACAGTATAGTGGTTCCTCAAAAAATTAAAATTAGAACTACCCTGTGACCCAGCAATCCCACTTCTGGGAATATATCCAAAGGAAATGAAAACAGAACCTTGAAGAGATATTTGCACCCCATCCAAAGGAAATGAAATCAGTATCTTGAAGAGATATCTTAACTCCCATGTTCAATGCAGCATTATTCACAATAACCAAGGTATGGAAACAACCAAAGTGTTTGTTCTTGGATGAACGGATAAAGAAAATAGATTTTAAAAACATATATATTATATATATAAATGTATAAATTTATATATGTTATGTACATAATTATAAAGTTATATATATAGTTATATATAAATGATATATAATATAACTCTTTATTTATATATTTATATATGACATGTATAAATATACATAAATAATATATAATAATATTATATATATAATATATATATCTCTCTCAAAATATGTTTGTCCATAAAAGGAGGAAACCTGCCATTTGTAACAAGAATGAATCTGGAGGACATTATACAAGATAAATACTATATAATCTCACTTATATGTAGAAGCAAAAAGAGTAGAACTCATCAAAACAGAGAACAGATGGTAGTTTCCAGGTGTAGGTTTTAGGAGAAAGGGGGGAATTTTGGCAAAAGAGTACAAACTTTCAGCTATAAGATGTTCTAGGGATGTAATGTACAATATAGTGACTCTAATTAATAATACTGTATTGGATACTTGTAATTTGCTAAGAGAGTAAATCTTAAATGTTCTCATGACACACACATACTTACACACAAACGGTAAGTAAGGGAGGGGATGGATGTGTTACTTAACTTGATTGTGATAATCATTTCACCATGCATATGTATATCAAATCATCACATTGTCCACCTTAAATATATATAATTTTATTGATTATGTCTCAATAAAGATAGGGAAAAAAGCCAAGATGCTTTTAATGGCAATTTGTTATTGGGCATCAGGCAAGAAAAAGGCAAACACAGAAACCTGCTGAATAATGCAGAGAGCTGCTTGTGCAGTGAAGATGTGTAGTATGAGTGTGAGAAGAGGACCACTGCAAATGCATTGGCTAGAACCTGTCTTTGGTGTAGTAGAGGAAAGCAGGGACACAGTGAAGGTTATAGGAAGATGAAGGAAGAATGAGTTGGAAAACTGAAGTAAAACAGGAACCAAGAACTCTAGGAAACACACACATATACACAAACACAGTAGTTGCAAAACGGGGGGGGGGGATGAGACTAAGAATCGTAAAGTGATGGTTACTACTTGAACACCTCTGATAATAAAAACTTGTTCAAAAACTTGAGTCAAGGACCCTTGGGTGGCTCACTGGGTTTAAGTGTCTGACTCTTGATTTCAGCTCAGGTCATGATTTCGGGGTCATGGGATAAGTCCCGAGTGGGGCTCCACACTCAGCTAGGAGTCTGCTCAAGATTCTCTCCTTCTCCCTCTTCCTCTGCCCCTCCCCCTCAAATAAATAAATACATCTTTTAAAAAAACTGAGTGAAGATATCTAGTATTTGATCAAATCCATCAAAATATGAAACTGATTCTGGTTTTTTATCAGTCAGAAATAAATGTGATTAAAAAGAATTCTGTTCTTCAGGGATAGTACTACCCTAGAAATGTTGATCCTCTTAAAAAAAAAAAAAAAAAATTCCTCAAACAACCTGAACTGAAAATGTCAACGGCAATGAAATCAGTCAAAAAACAATGGGTTGAAAACCACTTAATATGTCTGTTTTAAGAATACATGCTATTTAGACGTGTTTGGAAAAATAAAATCTAAACATGGCTGAAATTTTACATCTCATATAAACATGAAACAGAAACATGTTGCAGAGAAGAGAAACATACTTACGCAGGTAGAAGGATTTTTATGTTAATTAAATGTAAACCCAGGAAGAAGACAGGATGCTCTGAGATGTAGCAAAGCCATCTTACGATCCTCCAGCAATAAAAGAAAGACCATCTCAATAATTATTTCCAAAACCCTATTCCTCTAAAAATGTACACACTTTAATGGTTACATAATATTTCTCTTTTTTGGCTTAACACTTTCAGTGAAGGACTTAATATATTTTTGTTGAGATGGCTCATGTTCTACTCCTAAACATGACTCAAATGCAGTCTGATATCTGGTGGCCACACACCCAAGTTGCAGGTTACATATTTTGAAGAAATAAGTACATTTATTCCACATACTGAAGTAATTAAAACAAGTAATAGGAAGGATTGGGAGGGAGACAAACCATAAGTGACTCTTAATATCACAAAACAAATTGAGGGTTGCTGGGGGGAAGGGGTTTGGGAGAAGGGGGTGGGATTATGGACATTGGGGAGGGTATGTGCTTTGGTGAGTGCTGTGAAGTGTGTAAACCTGGTGATTCACAGACCTGTACCCCTGGGGATAAAAATATATGTTTGTAAAAAATAAAAAATTTAAAAAAAAATAAAAAAAATAAAACTAGAAAGAAAAAAAAACAAGTAATAGGAAAGCATATAAATATCCTAAAAATAAATGTTTGCATAATTGGTCTCATTGTAATGAAGGTTTTCTTTTCTTTTTTTCTTCTAATTTTTTTAGCTTTATTGAGCTATAATTAACAAATACAATGGTAAGATATTTAGAGTGTACAACCTGATGAAATCTCAAACACACACAAACACACACACATTTTAAGAATTCTCCCTGTGGAGTTAATTAACACATCTATCCTCTCACGTGTTTATGTGTGTGTGTGTGTGTGTGTGTGTTTGAAAGCATTCAGCTACTACTTTCTCTTTGCTAACTTGAATTATACAACACCATGTTATCAACTATAGTCATTATGTTAAACATTAGATCCTCAGACTTGATTCATCTTATAACTGGAAGTTGGTACCCTTTTTACAAACCTCTCCCTATTTCACCAACCCCCAAGTTTCTGGTAACAAAGTGGTTCTCTATTCTCTGATTGTATGAGTTCAACTTTGTTTGTTTGTTTGTTTGGATTCCATATATAAGTGCTACCATCCAGTATTTGTTTTTCTCTGTCTGGCTTTGTTCATTTGGCCTTTGCCCTCCAAGTTGTTAAGTTTGTGATCGCTCATGATAAACACATTTTCTCTGTGGTAATGGTGGGATTTCATGATCTTTCAGAATCTGAGGTTTAACCAAGGATTGAATAAGCAATGCTTTTTACCACTTTATCCTGATTAGTATTGAGCCACCAAGAATACAGAGATATTTGTCAGCCTCTCTTGTAAAACCCAGTTTAGTAGTATCTTCAAGACCTCCAGCATCAGCTGAGGACTATACCCCCTGCCCGTTCTAAAGTTACCTAGTTCCTGAATTCCCGTGATTAAAAATATTCCTTTAATATAAAGTATTGACCACTAAAAGAAAGAGGTAAAGTTCCAACAGATACGCTGAAGACCATTAATACAAGGCACATACCTGTTCATCACACTAGGATAACAGAAAGAGTGTTATCAAGCCAAAGGCTGTGCTTTGCCAGGCACTCTGACTTGAAGCAAACCACTTGACTTCACCAGCCTTCTGACTTATTCTGTGAAATAATCCTAACTGCTCTAAAATTGCTGTAAGGATTAAATGAGATAATAGGTTTTAAGGCATTTAGAGCAGATTTTTTGATGTCTTTTAAGGACCAAATTAGTTGTTTTAAGAACAGAACATTGAACAGTCAGAATTTAATGAAGTGTGTGGCAGATGCTACTATTTGCCTAACCAATTTTTTTCTCCTTCCTTTTTTTTTTTAATTGATCCAATTTTGCTTGGGGTGCCAATAGGCCTAGATTAAAATAATCCTTATCAGTCGTGAACTCCTTTTCTCTGGATGTGAGAAAATAGACCTATATTTGACCAAGCTAATACAGTTGGAGTTCTATTATCCGAAGTCAAATGCAGTCCTGACTGACGGCTGGAGATAGAGCAAGCAAAGGGAAGCACTGGGAGCACAAGCTGTTGGCTGGAGCATATAGGCTGATCAAGACAGGGTGCAAAAGGGCTAGGAAAAATGTAAAAGGAAAAAGGTTGTTACAAAAAAAGAAAAACCTTGACCATGTTCACACCTATCGCAGACCCAGCCCAACCCTTGGAATGCCCCACAGTGAGGACTGAAGACAGACTATATTGTAAGAAGCCACTCCGAGCTGCCTTCCTCTGACAGATTTCCTATTTCTCTACATAAAAGTGTTCCTTGCTGCTATGTTTCTACTGTATTAGATGCAAACTCATTTCATAACTCTTAAATTAATTTTGAACCAATTATTATGTTTATGCTTTAAAAAAGGTTTTTCATTGCCAAGCAAATAGAGGATAATAAAAATGACTAGATTCATTTAAATCCAAGAGCAATGGATTCCTATATTTTTTTAATGCTAAATCAGCCCGTGCCTGGGTCATGCATGGAACATGACTGGGTTTGGTTTCCACTTTTAAATAAATTCAATTGATTTTAACTAAACTTCATATATAAAACTGTCCTTGAAGAGAGGGCTAATGCTTAACAGAAATCAAAGCCACAGAAAATTGTTGATTTCTTACCATCTCTTCTATGTTTTATGGCAGAAAGAGTCTTTCCCATGCCACCTAAAGATACTGTTCCCTAAACTCCATGAGCATCCACTGGAGAAGCATCCGTTTGGGCTGTTAACTGTTTAAATCATACCTTAAGACAAAGCAAGAATCAAAACAAGTGAGGCACTCAGCTCAGGTACAAAATTAATGATGTTCAATAAAACTCAGTAATCAGAATAATGTTAAATAATATTTTTATGCAATACTTTTAGAAAAGCAATTGCCTCAAATGCATGATGAATAAAATCTGAAATTTTACATAAAGACAAAGTCTGAATCTGCCCTTGTATGATTCACCTTACTCACTTCATTTTATCCCCAGCCCCAATGTCATTTTAGTTTTTTAAATTTTTTAAAAAAGATATTATTTATTTATTTGAGAGAGACAGAGGTGGGAGCACAAGCAGGGGAAGCGGCAGAGGCAGAGGGACAAGCAGGATCCCCGCTGAGCAAGGCTCAAACCCAGGACCTTGAGATCATGACCTGAGCCAAAGGTACATGCTTAACTGCTTAACCCACTGAGCCACCCAGGCAACCCCAATGTCACTTTAGATTAAAAAGTCTTCTTTGGCTTAGATTTGATCCTGCCCTGATCCTGAGGGATGGCAAATAGAAGCACAGAGAGATATGGCAAGGGTCATTGGGATGAGACCTTAGAAAGAACACTGACTGCTCATGGAGGCTCTGAGGCCCCTCATGGATCTTGTTAATGGACTTCCCCAGAGAACCAGTGTTTTTGCCCTCACATGGTCACATCTCTAGAGCCATGATGATGCCCCCTCTGCCTCTGAGTATTCAAGCATAGCCTGGGAGACTTTCACAATACTGTGCACTCCCTTCAGATGGAACATTCAGCTCCACTGGAATTGAACTGATGCCTCCCCATGGATTCTGGAGCTGAACGACACCAGATGGTCCTCTCTGAAGCCAGGCTTTGCTCAAGTCCTCAAGCCTTGTGCTCAGGCCCTCCTGGTTCTAACAAGTATGGTGGGGGGGGGGGGGGGGGGGAATCAAGTCAGTAAGTAACAA
Source organism: Mustela nigripes (assembly GCF_022355385.1). Taxonomy (NCBI): domain Eukaryota; kingdom Metazoa; phylum Chordata; class Mammalia; order Carnivora; family Mustelidae; genus Mustela; species Mustela nigripes. The sequence continues at coordinate 32,636,250 of NC_081568.1, forward strand.
TAAATCAATATTTTTCTATTTTTCTCTACTTGAATAAAAGCTAACACTATATTTTTCTTTTTACATTTTCATAAGAGTAACTGAGTGATACGTCTTCCTGATAATAGATGTTTCATTTATCCCTTAGGCATGGCTAGAACTACCCAGGCAGTATTGGTCTTCATTGTGAAGCCCTCATTAGTGCAAATGGCACAATAAGTAAAAATGGAACTCCACACCCAGGCTTTGTTTTAAATATCATCGCCATATGTGCTCATGAGTCATGCATTATGCTTTTAGGCAATTCTTCCAGTAACAATACTTGATTCAGGAAGGTGTCTGACCTGAGGCATTAACTACAGAAAATAATTTATTCCTTCAATTCTGTCCCAGCAGAGTACTACATTTTGAAAATGGAACCAACTCATGTGGATCATGCGGAGCAGCATGCCTTGCTACAGAATACAGAAGCAAATGTTTCCCAAAAAATCTTGTAGACCGCACTGGAGATGGTCTTTATCATCTCCTGATAATGGTTCTAAATGGCACCATTTGATTGACACTAATGTCATTTGATTTGGGCAAAACTAGTCCTCCCAGCCCAGGAGAGCCAAAAATATTTCTGAAGCTCCTTTTTATTTTTTGGAAGTGAGACACCATGATTCTTCATAAATTTAACTTGAAATGGACCATAATTTGTTGTTTTTCTCCAGTGTGTTTTTATATAAGGTTTATTGGTATCAGTCATTGAACCATATGCCATATTTATAAGGACTCTGCACACTTGCCTCCCAGCAGAATGGGCTCCAATGTTACAGTTTCCTTCATTTTTTAATGACAAAACAATGTCTATTTACTTCTCTTATCTTTCAATCTTCTTGCTTCAACCAAATAGAGATGGAGAGGGTTCATCTAATCTAGCCCATTCCTTCCATTTTTCCTTATTTTGTGCCATTATTATTATCTCCTACTGAAGTACTTCAAAGAGAGGCTGGCTCTGTCTGACGAGTGGGCATCGGATGTACAGTGACACTATGTGTACTGTAGTGGTCACTTATTAGCACAGGAGGAGAGGAAAGCATGCATTGAAGCTGACTAAGGGATGGGCACTTTGCTTTTCCATCAATAACTCCTGGATAGCCTGGATTGGAACAGGATTGCCTTCAGTCCTATGGTTCCAAGGCCAAGAGGTAGTGAGATCAATCTTGAGTGTGTTTTGGGGGATGAGGGCAAAGTCTTTACTGAAGGAAAGACTTGTCTGAGGTCAAGAATAGCAAGGAAAGGAAAGTCTTCTGCTTGGCCTAGGGCCTTGTTTTAATATTTGTTTTTGTCCCAGGTTTACAAGCCACTCAGAAACCTGCCTCATTTCCCATCTTTCATTCCGCTTCTGTGCCCTGTTTGGCTCTTCATTTCTTCATCTCTCTCCATCTTTATTTCTTCTCTTTCTTCTCTCCAGTCAATGTGGACAGTAGGAGAAAAGGCCAGTACTCTCGGGATCTAGGTGAGGCGTGGTAGGGATAAAGTTGGGGTGGGGTTGAAGCAATCCTGTAGCTTCAGCCACTGGATCGGGTTCTGGGGTCTGTTATATGGCGCACGTGTTCTCTGTAACATTTTCAGCAGGAAGCTTGAGTATGGAACCTGAACAAACTTCCTGCTTCAGAAAGCAGATCTGGCATTATGACTGTCTGGAACTCTAGACTCCCTGCATATGCTCATTGAGGATACACAGGCAGTCATTCAGGGTTTAGCTAAGGTAAACGCCTGCCTTCCACTGCAGTCAGTCTGGCAGAGGCTGATCGCCTCAGTTGGCATGAAACTATCCTCACAGGCAGCGTCTGCTCTTACCATGACCCAAGTCTGAGATCAAATAGTCCCCTGAAGCCAGCTTCTCATTCTATTCTCTTATTCAGCCCTAGGATCCCCACTGATCTCAAAGGGTATTCCCACAGGGCACGGTGAAAAAGGCCAGGCTGGCCCCTCTAATTGAGCTAGCGGGACCACAGGAGAGTGGGAGTTAAGATTTCTTTGAAATGTGTTTGTAACATGAGGGAAAGCAGGGGAGGCAGGAGTCCCAGCAACACAGAGTCATTTGTGCCTTGCCTTCGCTGGGTTTCATTCCAGAATTTCTGCTCCAAAGAAGAGATATATAAACAAGCTCATTTAGTTCAACAGATTTCAAATAAGGAAGGGCACATTTACAGTTTTAATTTGATATGCCACACATTTGTAGGCATTTTTGGGTTTTCTCTACCCTTTAATGTGAACCGCTGATCAATCTCTTCATTATACATGACTGTCTTGATTAGATAGAGCCTGATGCTAATCAGGTCAAAAACTTCATTGCCAGGAGGACCAGTTAGTTTTACCTCACTTCAAGGCTTCATTACTCATGAATCCCAAACAGCTTGGAAATGTCTGCCATTGTCACATGAGGGGCAAGAAGATGAATAGTTTCATACTTGTCTTTCATGGGATCCATACTATCACCTTCGTATCTGAAGGAAAGCACTAACTTGCTGTTGTTAATGTTGTTGTCATATTGCAACACCCCATGATGCTCTAGAATGGCCAAGAGAGCCAGCAGCCAGAAATAGAAAGTATGGCTGACCCAGAAGGTCTCTGTCCATTTTTCTCTTTTCCTTCTGCCAATTCTTTTTTTTTTTTTTTTTTTTAGATTTATTTATCTGAGAAAGAGAGAGAGCAGAGGGAGAGGGAGACAAGCAGACCCTCCGCTGAGTGGGCCGCAGGGCTCAATCCCAGGATCCTGAGATCATGCCCTAGGCCAAAATCAAGAGTCAGATGTTTAATGAGCCACCCAGGAGCCGCTTTTTGCCAATTCTTAATTGTGTAACTTCGGATAAGTCCCTTTTTTTCTTTTTATCCAAAGGCTTTAATTCTAGAAAATTTCTTTTTTAAAAAGTTTGAATTCAACTCAATTAACATAGGGTATATTTTTAGTTTCAGAGGTAGAATTTAGTGATTCATCAGTTGCATAGAACACCCACTGCTTGGGCATTCGGGAGGGCAATTGATGGAATGAACACTGGATAAGTCACTTTCTTTCAATTTCTTCATCTGTAAAATAAGGATGATAAAACGAATCCCTGTAGTACCTTCCACACAGGACCATTTTGAAGTTCACAGTAGATCAAACATTTGAAAATGCATTAAACATTTTTCTTGGAAAAATTACTCCTTTTGGTTATTTCCTTGCACCATTTTGAGCCACAATTCCCCCATCAATCATGGGTAAAAGCCAGTGGGGTACATTCTGAGGTAGTACGGGATGATTTAGGTTCTATTAGGACAACGTAATCACTGACTTGGAGTGGGAGGAAGTCATCTCTCTTATTACAGAGAACCCTATGGAGACTGGATTCCAAGAGCCTATTTATTCCCTCCCAAAGCAGGTGGACCAGATGTGGGAAAAGAAATGGGCTCTCATCGATGGCATCAGAGTTAGAAAAAGAACAGCTACAGAGGGTAGCCACTAAGGGAGGACCTCAAATGAAGGAGCGCCCACTGAATTTGTGGCACACAGGCAGGAGTGAGGTGGGATATTTCTGAGTGGAAAAATCTTTTTTCCATCAGCAAATTTTTGTCACAGCACTCTAGAGTCTTCCTTGACTTATTAGAGGAGCTCAAGCTGTCATCAGTAACTCATTCTTGCATCACGACAGATACATATCAAGCTGGACAGGTAGAGGGTGCATGAAAGAGATGTGCAGTGATTTAGACCCTGGGATGCTGAGCAGCTTGTGCTAAGCTCCCCAAATTGAATAGATGAGACATTGCCTGTGCTCCACCAGCACCGTAGAGCCCACTTCATGGGTTGTGAGGTAGAGCAAACTCAAAACAACGTGTCTGGCAGACAACAGGGATCATTCCCAGGAATGAAATTTGGGAAGCAGAGGTAAATGAGGAATCCTAAGAACTTCTGACTTTAGCTTAGAATATGGTTATTTTGTAGGTCTTTGGTCCATGGTGCTAATTCAGTGTGCCTGGAGGGATACTCAATTTGGCATGCTTCATTAAGAATTTACTTACAACCTTACAAATGATAATTTTCTAATCTTTTACTAAGATATTTGAAAAAACAAAACCATGAATCTGTTTTTCTCTCGGTAATTTCAAAGCACTTATCTCCACAGTACCCAAGAGGCCAGACAAAGACAAATCTAATAATGAGGAAAGAGAAAATATCCTTGGTGTCTCCTACAGAGAAACCAGGTGAATCTGAACCACCCCATGCAGCATTTGAGTACCCTTCTGTTTCCCAAATGCAAGACTGAAATATGTAAGCCAAACTCTTTAGGATGCTAAGGTTTTCTTCCTCTAGTTTTGGTGGTTTAAATGCAATTCCTCTATTCTACTGAAACATTTGGTTTTTTGGTCTTTATATATATAAATATATATATATGAGTATATGAATATATATATGTATACATATATATACACACACTGTTCTTTAATAGTGTTTTGGGTTTTTTTTTTTTGTTTTTTTTTTTAGGATTTTATTTATTTGACAGAGGGGGAGAGGTCACAATTAGGGTGAAAGGGAGGGGGGGGGGGGGGGGGGGGAAGCGGGCCCCCTGTTGAGCAGAGAGCCCAATGCAGGGCTCCATCCCAGGACCCTGAGATCATGACCTGAAAGAAGGCAGAGGCTTAACCCATAAGCCACCCAGGCACCCTACTGAAATATTTGTTAACTGAATTATTTCAATCTGTTGTTAATTGCACTGTCTGAAGTTTACACAGATTGGAGAATTTATCTTTCCCAGAGCTTATAAATTGGAGGTAACCAGTCATGTGCAAACATTTTGTATATAGGAGAGAGACCTTGTTGGGTTTTGTTGTTATTGTTGTTTTGTTTTGTTTTGTTTTGCTCTCTACTCCCAGCCCCAACTCCAGGCATGTTAGAAACAGAGATAATATATTATTATTAAATTTTATTGAGGAAGATTTATCTCATGGGTATTTCAGTATGTTTATGAAATCAAGATTGTATTAGTTGTACTCTTCAACTCTTACAAGATGACTCACCTCATTTATTTGACATTATCACAAAGTATGGTGTTTCACATAAATGAATTTTCCAGCTAACCATAACTTATCCATTATAGGCTTTGAATGGTTATTTTCTTTGAAAATACTTCTAACATATATTAAATATTTATCTGCCTCATAAACAGAGATTACCTGTCATGATTTTGTCTCTTTATTTTGCTTGACAATTCAGGGTCAACACCATGAACATCCTGTTATCCTGCATGGTTGTCATACAGCAATGCTTTCCAACATGTCCCTGTACAAAATGGCCCCAGACTACTCTGCTATTTTTTTCTTTGAAGTTCTTGAATATGCCTTTTTTTAAAAGATTTTATTTATTTATTTGACTGAGGGAGAGAGTGAGAGAGAGAACACAAGCAGAGGGAGTGGGAGAGGGAGAAGCAGGCTTTCTGCTGAGTAGGGAGCCTGAGATGGGGCTCGATCCCAGGACCCTCGGATCATGACCTGAGCCGAAGGCAGACGCCCGATGTCTGAGCCATTCAGGTGCCCCTTGAATATGCCTGTCCTCATTTCTCTGGATCCTCCATCACAATATGGCCATCATGACTTCTCACTCATTCTAATGGGTTTTCCCTTTCTGATATACTGTTTCTAATATATTATGAATTGGGAAAACATACTCCTACACTTGTTAAAATATTGTACACAGCAAGAATACTCAGGGACAAAGTGAAGATCTGAACTATGTAAATAAACTATATGAACTTAATATATTGGAATTGTGAAATCTATTTGATTGCTTATAGGCTTTTTTAATATATTACTTTCTGGCTATTAAATAGCTGATAGAATGAGTGACCAGTGAGAAAGAGACATGCTCAGGCATTTAGACATGTGAGATAGTTTTGAGTCATGTTTTTTTCATGACTTTTTGTTTGTTTGTTTTTAGCTCCTACACAGAGTCCTGGTTAGGGAAGGCCTTATAGTTCCACAAATGTCCAAAGGAGAAAGGGGCTTTGACCACAACAAGCTTTCTCACCTCCACAACCTAGAGGGAATGAGCATGAGTGGCCGTATGCTGTGGAGGCAGAATGTGAAGAGGAACTAGAGCCTTGAGTGTCTGGGTAAGATTGTCACCACCAGGGTCATCTCAGAAAGATGGAAACCTGTCCTGAAACATATCAGAAGCAGTTTATTTCAAAGCCATTAAGGTGGGAGTTTCTGAACTCACTGTTAATTAGAGGTCTTTAAAAACAGATTTTAGGGGCGCCTGGGTGGCTCAGTGGGTTAAGCCGCTGCCTTCGGCTCAGGTCATGATCTCAGGGTCCTAGGATCGAGTCCCGCATCGGGCTCTCTGCTCAGCAGGGAGCCTGCTTCCTCCTCTCTCTCTCTGCCTGCCTCTCTGCCTACTTGTGATCTCTCTCTGTCAAATAAATAAATAAAATTAAAAAAAAAAAAAAAAAAACAGATTTTACTTTCTCTCCCAAACATCTGATACCATAGCAATCTGGAAATGGGAGTGGCTGAATACAATCAAAGGACTCTCACAGAGAAACCCAACAGAAAAGGAAGAAATGCCCTTGGCTTAGCTCCCCACTTCTCTTACTAAATAGTTAAGGGGCTCAGATCCCACAAATGAGGGTGCTTGGGTGGTTCAGTTGGTTAAACATCTGACTCTTGATCTCAGCTCAGATCTTGATCTCAGGGTTATGAGTATAAGCCCCATTTAAAGCACTTAAAAAAAAAAAAAAAAGGAAATGCAATTGCATTTGTTTTACCTCTACTACCTGGAAAGGCTTCTAGTGAAAATGTTTGCAGTTTTGTCCATTATATTTGTATTTTTAAGCAGAGAGTAAAAAAATTAAAAATAATAATTAAAACAAAACAAAACAAACTTGGGGCACCTGGGTGGCTCAGTGGTTTAAAGCCTCTGCCTTTGGCTCAGGTTGTTCCCAGGGTCCTGTGATCAAGCTCCACATGGGGCTCTCTGCTCAGTGAGGAGCCTGCTTCCCCCTCCCTGTGATAAGTTGACAAGTTGCAAAAGTTTGAAGGGATGTCTGAACCACACCCCAGCTCTCCTTTAGCTATTATGTGGCCATCAATTCTACCAAAGTCTATTTTGTCATCTGATCAAAGGCTCCCATCCTCTCAGATTTCTGTAAGTCAGAAACAAATTGAAGCTCTGAAGAGGGCTATGACAGGTCAGAGCAAACCAATGTATTTTTAAAACTTGGCCTCAGAGGTTTCCTGGGTGGCTCAGTTGGTTGAATGTCTAACTGTGGTTCAGGTCATAATCTCAGGGTTCTGGAATCGAGCCTGTGTCCGGCTCCCTGCCCGGCAGGGAGTCTGCTTGTTCCTTACCCTCTGCCCCTCCCCTTGTCCTGCTCTCTCTCCTCTCTCTCAAACAAATAAATAAACTCCTTTTATTAAAAAACACCCCCAGAGACCATAACATTTTGCTTTTGATTATATATGTGTTCTTATTTCAGGTCTAAGAAAATATATATGTATGTGTGTGTGTGTGTGTGTGTGTGTGTGTGTGTGTGTGTATATATATATATATATATATATATATATATATATGGAGAGAGAGAGAGAGAGAGAGAGTCTTTAAAATATGTTACTGCTATGCAAGTAAGGGCTCTCTCATGGGGCCTGAGGGAGATAGCCATTCATCCATTTAGTCAATCAACAAACATTTATTAAGTATGTAATGCCTACTAAGACTGCCAGGATTTGGGACCATGATGGGGAGAAAAAAAAAATCCAAAATGGACACTTAAAGAGCTTGTAGTCCAATAAGGCAGTCAGGCACTAACAAAATATTACTGAAATTAGTAATTTAAATATCACTATGAAAAGTGCCCTGCAGAAGGTCAGGGAATTCTAACTGGGAGCATAATGAAAGCTGGGAGCCAATACAGGCTTCCTGAGGATGAGACATTTCTGAGGCTAAGCAGATGTTAACAGTAGCCATGTAAAGAGGAGGGGAACATGCCAGTCACAGGGAAAGACAGACACAGAGACCTGAGGGGAGCTCAGTTTGCTCAGACCAAGCATGTGAATCCTAAGTAGGCATGTTTAGAATCCGCATGGTCACTAAGTACTCTTGTTTGTGAGTCTGCAACCTCTGTCTCTACCCCAATCCCCCCAAGTCCTGGGAGCCTTATCCAACCACCACAGCTGCTTAGATACCTTTATCCTCTAAAATACGTATTATGTCCTTCACTAAGTGCCAAGTACTTACTGCCTTAAGCTACTTTTTAAAATTATCTTCCTGGTATTAGTCTACATGGTCATGACATCCAAATACACAGCCTGGGTGCCTTAAACAACAGAAATTTATTCCTCACTGGTCTGGAGACTGGGAAGTCCAAGGCCAGGTAGGCTTCATTCAGAGGTCTCTTCTTTAGGCTTGCAGGTGGCTTATTCGACCTCTTGCCATGTGCTTATTCGACCTCTTCTTTGAAGACACAAGGGAAAGCGAGTGAGCTCAAGGAATCTCTCTGACGTCTCTTCTTATAAGGGCACAAATCCCTCCAGGAGGGCTTCACCTTCATGACCTCATCTAATGCCAATTATCTCCCAAAGGCCCCATCTCAGAATACTAGCACTTTGGGGGTTAGGGACTTCAACATATGGATTTGGAGGGGACATAAACATTCAGTCCATAACATTCCTCTACACAGGTATATATCTTACTTCTACAACTAGACCATGAGGATGAGAGTTTTGTGGACTTGTCCTATATATCCCTAAATCCCCAAAGCCTCTAGTACATAACAAATGCCAGTTAATAAATTATCAGTTAACTAATTGCCAATGAATTATTTCTGCCTCTATTCAATTAATCAAACACATAGAACCAATTAAATACACTGAGTCTTATTTAAGTAACTCATGTGAGGGTAACTACATGTCAAGTGATTCAATATTTGACTAAAATCATGAACTTTTTCTCTTGGCTTCTTCAGTGTACATGCATGTGTGCGTGTGCATGTGTATAGGTTGGGGAGTACATTTTTTTTTCTACCTGATTTTTTAATGGCTTGTTACTAGTATGTTCTATTTCTTGCTGAAATATTTATTTCCATACTTAGTTGAGGTTAAAATAATCAAGAAAAATAACTGCAACAAAATGAATGCTGAAGACAACAGTTAGAAACAAAACAAAGGTAGGAAATGGGAACGTGTAACACAATTTCAATTCTGCAATCATCCCTGTCTATATCTATCTGTGTGTGTATATATGTGTCTATCACAAATCAGAGTCAGTAGAGCAGAATGGTTAAGAATGGGCACTAGAATGCCTGAATTTTAATCTGAACTACAACATTCACTAGATATTTGACTCTAGACAAATTACTTAACCTCTCTCAGTTTCTTGATTTTTGGGGGAGGAGGGATTCTTTAAAATCTTTTCAAGTTTTTATTTAAATTCTAATTAGTTAGCATATAGTGTAATATTGGTTTCAGGAGTAGAGTTTTGTGATTCATCACCTATATATAACACCCAATGCTCATCACAGCAAGTATGTTCCTTTCTTTTTTTTTTAATATTTTATTTATTTATTTGAGAGAGAGAGTATGAGAGGAGAGAGGTCAGCGGGAGAAGTAGACTCCCTGCTGAGCAGGGAGCCTGATGTGGGACTCGATCCTGGGATTCCAGGATCATGACCTGAGCCGAAGGCAGTTGCTTAACCAACTGAGCCACCCAGGTGCCCCAGCGAATACCTTTCTTAATCCCCATCACTCATTTAATCCATCCCCTCTACCCACCTCTCTTCATCAACCTTAGTTTATCCTCTATCATTAGGAGTCTCTTACAGTTTGCTTCCCTCTTTTTCTTCCCTTCCCCTATGTTCCTCTGTTTTGTTTCTTAAATTCCACAAATGAGTGAAATCATAGGTATTTGTCTTTCTCCAACTTATCTCACTTAGTGTAATATACTTTTACTCCATCCACACTGTTGCAAATGGCAAGATTTTATTCTTTTTGATGGCTGAGTAATATTCCATTGTATGTATATGTATACACATGTGTACACACACACATGCATAACACAGACACCACATCTTCTTTACCCATTCATCAGTTGGTGGACATCTGAGCTCTTTCCATAATTTGGCTATTGTTAATAATACTGCTATAAATATCAGGGTGCATGTATCCCTTCAAATCAGTATTTTTGTATCCTTTGGGTAAATACCCAATAGTGCAATTGCTAGGTCAGGATAGTTTTATTTTTAACTTTTTGAGGAACCTACTGTTTTCCAGAGTGCTGTACCAGTTTGCATTCCTTTTTCTCCACATCCTCACCAACATTTGTTGTTTCCTATGTTGTTAATTTTAGGCATTCTGACAGGTGTGAGGTGGTATCTCATCATGGTTTTGGTTTGTAGATCCCTAATGAGTAATGTTGAACATCTTTTCATGTGGCTGTTAGTCATCTGTATGTTTTCTTTGGGAAAATGTCTGTTCCTATCTTCTGTCCATTTCTTAACTGGATTATTGTTTTTTGGGTGTTGAGTTTGATAAGTTCTTTATAGCTTTTGGATACTAACCCTTTATAAGATATGTCATTTTCAAATATCTTCTCCCATTCTGTAGGTTGCCTTCTAGTTTTGTTGATTGTTTCCTTCACTTGAAGAAGCTTTCAATCTTGAAGTCCCAATAGTTTATTTTTGCTTTTGTTTCCCTTATTCTGGAGACATGTCTACTAAGAAGTTGCTATGGTCAAGGTCAAAGAGGTTGCTGCCTGTATTCTCCTCTAGAATTTTGATAGTTTCCTGTCTCACATTTAGGTCTTTCATCTATTTTGAATTTATTTTTGTGTATGGTGTAAGAAAGTGGTCCAGTTTCATTCTTCTGCATGCCATCCAGTTTCCCCAATACCCATCTGTTAAAGAGACTATCTTTTTTCCATTGCACATTCTTTCCTGCTTTGTCAAAGATTATTTGACCATATAGCTGTGGGTACACTTCTGGGTTTTCTATGGTGTTCCATTGATCTATGCGTCTGTTTTTGTGCCTGTACCATACAGTCTTGATGATTACAGCTTTGTATACAGCTTGAAGTCTGGAATTGTGATGCCTCCAGCTTTGCCTTTCTTTTTCAAGATCGCTTTGGGCTATTCAGGGTCATTAGTCTCTCTCATTTATATCATGGACATAATGATAGTACCTCCCTCATAAGATTGTTATGAGAATTACCAAGTTAATAATTGTAAAGCACATAGAACAGTGCATGACCAGGTTGTGTATGGTCACTGTGGAGCCCCAATACAAGGTCATAGGGAAAGGAGAATGAGGTAATATATTTCCTGACTCTCTCCCATCAAGGTCACTTCACAGGCTGGTCCAATATCCTCCAGCTGGGTGGGGGAAAGCTTGATTCTTACAGCATTTGATAGGCTTCTCTCATTCTTTCCTACTAACCCATAGGGTGTTGCCCTATTCCTCTGTGGGTTCCCTACACCCTGATCACACTTCTGTGAATGTCCTTTTAGTAGATTCTCCATGATTTATTCTATCTGAGCTTGCCATCTCTGTTCTGCTGGGAAGTCTAAAATATAGGGAAGGCATCATCTGACACAGGGTAACTGCTCAGTAATTATAAAGCTGGTATTACTATAGAAGTAAGAAAACAGTGAAAAAGCTAAGTGCCTGGGCTGGAGCCTAACAATCTGCCAGGAATGCAAATTCCTTCTCCTTCTGGAACCTGAGGCCTTGTTCTAGAGAATAGAAGATCTCTCTCTCTTCCCCTCTCTATCTCTCCCTGTCTCTCTCTCTCTCTCTCTTTCACTCTCTCTCTCTCTCACACACACACACATATACACCCATACATATCAGTGTATAATACAGTGCTAACTACATGCTGGGCAACGGCCTAAGTTACCTAAAGACCCACTTATGAGGTACATAGTTTATAGATGAGAGAACAGTGGTTATAGGTAGTTAATTAAGCAGGTTAATTAGGACTAAGTAGTCTCTGAAGTGCCTCACTCCAAAATGTATGCTCCTTAACACAAATTCAAGTGGCTCCCTGAGCCCAGGGACCAAGCCAGCAGGGGCTTCAGCCTTTTGGTGGGGGTGGGGAGAGGCTTATAGCAGCTTCCAAGAATACTGGACTATCCTGAACCTCATCAGCAGTGACTGGCAAGGGCAATTCTGGTCTGAAAAGACAGAACCATAGGAAGGACATATTATAGGCCAATTTTCTTTCCATCATGCAGGGTGATAGAGACGGCCCTTTGCTGGTGAAGAACGGTGATAATTCTTTGTCATTCTCCAAGCCTAGTTGGTCTTACTTTCAGAGCCCACAGAGTGTATTTTATGCCGTTAGGTTAGCAGGACTTGAGTTCTTTGTCTGATCTAATCCTATCTATCTGTTGATAATCTGCTCATTTAATCATGATGTTGTAAACAAATAAACTATGCTCATTATTAACATGATTTGTTAACCATAAACCAAGAAGTCTTTCTTCCCACATGTTTTGGCCAAGCCTCCCTTTTAACACATGCACTAGAATCTCATGAATTAGATAGTTTCCAAATAAAGAGGCAGGTGCCATAACCATCGGAGAGGCAGCTGGTCTAGTGATTAAGAACACAAACTCTGGGACACCTGGGTGGCTGGGTTGCTTGAGCATCTGCCTTCATCTCAGGTCATGCTCTTCGGGTTCTGGAGTCAAATCCTGCACCGGGCTTCTTGCTCAGAGGAGAGCCTGCTTCTCCCTCTGCCTGCCTCTGCCCCTGCTTGCGCAGCCCCCCCCCCCTCCTCTGACAAATATAAATAAGTAAAATCTTAAAGAGAGAGGAAAAAAAAATAACACAAACTCTGAAGCCAGATTGCCTGAGTTCACATGCAATGCCATCATTTCAATACCTGTGCCTATTTACTTCCATGCAACAAGAGGATTAACTACCACATCTCCCTCACAGAGCGCTTGTGAAGATCGAAAAAGTGAGCATATACAAAGTACTTACAGCAGTCCATGACATGTACATGCACAAAAATCTACATTTGACCAGGAACCAGAGCAAGTGCTTTTTAAAACGTTGACAATGCCTGGAGGGAGGTGTCAGGAAGTCGGGGGCGTGATCAGGTTAAATTAACTGGCTTTCTTGCTTGTTTTAAAATAAATAGATACTTGTTATTTTATTTTAAAATAAAATAACTGGCTTTCTTGCTTGTTTTAAAATAAGGAGGGTCCTTGTTGTGATGGGCACTGGGTGTTATATGTAAGTGACGAATCACTAAATTCCACTCCTGAAGCTAATATTACACTATATATTAACTAACCAGAATTTAAAATAAAATAAAATAAAATAAAATAGACCCTAAGAGGAAAGGAACATCACGGCCTCTCAGACAATTCATTCATCAAATATTTCTGAACACCAAATACAGGCCAGGCAATCTTTATTAAGCATTGGAGGTACAGCAGTGAGCATAAGAGGCAACAGATGATGACACAGACCTTATATTCCAGCGGTAGAAGATCAGCAGTAACTATATAAACATCACACAGACCATAGTCTGTCAAGGTAGTGTGCCAGTCCCTGGGATTAAGACAAAAAGACCTACTTTATCAGAGATGCCAGTCTCTTTGGGGAGGCTGAGCTGTTACATAACACTGGTACCTTTACTAAAGGCCAGTGAATGTTACTGCTGAGTACTGTTGAGGATAGAGGTGAAAAGCCTGAGAAGGAGCCCTGGATGCCACTCACTCACAAGGGAAGAACTCAGTGGGGCTACACTTCTCCAAGCTGTTGGCATCACATGTACAGATTGAGAAGCTCAGTTTAGTTATGGTGGCCAGGGCTGATCCAAAAGTGGAGAACTGACTCCCAATAACCGTATTCACAAAAGAGCAAATGTACAAATCAGTATATCAAAATATTTACAAGGGCATATTCATTTCCTGTGATAAAACCCAATTAAACCAGGGAAGGCAGCCTTCTGCTAGGACTCAGGATACCTGACGGGATAGGAGAGGAAGAGAGGAACCTGAATTCATAATCAGATGTAGTTAGTGAGGTGGGATCAAAGAGAAATGAGTTAGACAGTCATACACCAAAGGAGTTAAATAGTCTCAGATGAGATTGCTGCAGCAGGGGCCATTCCCTTCCAGAACATGCTGGTTTCCTGTGTCCATCACATCAAAGTTCTCTTTTTCCTGGGCTGAGCTAGATACTCTCTACTAATTTTAAGTTCTTCTTACTTTTGTTCCATGCAGACCTCTCGTTTTTTAATTAAAAGGCTCTTTCTTCAGTACCTTAGATTAAGCAGTTTTAGCCTAATCCTAAGTCTTTTTCCTTCCAGATCTGCTGTGATCCTATCTTTCAGGCTAATGTCTGCTAATGGCTTATACTACAGCTTAGATGATCTTTATAAATTCAACATTTAGAAGGAGCTCTTAGAATAGCATGCCCTGTACCATCCTGTGGACTACCTAACACCAGAGGGTTAGAAGAAACTACTGGTCATGCCCTGAGATGAACAGACAATCTTGCATATAAGAACAACACTTTGAGTAAAGGATGGAGGCAGGAGAGAGCATCTGAAGAACTAAGTGAAGCAAATTTCTAGCAGAGATTGGATCATAATGGGAATATGACACAGAATAAGAGATATGGATAGGACTATAATATGGAAGGCCTTAAACTCCAAGCCAATAGTTAGTAATATATAAGGAGAAAGGGTCTACTGAATATTGTTGAACAGGATGGTGACATATACAAAGATGAGTCCTTGGAAAATTAATTTGGCAATGATGCATAGGGAAAAGTAGAGAGGTGGGTTTGGATGAAAGAAGAGGTGGCAGCAAATCACTCTTTGGGCTAGGACAAAGAAGAAGACAGCATACCAAACTTTGACTCCATTCTTAAGTTCTAGAAAGTTGGCCACTGATCAAAATGAGCCTGTCTTCCTTCCTTCCTTGTTCTCAACTGTCTTTCCATAAAGCCTCTTTCCTGGCTCCTTCCAAAAGCATCCAAACATTGACTAATTCTTTTCCTTCCAGGCAATTTTATGTGGAATAGAACAAGGTTCCTGGGGTGAAAAAGGGGTCAGGGTGCTGAATGAAGAATCTGGAAACACCAAGGAGTTCTGCATATTTTCTGCTAAACTAGCATACCAGAGCTAATCAGCATCAGGGCACAAGGCACTTGGGAATATTAGCTCAGTCATCAAAGTGAGGATGTTGTTATTACTTTCTGCATCAATAAAACAGGAGAGTTGAGCTAACAGGGCTGTAAGTCAATTTCTAGTGTCTATATTCTAGAGTCTAGATTCCTTTGATTTTAGGAATTCAGGTCAGGCCATACCAGCATACAAACTGAGGTCAGGAACAGACATTCATTCAGTAGGATGACAGGAAGCCAGCAATACGAAGAGCAAGGGAAAAGATTTCCTGGCAGAAAGAGTATTATCTCTTAAAGGCTGGCAAGGAGAAAGACAAACGAGGAGGAAGAATTAATAATGGCTTATATTTACTAGACACTGTCCACATGCTATATTCTAATTGTTTACATGTATTAGCTTTTTTAGACCTCACATTTTCCTATAGGCAGGTGATGTTATCATTATTATTTTACAGAAGAAGAAACAGAGGCAGAGAAGCTAAGTTCTTCACCAGTGGTCATAAAGATGGTGGTGATGGAGCTGGGATTGGCTCCCTGGAAGTCTGGCTCTCACACCCACACTCTTAACTGCAATACTTGGAGTATTTATGGAACAGGATGATGGTAATGAGGCTAGAGTACACGGAGCCAGAAGAATGGCCTAAAGTGAATTTGGAGAGGTAGGTATGGTAGGTAGGTAGGGATGGACCAGCTCATGAAAGGGCTATGATAAATAGCTTGACCTAATTCAATGTGTAGTGGGAAGTACTGAGGGGTTCTGAGGGGTTCACTTTCTAAAAGATCCCTCTGATCGCTAGGTATAGATGGCCTTGGATTAGCAGTGTGATCATCATCTGGGAGCTCATCAAAGATGCAGATCCATAAGCTCCAACCTAGGCATATTGAATCTCAATCTTCCTTTTAGTAAATCCCCTGCATTAAGTGTATGCACATTAAAAAAACCAAGAAGCACTGGCTTAGAGATTTCCACTTCATAATGGTTGGAGAGTGAAGAAGCCTATAAATGAGACTGGAGAGGTGTGGCCATAAGGAAAGAGAAAGGTTGGGAATGAGTAAGGGCACAGAAACCAAAAGAGGAAAATATTTCAAGAAGAAAAGTGTTATGAGTTGCATCAATGTTGCATCAATGGCAAATAAACTAGACAAGGATCAAGTGGATCTGGCAACAGGAAGGACTTGGTGACTGAGAAACAATAGGTCCAACGGACGGGGATGATGAAATCAGAAATTTGACTGTAATCTTGGACAAAGCAGAACAGGCTTCTGGAAACCAAAATCAGGGAGGCAGAAGGCTTGAGCCGAAAAGATGCATTAAGGTCAGAAAGAACTGAGGTTTGAGGAAGAAAGAGAACCTCATCGGGGTGCCTGGGTGGCTCAGTAGGTTAGGCTTCTGCCTTCTGCTCAGGTCATGATCTCAGGGTTCTGGGATCGAGCCCCACAGATGGGTTCT
Organism: Mustela nigripes; assembly: GCF_022355385.1. Taxonomy (NCBI): domain Eukaryota; kingdom Metazoa; phylum Chordata; class Mammalia; order Carnivora; family Mustelidae; genus Mustela; species Mustela nigripes. Next base: position 32,652,838 of record NC_081568.1, read on the forward strand.
CTGCTCAGCAGGGAGCCTGCTCCCCACCCCCCGCCCCGCCGCCTTGCTTGCCTCTCTGCCTACTTGTGATCTCTGTCTGTCAAATAAATAAAAATTTAAAAAAAAAAGAAAGAAAGAAAGAGAACCTCATCATGTCAGAGTCAAGATCTGAAAGACAAGAGGTCAGAAAAATAAACCCTCCATCCATGAAAAGATCATTTAAAGGTCTTAAACACCTGTTGCTGTGTCTGCCTCTCTTGACTCATGTAATGTACGTGACAATGTCAAGCATACCCACCCTTTAGGTAGGGACTAGGTCAGAAAGTCACAATCAACATGACAATGATCTAAAAAATTTATTTCTTCAGCTACTACTTTCCAGGCATTAGTCTAGATGCTGGATACAACAGTGAACAAGACAGACTTATCTGGTTCCTGCCTTTGTGGTCTTATGATGGGGATGGAGCAAGGAAATGAGGATGTCCAGGGAAGGGGTGCAGAAAATACACAAATGGATACGCAAAAAGATGTCAAGTAGTAACAGTACCATAAATCAAACCAGACCAGTGTAATGATATAGGAATAATAGGTCCTGGTGTTTTGGACAAAATATTCTGAGAAGACCTCTCTGGAGTGGTGACATTTGAGCACTTGAAGAGAGAAGTAGGATAATAGCAACCGATTTATTTTAAAGCACTATATTTTGGACCTATACAAATTGTTCTAGATATGTTGGGAATTCTGGAAAATGTTCAGCAAGCCCTCATGTGGGGAAGTGTCTTCCAAATTGATAATTACCAAGATGCCCTTCAACAAACAAATGGATAAAGAAGATACGGTCCATTTATACAATGGAGTATTATGCCTCCATCAGAAAGGATGAATACCCAACTTTTGTATCAACATGGATGGGACTGGAAGAAATTATGCTGAGTGAAATAAGTCAAGCAGAGAGAGTCAATTACCATATGGTTTCACTTACTTGTGGAGCATAAGGAATAACATGGAGGACATTAGGAGAAGGAAGGGGAAAGTGAAGCGGGGGAGGGCGGAATCAGAGGGCGAGACAAACCGAGAGAGACTGTGGACTCCAAGAAACAAACTGTGGGTTTTTGGAGGAGAGGGAGGTGTGGGGTTGGGTAAGCCTGGTGGAGGGTATTAAGGCAGACACATATTGCATGGAGCACTGGATATGGTGCATAAACAATGAATTTTGGAACACTGAAAAAAAAATAAAATTAAAAGTAGTAAGGACCAGGCCTCTAAGAAATTGCAGGAAGCCCTACTGACAATAGCTTGGGGCTCTGTCTTTCTATGAATGTCTGGGACAGGGGTGAGACCGGTGAATGTGTGAGGCCCAGGCAAGATGAAGGGGCCAAGCTATCAATCATTATAGTCTAAACAGTGCTAAGTTGTAGGGTGTGGGGAGGCTGTAGGTTCCAGGTTATTCCTGCTTTTATAAACCTCTTTTTTCTTCTTCCCCTATAATACATTATTATAACATTTACTCCTGGCTGGTTCTCGGGACCACAGTCCCACTTCAGTTCTGTGATAGCAATTCTCTCAGCAATGGCCTCCTCATGGTACCACCAACCACCAACCCCACAAAAGAACCTATGAGACTGAAGACAGTCATGATCCAGCTTCTGATAAAAGGACGGTCTTAATTACCATATGATCTCCCTGATATGAGGAAGTTGAGAGGCAACATGTGGGGGTTTGGAGGGTAGGAAAGGAATAAATGAAACAAGATGGGATTGGGTGGGAGACAAACCATAAGAGACTCTTAATCTCACAAAACTGAGGGCTGCCAGGGGGAGGGTGTAGGAAGAGGGTGGTTGGGTTATGGATATTGGGGAAGGTTTATGCTATGGTGAGTGCTGTGAAGTGTGTAAACCTGGTGATTCACAGACCTTTACCCCTGGGGCAAATAATACATTATATGTTAATAAAAAAAAAACCACATTTTTTTTTTTTTAAAAAAAGGACAGCCTTTTTACATCTGTTCTCCACCACAAAAGTTCTTCCACATGAAGACCCAGACCTAAATACATAAAAGCTTCCACTTAGTGAAAGCTGAAAATTTCTTCATGGAATGTCTTTCCACAGATAATTTGGAGCATACCTGAAAACTCTCTCAGAAGCTAGAGCTCTAAGTCAGTTGTTTTTTTCCCATTATGTCCCAGTGAGTTTCTATTATAAGAAAATGTAGTCCCATTTTGTGGATCTTGAAAGCCAATAAAGGAGTTTAGTTCTGTAAATTACATACCTCTATTTGGGCTTTTTGAAAGCCATCCCTTTCCTGGATTATGCCTAATTTTGAACAGGTGGCCTTTTTTATTCAGTTCATTATAACACTATTCCCAGATTGGCTAATAGAGCCCTTGATGCCCTTCTTAGCTGTAACTGGCATAAATGTCTGCCTTAATAAAGCTGAATGTCGAGAGGTGGGGGTTTTTTCTCCCTTGAAAAATGCAATGTCTATGCAGAGTGCTGCACATTCACTCCAAATTTCCTATTTCAGCCAGCAGAGATTTGTCACAATGTGACATGCTGTACATTTCCTTATAGCATATCAAGACTATCTAGAAGATATATTACTTCAATTAGGTGTGTCAAACCATCTGCCACAGAAAATTCAAAATGCCCTCTCTGCCACCTGATGGAACATAGCTGATTTATTCAGAAGGTCACTGGAAAGTTGGCAAAAGCTCAGTGCTTCATGGAGGGGAAGAGGTGTTGTCATGAGACACAGAAAACGAAAACCTCACTCCCCAGAAAAAATGCAAGGCCTGCTGAAGGCAAAGTGGAAGGAAACATAACAGATGCCCTTATTAAATTCACTCAGTTTATAGTAGATTGCAGATCCCAGGTTGACTTAATATGAATGAGTCTCGGCATCATCCTAGGAGGTCGATCCATTATTCTGCAGCTGCTTTGCCGCACCACCTGCATATTTTGTGTGTGGATGATGGGCAGCTCCTAGAAACCACCTCATACGGGCTGACGTTCAAGTCACCACATATGCACAATTTACAATCCCCTGTATATCTGGGCTGGGGGTAGAGAGGAATATGATGAAAATGTGCCATGTCATTAATTGCTCTGGATCTCTTTCCTGCCTGAAAGATTATCAAGAAATGGGAAAGTAAACACTGAATGCTTTATTTTAGAGAATCAGCAGTGAAGTGTAAGCAGTAGTAATGTGGTTGCAAGAAGAAAATGGGAGCCTTATGTATTTGTCCTAACAGGAATGCTCTGAATCATACTTATCACCAAACCTGACTCTTTTGCATAGACAATGTGCAGTGGATCCTACCCAAACTTGTGGTTCTTTCTCCCTGCCCTAAGTCAGCTAATGGAAACCCTTTACCCTGAACCTTTAAACAGAGAATTTCTCAATCTCAGCACTATTGATATCTCGGACCTGGTAATTCTTTGGTGTGTGTGTATATATGTGAGAGGAGGAGGTATCTTGTGTATTGTAGAATGTTTAGCCACATTTTTTTACCTCTATCTACTAGATGTCTTCAATACCTCCCCAGTCACGACAATCAAAAATATATCCAGACATTTCTTTTTTTTTAAGATTTCATCTATTTATTTATTTGAGAGAGAAAAAGAGAGAGAGAGATTGAGAACACACGGGGGCAGAAGCAGAGGCAGGAACAAGCAGACTCTGCACTAAGCACAGAGCCCCACACGAGGCTCCATCTTAGGACTCTTGAGATCATGACCTGAGCCGAAATCAAGAGTCAGACACTTAACCAACCAAGCCACCCAGGTGCCCCTGTGTCTAGACATTTCTAAGTGTCCCCTAGGGTGGGAGAGATAAATCACCCTTGATTAAGAACCACTCCATTAATGTTTGTGGAGAGAAGAGATGCCAGAGTTCCCCACAGCAAGTCACATGACAATTTTCAACCAATTGCAGATCACAAGCAAGATGATAGCTGTTTCAATGACTAAGGAATATCCATTGTTTCTTCATGTTGGTAGTGGAACTACCAGTGGGATCAAATTCTTGGACATAAGTGATTTGTGGATATAATGCTATTAAAATCCTGTTCCCTATCAGACACGAGAGAATTAAATATGCCATTTTCATGATCTGGAGTAAACTGTCCACAGCCATGAGGTATCTTGTGAGTCTCCCAAGGAAATCAAGGCAGGAAAGACCAAGAACTCATAACCTTCATTTCTCATTGTCTAGTTAACCACAACAAAACAAAGCCCTATTCATCAAGACAAGAAGCAATCAGAGTTCATACTTCAATTATGTCTCCTGTGTGAGTGTCAGGAAGCAGCGAGATGGGCTTCCCACAAACCCATGAAGGAGGTGGGCCATAAATACTATGACATTCGGGATAGGAAGAAATTCACATGGCCAAATGATAATTGCCAAATTATATTGTAGACTGACATGTGAAAAATGCTTTATGCTTTAAATCAAGAAATAAATGTTAAAGAAACTGACATTGATTTTTGACAATCTCTCTCATACACACACACACACACACACACACACACACAGAGTTGCTCATGGCATATTTTAACTTAAGGTTTGGATTCTATTTTATTCAATAAAGAATATGTCCCTGGCCTTAAATCACTAGTGTTCATTACGTAGAAGTTATCCTTTTACTATTTTCATAAAATTGATTAAAAGCACTTTAAAGACTAAGAGACATACATACATGCAAACATATATAAAACCTTTTCTAAATTTCACTCTTTATGAAATTCAAGACATAGCTCTCCAGTGTAGAGGATTCCCTTCTTATACATCTGTTGGAGCTACATTTTTGTAACAGTGTTCATATGGCACTTAGCATTTTCCCACATATCTGAAGTAATCATTACAAACACAACCATCCTCATTTGACAACTGGGAAAACTGAAACTGAAGTTTTCTTCAAGATCATCTGGGGAGGGGAAAAAGCATGGAAGATTAAACTCTTGCTCCTCTGGTTTCTCTTAAAGTACTTGGATTTGTTGGGATACAAAAGAGACACACTAGCTGCTAAAATACTATAAACTCAGATGTTTGCATCTGAATGATGGATGATAAAATGTTTAAAGAAAAAATGGTAACAAATTTGAAAAATATGACATTCTAGACTGGCTCTTTGAGAAGGCAAAACGCTTGTTGGATCATAGTCTTTAAGTATAGCAGTATTAGTGGGCAAGTATAATTGTAAGGGGATATAGACTCTAGGTATATCACACACATGTGTTCCCCTTACTCCTTCCTCCATGAATTTACTCAAGTTAAATCACAGTAACATGAACACCAAGGGTCGCCCTACAGTTAAAGGAAAATCATAGACAAGAGAAGATATGTTATGTGACTAGAGAAGGAAGCAGTCTCCATTATTGTATCTTGGAGATGATAAGAGGGTGTACAGGTAATTGAGAGCCATCAACTTGAGGTCTTTTTGTAGTGCTAACTCACAGTGCTACCATCCCTTTTCTCTCAAGCCAACTGCCTTCTCTGGTGGTGGTCTTTTTTAGGATTGGGGGGGAGGTTTCTTTTCTTTTCTTTTTTTAAATTATGTTCAGTTAGGCAACATACAGAACATCATTAGTTTTTGATGTAGTGTTCAACAATTCATTAGTTGCTTATAACACCCAGGGCTCATCACAACACATGCCCTCTTTAATACCCAGCACCTGGTTAGCCCAGCCTCCCATTCCCCTCCCTTCTGTAACTCTCAGTTTGTTTCTCTGAGTCCAGAGTCTCTCATGGTTTGTCTCCCTCTCTGATTTCCTCCCATTCAGGTTTCTCTCCCTTACCCTGTGGTCCTCTGCATTCTTCCTTAAATTTCACACATGAGTGAAACCATACAATAATTCAGATCATGGTCCTTTTAACTCTTAAGTCCGGGCCAGCCCCCTCACATTACCCTAGCCTCCCTCCAACCACTGAATCTATGGTGGTGCTCTTACCTTGGAATAGTACTGACAGGGGATTAAAATATTAAAAATTGCTTCCTAGTTCAGTGCTTGGGGGAGAATAAGCACTAACAGTTTCACGGTGTCATACTCTCCTCTTAGGAACTCATTTACTCTAAGATGTGTTTTCATGTTCAACAGCTTATAGGAAAATTGAGGGTCATAATATAAGCCAACCTCCCTAAGGTGATATGAATATCTCATAACAAAACAATTTTGACTCAGTCAATGTTCAGCACATAGTCATAAAGAATAAGGCCCAGGTGATGGGCACTGTATAAACCTGAAACAGAGTAGATTTAGGAATTAAAGCATTCAGAGCTGGTCAGCTGCTCCCCATGTATTAACGTGTGTTCCTGCCAAATAGTGTTGTCCATGCTTGTTGTCCTTTTGCCGTCGCTATGCACCAATTATCTCTGCACATTTATCCTCATTATCTCTAATTATAATAATGAGAATCTAAATTTTTGTGGAGCCTTAAGTTACTTTCTGATACAAAGGAAGGAACGTTAACTCTTTCAAGTCTTTAGGGTGTCATTAAAGGCATAGCAACAACAGCAGGCTGAATGACACCTGCTAACTAGAAAAAATTAATCTACCTCTTCCAGTGTTGAGCAGAAAACCATGAGCTCAGTGCAGGTGATAATATAAAATAGTGATATGAATAGTGATCCTAATCTGTGCATTGAGCTACAGTGAAAAATAGTCCTTGGGGTGCCTGGCTGGCTCAGTTGGTAGAGCGTGCAACTCTCGATCTTTGGGTTGTGGGTTCAAGCCCCTCACTGAGTGTAGAGATTACTTAAAAAAATAAAAATAAAAAGTCTTGCCATCTGTGGGCCTCTCCTTGGGTGCAGCTAAGATTTTAATTTTTTCTGAAGAGTTTTGGCAGCACAGTCATAGTCAAGCTGGAACTCTGGTTCTTTTGTACTTAATTCCATGACTCTTGCTAAATAATAAAGGCACAGGCCTTGTGAGTCAGAGTCTCTTGAATCTGATAACTCAGTGAAACCAGCTTCTCAGTGAAAAGTTATTAAACAAATAGTCAAAGCAACACCCTTCCAAGAGGATTCCTGCCTTTTCTAACCTGTCTGACTTCTTTCTCAGTGTTGTGAGAATTCCAATGTCTACATAAGCCCACTTGTATCATGGAGTATTTGTACTTAGAGCATATTTCATCATGCCCAATCCTTTCAACATAGCAGAGGGTATTCTAATTTGTCTAGAAAGACCCCCTTAGAGACTATGTATCTGCTCAGTAAAGTGATTTTGATTTAGACCCTGATATTTTGGCACATACACCACCCCTACACTGAGTATTTATCAGTGAACCATTCCCACTCCTGTCCTAAAAGGGGACATGTGCTCATTTTCTTCCACACTTGATGTTTATGTACTAACTAATAAAACACAAATAACAGAAGGGGAATTTTCACAATTTTAGTTTAACATAAAGGATTTTTTAACATAAAGAATTTTGTTCTTTTATCATAAAGGATTATATACTCGTTGTTGAATAAATATAATGTGAGAGTTTCTTCAACACAAATAGTGTCCTTCTCATGTAGGTTAGTGAATTTTTAAAGTATTATTAATGCAGTTTAAACTTGTATTTCTTCTGAGACTGAGACACCTAAGAGATGGACTTGGCATAAGTCTTGCCATTTTTGTAAAGAGTTGGCTTTTTGTAACACAGTCATATATCTATACATGTGTTATTATAATCTTAACGAAAAAAAAAATTGCAAAATACTCCAGACAACAATTTCAGGAAATGTACCCCTACCCTAAATATCTGCTTAACCCAGCATTTTTGCTTCCATACTATGCTTGGCAATTTTTAGCAACTGGCAACAAGATGTAGTTTATGTCTTTATAAGTCTACCCCTGAGCTCATTCAGGGCTGCAAGATTTTGTAGTGCATGAGCCCCTTGCAGCTGCCCACTCTTTAATGAAGACTCCTCAGTTTGGCCTACTGAATGTGGTGTCCATCTGTATAACTTGCTGCTCTAGATATAACAAGACTCCCTCACATTTCAAATTAAGACACTCACCTATCACATGCACATAGAATAATTTCCATAGCAACACTCTTTCTCTTTAAATTTTTAGTATTATCATTTTTAAGTACTAATTATTTGGTTGTTTGGTTGCAAAAATCACCGACACCCCCCCCACCCCCGCAAAAATTGAATTCATTCTGAGTTCTGATGTCTTTGGAAGTAAAAGAATATATTTTTTAAAAAAGTTTTTCATTATCATGTATCTTTATGCTATTCTTTTTCACAGTTTTAACCTCTGTCCTCTTACCAAAAAACAAAAAACAAAAAAAAACCAAACAAAGAAAACAAAACAAAACAAAAACCACAAAATAAAACCAAAAAAAAACACAAAACAAAAAACACAAAAAAAACACAAAAACACAGGAGCCAGATGGCCAGATGTAACACATACTTTAAAAACTGAGCCTATGATTGAGGTAGTTAGCATCCACTCCTTTGATCTTACCTTATTGTGGCAGCTGAAATGGGGCTCTGGAGAGCTTTCCTGAAACTGCTTCTTAATAGATTCTAGGAGAGTCTTGGGTTATTTGAAGAATCCTTGACAGACTCTGATGAAGGAAAAACACTCCATGAAACATACCATACACTTCAAATCTAGAGAGGGTCACGTGAGCAATTACAATTCTATTTCAAAATTTGTTGATGTGGAAACCTCACAAAAGAGTTGCACCTCCGAATAACTCCTTGCTCCCATCCCTGATCCCATCTACAGCCCCTTCCCCACCCAAACCATCAGCCAAGGAGCCCTCCTGAACCTCTCTTCCAGGGTGCCCTGGGGCTACACTTGTGCTTGCCTCCACGGGTCATCCGTGAAAGCTCCTTATGTAACATGGGTGTGCTTCCCAGAGGCTTCTAAAAAGATTCAATGATTCTGGAATTCTTAAACCGCTTTTGTCAAAAATTTTTAAAGATGATTTAATTAATTTGTCAAATCTTTCCACTCAGGCATGATGAGATTCAGATAGCAATAGATTCCTACAGAATAAAGCATCATTTCCCAGTAATGCTAAACATCTTCTTTCTTGCTCTTCTTTGTGTTCCAATTCACGATTGGAAAATATTCATGGATTGGTGCAATATTCACAACGGTTGTACTTGGCCAAGGAATACTTTGCAATATTAAATAATTCGTTTTTCCCTTAGATCTGTACATCTAGAAGCAGGATACCATTTCTTTACACTGGCAACTAGCTGGAAGATGAATAATATAATTGCAAATACTTTTATGAGAATATTTAGTAAAATTGAATATTGAGATATTTAAAAATTTCAGCTTCATTTATTTTTATTTAAAATGTGATATTTATTACAGTACATATTTTCTCCTTTAAATTTAATTGATAACTATGAATATTAAGTTTTATGAAGCTGTATAAAAACAAAAGCTTTACATGAATGTTCTATTTGTCATTATACAAGCTGTCCTTTCTTCCCTTCCAGGCTCTTCGACTGATCTAATAAATTGACATAAGACGGATTAACAGGAGAAAAGAAATTTAATTTCATACATTTGGGAGCTCATAAAAGTATGAGACTCAAGGAAGGGACCAAAGCAGGCAGCTTTTATAACTTTTAAACAAAGAAACAATTTGTGAAGATTTGGCAAGACAAAGAAAGTTTGTTTATCCAGCTTTCTTGGCCCTGAATTCCCTCCCTTGGTGAGGAATATTTCTGTTGCTGTCTGGGTACAGGTAGAGTACACTTCACAAGGGAAATTTATTTCCTGCTTTCAGGGGGACAGAGAACAGTCAGAGTGTTCTTATTTTACTGGCTGTTTCTTAAGTAACTTTAATTCAAAGTCATCAGAATTCCAAAGTGGCTTATTTTGGGGTGCCCTGCTCTGAAACTTGTCATGGTATAATTTCAAGATAGGAAGATAAAACATGTTTTATTTAACAGTTTGTCAACTGATTTTTAACTGACAAATTCCTAGGCCACATAAATGCCAGGGGCAGGCCTGTTCACCTTTAGTCAGGAATTCCCAATTTGTGTTCAGTTTCACTTTACCTGGATGGTCTCTTGTCAGGCTCCTCTCCACGTACTACTCTTATGGAGTTTTCTTGGATTCTCAGACGGACATAAAGATAGACCAAAGTGATGATGAAGCTTCTCCAGCTTCCACCCAGGATTTTATCTTTCATGTTCTGCTTTCTCCCAGCACTCATCAATATATAAAGGCATGATCTCAAGGCTTAGTGGAATGAAAGCCATCAAATTCTCACCAAAAATTTGGGGAAATATTTCCAAGTCTATCTTAGGAAGTGTGTCCAAATAAAGAGTTTCTTTCTTCCCCTTCATCTTATGACGTTATGACCCATTCCAAAGTCATAAAACATTTATTCACATCAGGTATATAATGTATATTCTGTGAGTAAAGCAAAGTTTTCTGATCAGTGAGTCATTCTCTCCAAAACAGAAAAGACAAATTACTCATGTGGGCTACAATTATTTGGTGAAAGTTTCTGGAACATTACTTCTTAACACTCCTCATATTTTTAGATCTTTGCCTTATGGTCTAAATTTAAGAAGCTAAAACCATTTGAACTTTATTTGGAATAAACTAGTCTTATATCATTATTTAAAGAATGCCTGGGATCTAGCTAATTGGGAGGGGGATACTTCCTCAGTTTATGCTCTAAGGTCTGCATGAATCTGTCTCTCAAGATGTAATACACGTGTAAGCTGCTATTAATAATAATTTGTCGTGATTAGGGAAAAAATTAGGTAGTCCTTGACTGTCAGGTTGTTATCCTAATGAAAAGCTGTCAAGATAATTTTATTTTACCCTGAAATGTCTCCATCAATTAACTTTAGCTGATTGCCAGAACATTAACCTTGGTTTGCCTTTCAGATCTGCTGTTCTCAGAATGCTGTGTAAATAAAGACATGGTATCAAATATGTCACTGTTTAAAGTTGATTCGTTGGATTTTTTCTATGCTATATAAATAAAATCTAGTATCCTGATCATGAAAAATGCATTGAGTATTTTTCCTGAGATTAAAAAAGTACAACTGGAAGTGGCAAGTAAACTCAAATCTTATGGCAGGTGCAGGTCTGATATAGGTTTTTTCAGTGTCCATAGAACTACCTTCTGATCACATGAAAGCATAAAGTAAGGGTCCCACTGTTACGATTAGCAGTGGAAGTGACATCTATAAGATCTCCTTGACAATTTTGGTGATGATAGTAGGCTCCCCAGGAAGGTTATACTCCTGTTTCACATAAGAGAAGCAGGTGCAGATGACAGAAAGAGCAAAATACATCAGCATTTTAACAGCCCCAACCCAATAGAGTTTTAGCCAGTAACAATATCCTTAAGAAACCCATTTCCACCCCTTTCCTGGGTTTTCTTCTGTTGGAGCTTGGTTATCTCCAGAAAAAAATGAGGTGCTGGTACAGAGAGTAATGATTCACAGATCTCTTGCCACAGAGCTGAGTTCTTAATTACTCCAAATGCATTTGGAGAAAGCACAGGGACACTGCATTATAATATTGAACTTTTCAATAATTCAGCAAAATTTTACATTAAATAGTTTTTATGAACTTCTTCTTGCACTTGACTGAAACCTCCTTAAGGACAGGAACAACATACAGCACATGACTGCCTCCTCAAATATCCAGCATGATGATAGTAGAGGTTCGAATATTGTTTGTTGACCGAAAGAAAAAAAATGAATGGACTTGTGTTTCTGAGCAAACGTTTGGTCAGGTATCCAACTGAAAATAACTACAAAGACTGAGGAAAATACTTGTTAAGCCTTATTAATTGCACTGAAGACCTTGTAAGACTGTGGCGATTCTTCAAGCCAGGTTCTATCTGTAGGAGAAAACACAGTTTTTCCCTCATGAGAGGAAATCACTTTTACTCTGGGAGGATTTGCTGAACCTGGAAAACTTGAACGTCAGTTCTCACAGCCTCACTGTTACAGGAACAGAAGCCAAAGTCAAAACCTGCCAGCTGAGGACTTTAATAGGAGACCTTCTCTTCATAAAGTTCCATTTGTAGTTTAAATCTGAACCAGATGCAAACAACCCCTTCTCCCAACATGAGGATACTTCAAGAAAAGTTGTTTGGGTGCTGAAAAAAGACAGGGAAAATGTCCCTAAAAAGTTGTTTAAGAAAGGTTGGCCTGGGGGACCTGTGTGGTGCAGCTGACTGAATGTCTGACACTTGGTTTCAGTTTACATCGTGATCTCAGAGTCATAAGATCAAGTCCCCTGCCAAGCTCTACAGTCAGCATGGAGTCCCTCACCCCCTCCCTCAAATAAATCTTAAAAAAAAAAAAAGTTGGCTATTATGATAGTTTGCAAGCTAAATTTAAATTCACTAAGAAGGGGCGCCTGGGTGGCTCAGTGGATTGAGCCGCTGCCTTTGGCTCAGGTCATGATCTCGGGGTCCTGGGATCTAATCCCGCATCGGGCTCTCTGCTCGGGAGGGAGCCTGCTTCCCTCTCTCTCTCTGCCTGCTTCTCTGTCTACTTGTGGTCTCTCTCTGTCAAATAAATAAATAAAATCTTTTAAATAAATAAATAAATTCACTAAGAAAATATAAAAATCCACACATGTATAGGATATAGATGGTAAGGGAGACTGTGTATGGTAGGAGAGGGGATATGTTAATTAAAAAAAAGTTAACTACAAGAGTTCTTGAAAATCCCAAACTGAGTTTTTACCTTAAAAATTCTCCAGGGGTGCATGGGTGGCTCAACTGGTTAAGTGTTCATCTCCTGGTTTCAGCTCAAGTCATGATCTCAAGGGTGTGAGAGTGAATCCCAAGGTGGGCTCTGTGCTCAGTGTGAGTCTACTTGGGATTCTTTCCTCTTCCTTCTCCCTTCCCCTGCTCTCTTTCTCTCTCAATCATTCAAATAAGTGAATGCAATCTTTGAAAAGGTTCCAGACTCTAAGTGCTTCATGTTCCTCTCTTCAAGTCCCCTCGGAAAGAACGTATCAACACTCTAGGCCTTGAGAATTCCCACAAATATTTTTGTCAGGGCATGCACACAGTCAAAACCCAAAAATGTCCAAGGAAATAAGTCTTCATAGTAAAATCCAACAGAAATTGAGCTCTTAAAACTTCCAAATGTTGAAATAAAAAAACTCATGATTTAAAATAAATCAAATACATGATTAAAAATATTTTCAGGAAATATGAAATATAAAATATGATGAAGAGATTTGAATGACAATGAGATAGGACTTTCAGAAATGTTAAATATAGTAATTGCAATAGAAAACACATTAAATGGATTTACCAGCAGATCAGATACCTCTGAATAAAGTCACTGTAAATTGAAAAATAAGCCAAACAAAACACTTCAACATGTGGCACAGACAAAAGAGATGCAGAGTCTGAATGTATAGCTATGAGACAGAGAAGATGAAGTAAGACGTTGTAACATACGTATAACTGGAGTTCCAGAAAGAGGAGAAGAAGAAAGAGACATGGACAATATTTGAAGATATAATGGCTGACATTTCCATACCTGAAAAATGACATTGATTCATAGACATAGGAATCTTAAGGAATCCCAAGCAGGATAGATAAAAAAAAAAATAAAATGCATATCTAGTCATATCATAGAGACACTGCCCAACAACAAAGACCACTGAGAGACTCAAGGCAGTCAGAGAGAAAAAGATGATCACCACAAAGAAGCACGATTTCAACTAACAGAGATCATGGAAGCTATAGGAGAATAGAATGCAAATCTTCAATTTTCAGAGAAAATACTTGCCAACCAAGATAAGAGAGGGCAAAAAGGTTAAGGGAGAAATAAATTCATTTTCAGAAAAAAGAAGAAAAGCAGACCCTCACGAAAGGCAATTTTTAAAGAAATATTTTATTTATTTATTTGACAGAGAGGGAGCACAAGCAGGCAGAATGGCAGGCAGAGGGATAGAGAGAAGCAGGCTCCCCACCAAGCAAGAAACCAATGTGGGACTCAATCCCCGTACCCTGGGATTATGACCTGAGCCAAAGGCAGCAGCTTAACCCACTGAGCCACCCAGGCATCCCACAAAAGGAGATTCTAAAAGGAAGAAGTAAAGTGAGCACGTATCTTTGATGCAAGAAGGAATAAAAAGCATAGAAACTGGTAAGTATGAGCGCACATAAGTGAACATATTTAAGTATAGGTAAGTAGTAATAGAAATGCAAGCACATATAGACCAGACCACATAGATATTTTGGCCTCTTCTCGCTACTTCCATTACTGCTACCCGAAGTCAAACCAACATCATCTTTTGCTTGGATTGTTGCAATGATCCTTCTAAAGCGTCTTTCTGGTTCTGCCCTCAGCCACACTGATCCGTTTAAAATGTAAATCAGTTCATGACACTCCTCTGCTCAAGTCTCCAATAGCTCCCAAATCAGTTAGAATAAAAGATAAAGTCCTTAGAGATCTACAAGGCCCATGTATTCAGGACCCACATAACTGAGTCCCCCATTTTGTCTCTGGCTTTATTTCACAATGCTCTTCCTCATTATCTTTATTCCAGTTGATCTGGACTTCCACTGTCCTTGAACACGCCAGAGTTGCTACTGCCTCAGGGCCTTTAGAAGTTCTGCTCCCTCTGGCCACAATGCTCTTCCCTTAGAAATACACAACTCTCTCCATTACTCAAAAGTGACCTTCTCAATGAGACCTGATTGGAGAAGGCACTCAGAGGGCATGAACTGCTAAGAGTATATTCTTTCTATCATTTGGGTGTTTGACTTAAAATAATTCATTGAAGATTGTGGTTAATATGCTCCTTTGTGTATTTCAACACTTTCAAAATGAAAAAGAACACTGAATGAGTAAATGAAAGAACCAATGAACAATGGCATTTGATTGGAAATTGCCTTTTCCAGGAGAGCTCTTAACCTGGGCTTACTATGACATTGCCGCTCACATTTTGGGAAAGTTCATTGAACCGGACTCCTACCGTCCCTCTTGACATTGCTAGTAGTCCTAGGCTTCTTTATCTTTCTTTCTTTCTTTCTTTCTTTCTTTCTTTCTTTCTTTCTTTCTTTTTTTTTTATGAATTAATTTATTTATTTTCAGAAAAACAGTATTCATTATTTTTTCACCACACCCTGTGCGCCATGCAATCCGTGCCCTCCATAATACCCACCACCTGGTACCCCGACCTCCCACCCGCCCCCAAACACTTCAAACCCCTCAGATTGTTTTTCAGAGTCTATAGTCTCTTATGGTTCACCTCCCCTTCCAATTTCTCCCAACTCCTTTCTCCTCTCTAACACCCCTTGTTCTCCATGCTATTTGTTATGCTCCACAAATAAGTGAGACCATATGATAATTGACTCTCTCTGCTTGACTTATTTCACTCAGCATAATCTCTTCCAGTCCCGTCCATGTTGCTACAAAAGTTGGGTATTCGTCCTTTCTGATGGAGGCATAATACTCCATAGTGTATATGGACCACATCTTCCTTATCCATTCATCTGTCGAAGGGCATCTTGGTTCTTTCCATAGTTTGGTGACCGTGACCATTGCTTCTATAAACATTGGGGTACAGATTATCGCCCTTGCCCCGCAAGGGCGAGGTTCGGATGCATCTTCTCTCTCTTTATTTCCGCAAGTCTACACACTTATATACGCTTACATGACCAATCAGCGAGCAGGGTACAGGAGGGAGCAAATCAGGCTGTGCACCTAAAGGAACAACTTCGCTAGCAACCAATGCTGTTTACTTCCTCTTAGGGCGTTCCGCTTAGTCTCACGAGGCAATCCTAACCTGGCAACTAGCCAGGCGCCATCTTTTAATGGCGGAGGCCGCCCTGGCCAGAGGCCTGCCTCCGACACAGATGGCCCTTCTTTTCACAACATCTGTATCTTTGGGGTAAATACCCAGGAGTGCAATTGCAGGGTCATAGGG
>NC_081568.1:32669113-32810093 GCF_022355385.1 Mustela nigripes
TCTCCACTCTTGTTCAACATAGTATTAGAAGTCCTAGCAACAGCAATCAGACAACAAAAAGAAATAAAAGGTATCCAAATTGGCAATGAAGAAGTCAAACTCTCTCTCTTCACAGATGACATGATTCTTTATATGGAAAACCCAAAAGACTCCACCCCCAAACTACTAGAACTCATACAGCAATTCAGCAACGTGACAGAATACAAAGTCAATGAGCAGAAATCAGTGGCTTTCTTATACACTAACAATGAAAATACAGAAAGGGAAATTAGAGAATCGATTCCATTTACTATAGCCCCAAGAACCATAAGATACCTGGGAATAAACCTAACAAAAGTGGTAAAGGATCTGTACTTGAGGAACTACAGAACACTCATGAAAGAAATTGAAGAGGACACAAAAAGATGGAAGACCATTCCATGCTCTTGGATTGGAAGAATAAACATTGTTTAAATGTCTATACTGCCTAGAGCAATATATACTTTTAATGCCATTCCGATCAAAATTCCACCAGTATTCTTCAAAGAGCTGGAGCAAATAATCCAAAAATTTGTATGGAATCAGAAGAGACCCCGAATCTCTAAGGAAATGTTGAAAAACAAAAATAAAGCTGGGGGCATCACGTTATCTGATTTCAAGCTTTATTACTAAGCTGTGATCACCAAGACAGCATGGTACTGGTATAAAAACAGTCCTAAGCTTCTTAAAAGAACACAAAGTTGTTTTGTTTTGATTTTAAACATAACAATAGCCACTCCTGGAAACTCATTCAATAGCATTTTTAAGCAATCATTCTTTCCTTTTTAAAGGCTTCTTATCTTCAAAGTCCTTGCTAAAGCTTTGGATTTTGTTTGCTTTTTGTTCCTAAACCAGGCAATCTGCATAACAACAGTATTTCATTTGAAACTTCCGTGCAGTGGTTAAAAAGCGGCTGCCTGACCACTATTTGTGATATTTTGTTGGTGCAGCTGAGGATAGCCGACTAAAGTGATATCTTTAATTATTTAAGGTGTATTAACTCCTACTCTTTTCCCAAGCTTATGTATGGCAGGCTTTGGAAGTAAATACGTCTAGGGTCAAATTCTTCCTTTGTCATTTACTAACCAGCCTTGAGCGATTCCATTAACTTTTCTGAGCCTCTGTTTCAACTTTGTAGGGTTGATGAAAAAAATATGAAATAAGACAGGTAAGACACCTTCCACCAGGATCTGATGCATAATAGATACTCACTAAATGGAAATAATTATTACCAGAGTACATTTGGCTGATCTAGAGGTGAAGAATATGAAAATGGGGGTAAGAGGAAGAGTCTACAAGGGAGAACAGAATCCATTTCTTTCAACAGATGCTTTCTTCAAAATGTAGGTAAGATTTAAAAAACTGTCATTTGGCAGTTTTTGTAGGTAGATTCATTCCATAATCACAGGAGCTAAGATAGGAATGCTAGTTTCCTGAAGGATCATTAGGTCAACAATCTTCCAAATGAGGCTCAGTACCTCTAGAAAATGGAGCTATATTCTAGCAGCCTCCTCAGGAAATTGAAAGGTCCCCCACTAATGGGTCCGCGATTAAAGGAGCGAGACTGATACAAAGCGAAGACCAAGCAAAGCTTTATTTCGCACCAAGCATTGAGAATCGAACTGACCAGTCAGGGCCGTCTCTTACAAAGAGGCAACCTCTCCCTGCTTTACAGACTAACTTTTTTTTTTTTTTTTTTCAGACTAACTTTTATAGAGCAAAGGCCATGTGGTTGGGCCTGGCCACACACAAGTGGCCAATGAGATTGTAACACACAGAGAAAGCTGCACAGTCATGCTAGGTCACACATGGGTGGCCAGTTGAATCAACTGAATTAGAATTTACCCTATAGTAGATATTTGAACTAGCCTGTCACCTTGGTCAGAATTGGCACCCAAAAGGTGGGACCCACACTCCTTGGTAGCTAGGGAAACAGTATGCGCCCCCACTGATTGGATACCTCCATCTGGCCTGACCCACCCTTGTATTTGGACTTTGTTACCTGCGGGTGGGTAGGGTCAGTTCAAGTTTTACTGCATAAATAACAAAATGACCAATTAATCCAAGATGGATTGGCTCTGGCTAAATAGGCCCTTACAGAAATGAGTTGTGTTTTATCTCAGTCTGAACCTGCAGCTGTCTTCAGCAGCTGAGGCCTTAAAGATCCCTTACGTCCCTTAGGAAAGGAAGGCACCATTGGCTCTGTCTTTAAGCCTAGCTCTCTTTCTGACTCCAATAGCAATTGATGGTTAAAGTTTACTAGGGAACCTTAAAGATTCCTTCAAATGAAGTTCCTGATGCCATGGTTCTCTCCACTGCTAGAAGTTCCTAATTTTTTGGTCTTATATTAGTCCTTTATTCTGTAACATCCCTAAGAAGTTACATATTGACACTGGTCTTGGATCAATTTAACCTCAGAGCTAATCCATGTTTCTCTGCAAGCTTGTGCTCATATTTTTTCTTTGACCTTAGTTTTTAAAAATCTAATTTTTATATCTTCCTAGAAGAAATAGGGCCATGAGCTGTTTCACAACTTATATAGCTGATTATGTCCTCCAATTTTGTGTTATTCCAACAGCTTCCTTCCAAAAGTTCCTTTCCCTATTTCCCATGCTCTGTGTTCTGTCCTTTCATCATGTAATGTTTGCTCTGCTATTATGAAGGAGTGGGCATATTGTGATATGAGTAGAATGGATAAGGCAATATTTTCTCTTTCCCCAAATGTTCTGCTCACCTAGATTAGGACATAATACAAACTTAGTTCTGTTTGTATAGAACCTAGCAGATCTTTACAAAAGAAAGAGAAAATGGAATAATGATGTAAAAAGTACTGAGAAGCAGAACGATATTCCTTCTGCAACAAAGAGTAAATGACTTATTTCTGGAATTGCCTAAACTGAAGTAACTAATATCCAATTAGTTTTGTTTGCTTTTGTTTGTTAGTTTGTTTTTCTTTAAAAGAGTGGTTTTCTTTCCTGGCCCTTCCTATTCCTCCACTCCAAACAGATTTTGTTTTCCTTTCAAGCTGGGAGAGGGGCATTATGTATGCCCTTCCTAGTGCCATAGGGGACTTATTTTAATTTTTATTGCTTTTTATAAATATTTTTTAAGGATTTTATTTATTGGTATGTTTATTTGTTTGTCAGAGAGAGAGAGCACATAAGCAGGGGGAGCAGCAGGCAGAGGGAGCAGCAGACTCCCCACTGAGCAAGAAGCCCAGTGCAGGACTCTATCCCAGGACCCCAGGATCATGACCTGATTTATTGTATTTATGTCTTTTCACTAGTAGAACCTCAGTAGAATAGATTTATAAGTGAACACAGAGTTTAAGATGATTCTACTATTCTAATTATAGGAGGATAGACTCCATAATTTAGGACCAAAAAAAATCACATATCTATGCCTTTAAGAAACTCATGATGTTACTGAAATAAGAAATAAACACAAATGGGTATTGAGCAGAGGAAGAGATAACCCACTTTACTGAAGAGACCATTGAGCTACACCTTGATGAATGGACAGGATTTAAACATGCATAAGAGAGGTAAAGAGAGAACAGAATGAGCAAAAGCTATTAAGTGGGAAGGGACTGAGACCAACCATGTGAGTACAAACAAGGTGTTAATTGTTCTGCTATCTCTACAACTACTCTCCAAGTGGTAACACAATACTTATCTCCAAAAAAATTTTTATTTCCCAAAGACTTCCTTAAAACATCTAAGCCAGGGGCGCCTGGGTGGCTCAGTGGGTTAAGCCGCTGCCTTCGGCTCAGGTCATGATCTCAGGGTCCCGCATCGGGCTCTCTGCTCAGCAGAGAGCCTGCTTCCCCCTCTCTCTCTCTGCCCGCCTCTCTGCCTACTTGTGATCTCTGTCTGTCAAATAAATAAATAAAATCTTTAAAAAAAAAACATCTAAGCCATATCACATTAGGAAATTACCATGTAAGCTAAAGTTATGAATGCCATTTCTATCAAGTATGTAAAAAAATTTTTTTTCCGTCATTTCAATACATTTCTTCTACTACCATTTACTCATCTTTCTTGGTAAAGTAGTGAAGAAAGAAGAAAGAGGCTGTGACATAGCCCAATTTTCTTGCACATTTCAGATTATCTGAACACTCCAGTGACTGAGAGTGCCTGATCCAGCCTAGGGCAACATCAGATTCAGTATTTGGCAGGTGGGAATGGATTTGGAAGGAATCCAAGTTGGCTGTTAAGAGTCTTGACAATCTAGGATATAATTTCCTTGGTCCAGCTGAACAGTTCCATGGTATTAGAGGCTACGCCTCTCTCCTGTTCACTAAATATTTCCCAGTCTCTAGCATAATGTCTGGTATATTTGTTGAATACATAAAATGTTTACTGGTCAGGTTATCTTTTGGGTTTTTGTCTCTGCATTTATAAAATGAACTGAAGACAGAATCAGGTATAATCTTCTCTTAATGTCCTTTTGTTGATGGTACACTTTAAGGTAGAGTTCACATAGTGACCCATACATAGGTTTTGTTTGATCTGCACAGTGATTAAAATTTTTAAACAAAATGCTAAAAATCTAAAGAATCACATATCAAATATATATGAAAAATCAAATGACATTACAATATTGTGCCAAGCAATTTGCTTGCCTGACGTCAGTCAAGTTGTTAAACTGGGCCTGAACTCTCTAATGCGCCACACTCCCCACTACTCCCTATTACTTACTACAGCTCATTTTATCTATTTCCTTTAACTGTCTGGTCTCTATAGACATTTGACTTTGTGATACTCTAAGTCTTTCATAAAGTACTTTTCCCATTTACTACAGCTCATTTTATCTATTTCCTTTAACTGTCTGGTCTCTATAGACATTTGACTTTGTGATACTCTAAGTCTTTCATAAAGTACTCTCCCCATTTAATACATGGGGATATAGACACATAAAAAATTGTGTAATTATATTCAGGTCTCCATTAAGTATCAAAATCTGCAAATGGCAGTCAAATCTACTGAGACTTTCATTGAAGCCATTATATATTCCTCTTAGCTTTAAATTTCTCTTGTCCCTAACGTAAAAGACTTCTCAAGATTAATTTGGAAAAGAAAAAACATAAAATTCTATACAGTTGTAAAGTCATTTTTGTAGAAACTGTAACAACATCTATATTTTACAATTCTGAATCCATGATTTTAAAGATTAATTTTTCCATGAAGCATTAGGTATACATACTCATGCTATCAAATTAAATAATTTCCCTCATCCTGACCCTAGATTGTTTTTTGTGTTGTTTGGAATGACGATGCTAAGAGTCTGAGAGGCTTTCTGGTCCGTTATCAAAGGCATCTTCTATTGGGTGCAGGGAGGCTGCTTTTAGAGGACTGTGAAAGTCCGCGTTTTTATTAACAGAAGAGGGAAACAGGCTTCCAAGATTTGGGCGCGTGCTCATGGTCACAAAGCAGTTAAGTGGCAAACTAGAAACAGAACCTATATCCCTTAGCCTCCATTTGAACTCTTTTTTCACTACCCCATGCTGACCATGCTTTTCCCACCTCCCTCTTTTCCTTTTCAGTGCTACAGGGAAAACCGTTACTTTCTACAACAATGGTGGTAATAAGTTTAATCAGGGCCCATTCTACCAAGCACAGAGATGTCAACACATTTGTGGAGTTCCACAGTTTGCATCACTTTTTGCTTATTTCTCTAGAATCCTTCCCATCTAAAAACTGAACTGTTACTCCTTGAAAAAACACTGGTTGAAAATGGAATTTCACTGGAAAATTCCACTGCGTTAATGTTGGCCATGGCTAAACTTTAGTCTTATTGGAGAACAGTCAAAGCACATGAGAACTTGATCATTCTGTTATTAGTCTCTTAACCTGATTAGTTAAGATTGATCATCAAATTATGGACCCTCTTTGTGTGTATGTGTGGTCGGGGAGGGAGCATTATAGGGTCTCTAAAAGAAAAACAAGGCCTAGGGAATGATTATTTTCCAATCTGTGTGAGACTAACTGAAAATACAGGACTTCGGTAATGAGACTAATAGAGTGCTCTGGGTTAAAATGAGCAGGCTGCTTGGAAGAGATGGGACTCCACCTGGGTCTTAAAGTAGGAGTAGATTACAGATAAGTGAAAAGGAAGAAAGGTAGTGAAAATGCATGAGAATTTATACCAAAGCAGGCATAGAGGATGTATAGAGCTGCAAGTAAGTGGTCCTTAATTATTATAGGAATGCGTGGGAAGTAGCAGTGGGAAAGTAGTAGATAGGATGGGACAAGACATAGTTTAGGGCTGAATGACTTTCAAGGAAGTGACTGAGTATCTAAATCTAAAAATAACCAAGTCAAAGACAAAATTAAATAAATAAAACAAAACATTTAATATATACATAAAAATATAAAATAAAAATAACCAAATAACCCAAACCTAAAATAAACATTGTTTGTTCATCTTGTTTAATGATGGTATTCTCTACTAATAACACTGTATTCCATTGTAGGATAAGCACTCCCTCTATCCCCACCACCATATACAAGTTGTATTTGTCATTACAGACCTCAGCTGTGCCCACCTAAAAGAACCTGTTTCCTAAAGAAATTGGTTTACTTTCCAGGCTTGGAGATACAAGACCCATGGATTTACTCTGAGAGCTGAATTTCACTCTTAAATTCTTTCAGGACATTTTGTGCCTTCCTGTAGACTGGGCAGTGGTAAAGTGGACCTTTGCCCCATTTCAAATAAATCAGCTGCAAGCTGAAAACTTGTTTCTAGGGTAAGTTTCATTTTTTGGTTTGTTTTTAAAGGCTTATTATTATGTTTATCAGTACTGACATTTTTGGAAAGGAAGAAAAGACGAATTCTATATTTAAGAAGGAGAGTAATAGTGAAAGGAGTAGGTGAATAGTCAGCTCTTTCTCCCTGTTTCCCTCCCTGTCTTCCTTTCTGGCTTTTTCTTTCCTTCTTTTCTCCTTTCTTTTATCTATCTATCTATCTATCTATCTAATCATCTATTATCTATGCATTACCTTATATTTGCCATTTAACCCATAACTGGGTTACAGTGGCTTTATTGACCCTTAGGGGAGAAGACGGCTTTTTGTTTGGTCAAATACCCTGATCAATTAGGTTGGACACCCAGATAACAATTTGGAAGGAGACAGGTATAAAGAGAGAACAAACTGTTCCACAAACACAAAATAAAAAGGAATTTGCAAGCACAAAAAAATGGGGGTGGGAAGGGAATGAAAAGAAGAAGGGGCAGATCATAATGGCAGGAGGGACCTCCAGAACAGTATCACATAGAGAGAGACTTTTGGGGGCAGGGATAGCCAGATGACATTAAATATTGGTGAACACCTCTTCTCTGTCATTCCAAACTTAAGCTAATTCTCTACACACAGATGTTACTTGTGTGGGTAGAGATGTGGGGAAATTGAGGAAAGCAAGCTGCATCCCAGGAATATACCAATGGAAGAGAATAGCAGGTGGATATGAGGCACGAGTGAAATGAGGAGTTCAGAAAGAATAAGAACTTACAGTAAGGTCTGATCATAAGAATGTCAACTCCCTGGAATTTGAAGAAACCTTGGAGAGTACATCAGCATTTCCATTTGATGGTAACGGGAGCTTAAAGTAAATTTAATGTAACTCTCAGGTAATGCCATGTCATTGGACATATATAAAAGATATCTACACACTCATCTAGATGTCCATATCTATATCTTTATCCAAAGATAGATACACCAATCAGTGTGTATGACCCTTGTGAGTTAGATTATGGATTTAAGTACTTGTTATGAAACTTGTTATTAATATATTAACCATCTCAGAGTCATTTACCTTGCAACTTTCTTTAATTCTGTTTTTAAATATTTACAAGTCACCTCTACCCTGGCAAACATAATATCCCATAACTCTCCCCTCTTCCTTCCTTTCATGTTTTGGTCTCTGCCCATATCATTCTTCCAGTTTCCTAATTAACAGATTGAAGACTTTCTTTGGCACTCTTTCTTTTTCTGCACATTCCCTAAACAAGCTTTTGGGTATTTCCTTTATAATATATTCTATGTGCGTGCCCTTGGTTTAGTACTCTTATTTACTAATAATTATAGGTTCTCATTACTTTTATTCTCAATTGTTAAAATTTGTTAACTAGTCTCACCACCTTGCGTCTCCCTTCTTCAACCACCATCTCTGGTTCCAAACCATATGTGTTGAGTTTCTGTTTAGCTAAACTGAAAGTATATTTCCCACAATTCCCTTCCCTGCATGGTTCTGCATTAGCAACAGGAGAAAATTGTGTGAGATTGGGAAAATGAAAGTGAGGCAGCTGACATTATATTCTAAAAGGTGGTGTGCAGTATGAGATGCTTTGTAGCATATGAGCCAGCAGATCAATTGATCTGATATATTCTCTATGAATGTCCTTGCTTTAGTATTCTTACTTACTAATAATAATAGGATCTGATATATTCTGTATGAGTGCCCTTTGTTTAGTTTTCTTATTTACTAATAATTATAAGTTCCTATTTCTTTTACTTAGCAACTGATCTGCTGGCTCACTTTACAGTGTGGAAAAGCAGCCAGCCCTCCAAGAGCTGTTAGATTTCCTTCTTCAGGTTTTGAGTCCTGGACCAGATGCTTTTGTAGATCCATGATAACAGGGATAAGCTGCTTCTACAGGCCAATGATATTATCAGATTGGAGATGGTAAGAGACAGGTGCAGATCCCACCGTGTTCTCATGGATCCCAGTTTGTCCTCCCTCCCCATTTCATGTCGAAATGCTCTTGATGACCAACTGTGCTGACCTGCAGTGACTCCACACTCAATTTCCAGATGCAGAGATAACAGTCTTCCACAGGGTTCTTCACCAGCTCCCTTATTGTGTCCAATATAATTCCTACAATAAATTATTTATTCCATATCACTCAGTATGGCTCTGCTCTCCTAATTGATACAGAAATTGGTACCAGAAGTAGTTCTAGCAGATCAGAACTACAAGTATGGCTTCTCTAACTTAGTTCTCTGGCTTATCCAGAAATGGTTTTCTGATTTGAGGAGAATTAAGGTTATCAATGGTTATGTTGTCCAGAGGTAAAGGGAACACTGATGGTATATGGCGTGCAGGAGCAGAACAGTCATTCAAATGATCACTTGTAGACACCTGTAACTAAGCGCTTATAGAAAGTAATGTGTTGGGGTGCCTGGGTGACTCAGTCAGTTAAGTCTACAACTCTTGATTTGGGCATGGAACCCAACCCAAGATGTGGGTGCCCAAGCACTCTCTCTTGAGCATCCCCACACCCGCCATTGTGTGCATTGTGTGACCAAATGCAGATCTTAGAGAAAGACAATAGATTATCTTAAACTTAATCAGGTAGTGACTCCAACTGTAGCTATTAATAATTCCAGATGTGGTTTCGTTGCTGGAGTAAAATCAGTACAAACACTGGCACCTGGAATGTAGCTGCAGATCTGGCGAATGCTTTTTCCTCTGCATCTCTTGGTAAAAACCATCAGAAGCAGGATTTTTGTAGTTCACTGAGCTCACTTTCTTATCTCAGGGAGTCTATCAGTTCTCCAGTCCTATATCATAATATAGTCTGTAGGGATCCTGACCATGTCCCCATTAAACAGGATATCACTCTGCTCTGTTACATTGATGATAATGTTCTAATTGAATCTGATGAGCAGGAAGCAGCAACTAGTTTAGATACTTTGTAAGACATATGTATGCCTAAATCCCCCAAACATTCAGGAGCTTTCGACCTTGATGAAACTTGTAAAGCCAGTTATCTGGAGTATGTCATGATATTCCTTCCAAGGTGAAAAACAAGGTGGCATCTGGTCCATCCTACCACTGGAAAAGGGGCACAACACATACATACTAAGTCTCTCTGGATTTCTGAGGCAGTATATAATTAATGTGGGCATACTCCTTATACCTGTTTACCAAGTAACCCAAAAGTTGGCCAGTTTTCAGTGGGTCCCGAATAAAAAGGCTCTGTAACTTGTCCAGGCCACTTTGCAAGCTGTTATGCCGCTCAAGTCACATGACAAAGATTCAACGGCACCTGATGTGATGGTAGCAGATAAGAACACTGTCTGGTATCTTTTATGGGTCCCTTCTCTGTAAACCAGTAACAGTACAAGCCTTTAGGATTTTGAAGCAAGCTATCCCATCCTCTGCAGAGCATTTTTTTTTAAACATTTTTTTTTATGGTTAAGTAATATTCCATTGTGTGTGTTGTGGCTTTCCACAGGCCCTAGCAGAGAATGTGAGCACTAAGTTAACCACGGAACCTGATTTATGTTTGTTAGAACTGGCTCCCAGTTTGGGTTAGCCATAAAAGAAATTTCCATGGGATTTGGAAGCAGAAATGAAGCAAAAGTTACAGACACTGTTACTAATCTGTTGGCTCATTTGTTGCTATGGGTCCATGGCCAGGACTGTAGCTCCTGTAGTTTCTTCCAGATGTCCTTCTTCAGCTTCTCCAAGTCCTGAACCACGTGTGCATGTCACTCCATGGTAAAGGATGCTGGCTTCTCCTCCAAGCCATATGTGAGATCAAAGTTGGTGGGGGAAACACAAACAGAGGTTCTAGTTTATCTGTATGGCTTCCATTTTGTCCTCACTTTCCCCAGTTTCACATTCAGCTTTTCTTCCC
This sequence comes from Mustela nigripes, assembly GCF_022355385.1. Taxonomy (NCBI): domain Eukaryota; kingdom Metazoa; phylum Chordata; class Mammalia; order Carnivora; family Mustelidae; genus Mustela; species Mustela nigripes. The sequence goes on from NC_081568.1 coordinate 32,679,777, forward strand.
AAGTGCCTGCCTTGCTAGCCTACTTTAGGCCACCACCACATACAGAGGTAATGTTCTTTCAGAAAATTCTACCCTAACTCCTCCCATGTTAATTGTATAAATTCTAATTCCTATGGAAGCCCTTACTCCTTTTTTCTTGCAGTGGTTCTATGTCACTGAATAAACCCTAACTGAAACAATATCATTGTACTTTCAAACTTTACATATCTTTAAAAAAATTTTTTTTTGATTCAAGTATAATTAACATACAGTGTTTTACTTTTAGGGGAACAATATAATGATACAACAATGTTATACCTTATTCCAGTGCTAATCATGATAAGTGTACTTCATCCCCTTCAGCTATTTCACCTATCCCCCAACCTGCCTCCTCTCTAGCAACCACCAGTCGGTTCATATTTAAGAGTCTGGGTTTTTTTGTATCTTTATTTTCTTTTCTCATTTGTTTTGTTTCTTAAATTCCACATGAGTAAAATCATATGGTATTTGTCTTTCTCTGACTTATTTTAGTTAACATTATATACTCTAGATCCATCCATGCTGTTACAAATGGCAAGATTTCATTCTTTTTTATGGTTAAGTAATATTCCATTGTGTGTGTATGTATGTGTGTATCTCATATCTTTTTGATCCATTCACCTATAGATGGACACTTGGGTTGTTTCCATACCTTGGCTATTGTAAATAATGTTGCAGTAAACATAGGGGTGCATATATCTTTTCATAGCTGTCTTTTCATTTTCTTTGGGTAAATACCCAATAGTGGAATTACTGGATCATATGGTAATTCCATTTTTAATTTTTTGAGGAAACACCGTACTGTAAACTTTTTGTATTTTATATTTAAAGTGGTTCTCTTATAAGCTCATAAGTTGGGTTTTATATATTCATAACTATAAGAAAGCTTTTAATTGGAATATTTATTCTGTATTTTTATTTCTGATACATTTATATTTGCATACCACTTTTTCTTCAATTTGTTCCATATGTTCAATATTGCTTTTAATTCACTTCCTTTTTTCCCCTTCTTTTGAATAAGTCCAGTACTTTTATTGTTAGTTTTACATTCTTTCACTATTTTTTTAGTGGTTACACTCATGAACCTTTAATTTACTCAAGTTCAACAAAACAAATATGTTCACATTTCTGTGGTTACTGATATATTTAGGTTTACATATGCCAATTTATGATTTTATTTCCATTTGTTCTAGTGTAACTTTTCCTTTATTATTTTTTGGGTCCATCAATCCCTCACTGGGGAAGGATTTGAGGATTTCCCAAAAGTGGCTAAAATGACCAGGGTTTAGGGAAGTTTCCTCTTGATTTAGGGTCTCAACAAGAGTGGTACCAAAATCCATTTGTGAAGCCCTGATTTGGGCTACAATTAGAATGAGAAACTGTAAAAGTGCAGGAGTTAATAGCATTATGAAAGTCAGAATGTTTAAGCAGATATTATATAAAGACGTTGTATCAACTTTACTTGCAAGTTTTATGGGAATGGATATTATATCTGGCCAGGGAACACTTCCTCTACCTAGCACTGTAAAATCAAAACCTGTTGATAAAGTCCTCATGGAGGCTACAGTTAGAAATGTAAAAGTTGATGGAATTAAGGTAGAAGTTGTTTGGAGAATTTGTATGTTCGAATAGGCTTTATGTGAAGTGGTTGCAACTCTTTTACCTGATTATGTTATGGGTATGGACATTGTCTCTCACGGGGGAATGTTTCCCCTACCTAGTATTGTAAAACAGAAGACCTGCAAATCTGCCCTTCAAGCACTATGAATTGGACTTGCTAAATATGAAGGTAAAGAGTGAAGCTATGTTTTACTCAGACCATTTCAGCTTTTGAAACCTAACTGGATCAAATGGAAGCCCACGAACATGAATGGCCCAACTCTGGCCCACGAACATGAATGGCCCAATTCATGTGATACAAAGCTAGACTGAATAGTTACTAATAGCTGAATGAGATTTTAGTAGGATGATACTATCTTTGAATTTTATGATTGTTTTCCTTTAAGAGATTCATGTTTGAAGACCAGGGGTAGAATGCAATATTGTGATTTATAAGAAATACATCTTTGATTATCCAGATTATCTTTCATATATATTTGGTCTTTATCTGTAGTTCTTGCCTCACAGCTCCCCAAACCCCTGGAATTCCCTGAGTGTCAAGAATGACCAAGGTGTCTTTTGTTATGTTAATAAGGTGATTTTTGAGGGGGGGGTCCCACCTAGGGACCAAAAGAACCAACCCCATGACTAGAGGACTGGAACCTTCAGTTCCACACCAGACTGCTACAGAGAAGAGGGCTGGAGGTTGAATCAATTGCCAATGGCCAATGATTTCATCAATAATGACTATGTAAGGAAGCCTCCATAAATGCCCAAAAGAACAGGGTTTGTAGAGCTTCTCCATTAATGAACACTTGGAGATGCTGAGAGGTGGTGTACCTAAAGAAAGCATGGAAGTTCTGACCTCTTACCCCATGCATCATCTCATCCTTCTGGCTGCTCTTATATCCTTTCAAAATAAACTGGTAATTTAGTAAATATAATGTTTCTCTGAGATCTGTGAGCTACTCTAGCAAACTTATTGAACCCAAAGTGGGGGATGGTCTTGGGAAACTGATTTATAGCCAGTCAGAAGTACAGGTAACTATTTGGGCTTGTGATTGGCATCTGAAGTAGGAGGGTAGAGGGAGCAATCTTTTAGGAACCCTTAACCTGTAGAATTGGACGTTATATCCAGGTAGATAGTGCCAGAATTGAGTTGAATTATTGGTGTTTTGTGGGATTACCCACCACGCACAGCCCACTCCCCTCCCCACCAAACACACACCCTCCCACAGATGGTAGAACCTAATTTACATTCTGTTTTTTTTTTTTTTTCCAAGAATTCACTCTCCCAATTTATTCTTTCTCCTTTAAAATTAATGTGTTATTTGTTCCTCTGGTTGCGTTTAAGATTCCTCTTATTCTTTGACTTTTATTGACTGGCTGCTGATATGCTTGGGTGTCTGTTTTTGTTTTTAGTCCTGCTTAGTATTGGTGGAGCTTCTTTAAATCTGCAGCTTAAAGTCTTTTGAAAGTCTTGGGAAATTCTTGGCCAATATCTTGCTCATTAAATCTTTAGTCCTATTCTCTTTCTTCTTCTCCAACATTTTTATAGATATTCAATGTTTTTATTGCGTTCCATGTGTCTCTTACACACTTTTCAGTGTTTCTTTTTTTATCCTTTTACTCCTTCTCTGCTTCAGTCTGGATACCTTACCTCGTTCTATCTTCCAGTTTATCGATCCTCTCTTTCACTGTCTCATCTGCTCTTATACTCATCTACTGAACTCTTAATTTCAATTTATTATATGTTAGAATTTCTCTGGTTATGTTCTCTATACCATCTACTTTTCTGAATATATTAATTTTTCTAAAAACCTTGGTCCACTAATTCCAACATCTCAATCTCCTGTCTGTAAAAAGTTGTGGCAATAATTTGAGGCTCTTTCGGAGGTAAAAAAAAAAAAAAAAAAAAAAAGAAAGAAAGAAAGAAAAAAAGAAAAAAGAAAAAATAAGGTTTTTTCTTTCTGTTGAGTGTTCATACTATGGATAGATCACTTTATTTCACTCAGGGACTGAGAGGTTTTGGAGATGGATTTTTGCCCTTACAAAGGATTGTCTATTTCTGGTCCACCCTTTCTTCTTAGGTCTAGCACTTCTGGGGGACTAAATTTTAAGATATTTACTAGGTCCTCTCCTTTTTGGCTGGCCCTGATTTCTAATTTTTGTTTTCCCAACTTCACGAGGCAGTTTTAGCTCTTCCAATCTTTTCAGACTTCTAGGTTGTCACTTTAGATTTACATTCCCAGGGCTCTGGACCCACAAATCTTATAAATTAACAAATACCTCAAGAGAAAAATGCCATGGAATGGCAAGCTCAAGAACATAAGATGAACTGCACTGTGCTGTTTTTTTGGCTTCAGAAAATTTTGGTGCATTGTATACTCCTTGATACCCTCAGCATTTTTTTTGTGGTGGTGGTGATGGGTATTTTATTCAGCTTACCTGGTTGCTTTCTGTGGTCAGTTTTATCTATGGCAATCTATACCACCACCATAATATTCCTTGCTTGCTTGCTTTTTAAGAGTAATTTGTTTTCATTTTACCTTCAAAAAAAGTACTCATTTTTGCTTTTTCATTGTTTGCTTCACAAAAGTAGGTGGACTAAGAAATGTACATGATTACTGGTTTCTCATAATTTCTCTTTATAAGGCCAGAACAGGCTCTCACTGAGTATTTTTACATTTTAAAATCAACAGGTGTCCTTGGTGATAAATGAGAACTGATGAGAGACCACCAGGAGAATTTACCATCATCTTTAATGGCTTAATTGCTCAACAGTTTACATTGCCAGTAATTCTTGAATTCATATGCTACTTGGCCAGGAAGAGATAGATCACTGAAAACCACAGATAATTCAATTTCTCTTTTTGGCCACTGATTTTAAACTTCTCTCCAAACTCAATTTTCTTAAACAAGAGAGTTTATTGTACATAAATATTTTTCATATTCCAGAAGACACACAAGCACATAAGAAAACTTCCAAAGACAAAAGAGAGCAGAAGTAGAAAAGCAGGGATCCTAAAAACAATCTAAACATGAAAAAATTATCTCCAATGTGAAAGAGAATTTCTTGAGTGGGTACTATGCATCAGACACTTAAGATATATTTTTAATACCAACAACAGACCTTTGAGGAAAGATAGATCCACTTACATATTAGAAGAGACCCAACGAGTTCAAGAAACTTGTTGAGACATCCAACTAGTGGGTGACACTCCTAGATAAAACAACTATTTCTTATTATTAATTAATATGGAGATTACAACCTTTTTACAACCACTTTTTATTCCAAGTGGAAAAGAAATAGAGAACATCCACCAACATTTTGAGCAAATTCAAAAGGCAGTCTTTGAACTTTCAGTTATTTTCGCATTTACTTTTTTATTGAAATTTTTATTGAGATAATTTTAACTTCTCATTCAATTTTAAGAATATCAAGATGTCCAGTTCCCCAGTACATGTTTTCCTCCAATGACACTATCTTGCAAAACTATATTACAATATCATATCCAGGCTAATGACATTAATACAACCTACCATCTTATTCATATTTTTTACTTGTGCTTATTTGTGCATTTATGTGTGTATGGACATTTGGTTCCATACCATTTTATCACATGTGTAGATTTGTATAGCTGCAACCACAGGTAAAATAAAGAACAGATCCATCACCACATGGACCCATGGAATGATCCTCTTCTAACCACACCTGCCTCCCTTCCATTGTTTCTTGCAGGTCCCCAACCCTTGGCAACTACTATTCTGTTCTACATTCCTGAAACTACATCATTTCAAGTATGTTACATAAATGAAGTCATCTAGACTATAATCTTTTGGTACTTTTTCCACTCAGCAAAATTTCCTGGAGATTCACAGTGTTATTATACGTTCATTCCTTTTTAATGCTAAGCAGAATTCCATGTTTCGGATTTACCACAGTTTATTTTACCATTCACCCACTGAAGGACATTTGAGCTGTTTCCAGTTTTGGGCTTTTATGGAAAAACAAAAATAAAAACCAGCTATAGACATTTATGTATGGGTTTCTATATGAACATAAGTTTTAAATTTTCTGGGATAAATGCCCACTTGTATTTGCTAGGCCATATGGTAATTGTATGTTTAGTTTTAAAAGAAACTGCCCAAGTGTTTTCCAGAGTGGCTCTCTCTCATTGTACATTCCCAACAACATCAGACTTATTTAGTATATCCACATCCTCAGCATTTGGTGTTGTCACTGTTTTTAACTGTAGTTACTCTGATACATGTGGAGTGGTATCTCATTGTGGTTTTAATTTGCATTTCTCTGATGGCTAATGATGTTGTCGTCTTTTCATGCTTCTTGCACTTGTTTTAATTCCATTTAGCACTGAAATTTGCATTATTGGTAATTGGAAGAATAAAACAATTTTTAAAAACCCATCCTCATATTCTCTTCTCCATTGAGACTTCAGTTCATTTTGATTAAATTTCTCATCCAAAGTCCAAGAGACCATTTCTCTACATTCATATTGCTATATCCCTAGAACCTAGCACACTGCTGGATGACAGCAGGTACTTACATCGGCTATCAATTTATTGTCTTTCAACTCCAAATGCACCCTTCATCATCTTCTCCAAGGTCATCGGAGTGGACCCTGGAAACATCACTCCTTTGCATCTCCTTCAAATCTTTTTCAGAACTGTAGTTATTATAAGAATGCTGAAATGGATATTCATTTATGTTTCCTTTGAAAACCTTTTTGATATGAAAAATTCCATACACTAAATTGAATAGCATAATGAACTCTCATGTATCAATCACCCCCAACTTCAATAATTACCCAAATTTTGCCATCTATTATCTCTTCCCCAATTTTAATTTTTTTTTTCAGAGTAGTTTTAAAAGAGTTTAATTTATTTATTTGAGAGAGAGAGAGAGAGAGAGAGTACAAGCATGGGGGAGGGACAGAGGGAGAGGGAGAAGCTTACTCCCACTAAGCAGGGATCCAGACTTGGGGCCCAATCCCAGGATCCTGAGATCATAACCTGAGCCAAAGGCAGAAGCTTAACCGAGCCACTAGTCACTCCCATTTGCCAGAGTATTTTAAACCAATCCTTGTCATATAACTCTACCATGAATACCTTTCTAGATGAGTTCAAGTCATAAGCTGGAGGACAGAAGTTGACTACAGAGCAAAGGTTCAAATGCTTTCTTGTTGGAAAACAAGTTCATGCTTTCAGAACATGATCAATTAGGCAGGTGTATCTCTTGGAAAGTTTTATTGAATTATTTTTATTGAATTAATTACTCTTCTTCTGGACTACACAACCATGTTCTAGACATATAGGTAGATAAATCTTTTTGCTATGGTCTTAATAAAATGAAAAAGATGTTTCCTTATTAAATGGAAACTCATAGGAGATGAACCCATCCATCTACTGTATGAATAGGACGCTGATTTAAGTTGTCGTTTTTCCCCTCCTCCCATAAGAATATGACTTCTAAGTTTATGCCTGAGTTAACTTTTGTAAAGATGTCCAGTCCTACCACAAGCTCAGCTGTTTTGGGAACGTTTCTGCATTTCCACACTCCTATATGACAATGAGGTCATTTCACAATTGTTTCTTTTCTGGAAAACACAGCTGGCTTAGTTTGGTCAGCAACATTCTCATTGCTGCATTTCCTAAGTCACCACAGTATTTCAACTGACCCCTCCCCAGAATAGATTACATCCATGTAATACATTTTCAAAATAAAACATGCCTAATCAAATGACCACAATAGCCATTGAGTGGTATGTCCCTTACTCTGGACCAGGATTGTTCTAGTTCATATCTTTTCAATAACTATTATCTCACTGAAACTTTAAACTCAGATTTTCTTAAACCAAGCCTAAGAGATGGTTAATTTTTGTCCTCAAACTGCTCCTTACTAGGAGTACAGCATTATTTGTGGCAGAATTCCTTCTGATTTTGTACAGCTCATAACAATTCATGAATTACGTTTTTGTACAGCTCATAATAATTCATGAATTACTGTTTTTTCATGGTTTTTTTTTAAGAGTCACTTTAGCTTTTTTCTAAACATGGTTACACATTTTATTGAACAACCTGTGTATATTTAAGGATGTGCTGAGCAGAGGCAAGTATGAAATCTAACTTCAAGACCCTCTAAACGGGTTCTCATGGCCCATGTATTTTTGCTTCACAGAAAAGGGAAACTCAGCACAATTACAAATTTATTCTTAAGCATAATTACTTGATTAAAAACCATTTCTCTACATTCATATTGCTATATCCCTAGAACCTAGCACACTATTAGCTGACAGCAGGTACTTACATCAGCTATCAATTTATTGCCTTTCAATTCCAAATGCACCCTTGTCTTCTCCAAAATAATGGGAGTGGACCCTGCAAACAACACTCCTTTGCCAACTAGCATGACATTAAGCCTTGTCAACAGAACCTTCTGAAGAGACACTTGAATACGAAGAGGTTTTTCCTTTACTGTGATATACTTGTGTTGTCAAAGTCCAGCAGCTCAGTTTTCGACAGTCCAGCTCCTGCAGCAAACACAGCTTTTCCAGAATCCAAAATCTCCAATACAAATGGCTTACCTAGTTCCTGACTCCTGCAGTGTGGGGTGGCCAATGGGGACCCGTGCCAGGACTTCTCCAGGGAGTCTTGCGCTGGAGTGTCACAAGACACTGCCCTGTGACATCCCTATCACCTCTTTGGGTGGTTTTGTGGCTACTTCTGAAGGGTGGCATTCCCTTGGGTACAGCTTCCTATTGGTTCCTCAAAGACCGATTTAAAAAAAAAAAAAGATTTTATTTATTTGACAGACGGAGATCACAAGTAGGCAGAGAAGCAGGCAGAGAGATAGGAAACAGGCTCCCTACTGAGCAGAGCGCCCGAGGCGGGGCTAGATCCCAGGACCTTGGGATCATGACCTGAGCCAAAGGCAGAGGCTTTAACTCACTGAGCCACCCACACGCCCCTCAAAGACTGACTTCTAGCAAGTTTTGCTAGCATGGCACCATAGTGACTCCTCTGCCATCCATGAGCCACAGCTGTGCACTTTCCAACAGGGTCTGGATCTGGTCCTACAGACTATATTTGAGATGTTCCATCTCAAACCCAGGGTTATGGCTGCTCCTTAAGTCTACTATTCATATGTTATTGAGATTTCTCTTTCCTTCTTACTAGCCAATTCCTCAGTACTCCAATTTTGTTATAGTTTACAGTTCTTTACATTAAAATCTGTTCAGGGATGCCTGGGTGGCTCAGTCAGTTAAGTGCCTGCCTTTGGCTCATGTCATGATCCCGGGGTCCTGGGAATGAGCCCCCATCGGGCTCCCTGCTCAGCGGGAAGCCTGCTTCTCCCTTTCCCATGCCCCCTGCTTGTGTTCCCATTCTTGTTCCATATCTCGCTGTGTGTCTTTCTGACAAATAAATATCTTTAAAAAAATTTTTCTTTGTTCAATTTGCCATATAGTGTCTACAGATTGGACCCTGATAAAGTGCTCAAAAAATGTCTGTTGAAAGAAAATAAAAAGAGAAAAAAAAATGAAATAGAAAGAACTCCAAATTATTATTGTCACATCCCAAAATAGTTGTGTGTTTATTTGCTATTATTTGAAATCAGGAATTTATGATCCTGTGCCACTGGATTCTTTTTCAATAATTCACCCACTCTATTCATCCCATCACTAAAAATTTATTGAGCAATGAGTTTGCTGAGCATATATCAATAAATTTCTTGGGATAATGAGAGAGTTGGTGAGTCTACAAAAAGAATCCAGACTATAAAGCCCACAGAAATTTCCTTGAATATCAAGACTCCAGGGAATATTTATGATGCCTTTAAATCAGACTACACAATACTTCTCCTGTCCCTCTCCCTCCAACTCCTACCAATAAGCAAATTAATAAATGAATGAGTAAATAGATGGGTAAAGTAATTTCATTCTTGTTCTTTAAAATCTCAATGTCAGGAAATGCTGCTTAATGTCAAAATTAAATTCCTTGCCCCTCCTTTTCATCTTCTTTACTGGGCCTAGGACATTCTTCAGTAGTTACACACAGTACCTCTTTAAGTTCTTATTACACCACTCCTTTAGCTTCTCTTGTTCAGTTAAATATACCAGGTACTTTATTCTTTCCCAGTAGTTTGAGTCTTCTAAATTTTTTTGTCTTCCTGAGCATTCTCCAAGTTGATCACATGTGTCTTAGTTCAGTCTGCTATAATAAATACCAAAGACTGGATGTTTTAAACAATAAACGTTTATTTTTCATAGTTCTGGAGGCTGGAAGTCCAAGATCAAGGTGCTGGCAGATTCCGTGTCTGGTGAGGGTCCATCTCCTCATTTGCAGATGGTGGCTTCTTGCTGTATTCTCACATGGCAGAGGGAAAACAGGCCCCCTTCTCAGCAGGGCACTCATCTCACCATGAAGGATCCGCCTGCTTAACTTCCTCTAAACCCCATTACTGCCAAAAGGCTCTACCTCTATGTACCCCCATAATGAAGACTGGGGTTTCAACATATTAATTTAGGTGGGGCAGGGGGTGGAGTCACAAACATTCATTTCGTGGTAATTTCATCTCAAACACCATCATTCTGTGACAAGCTCATATAGTTTGATACTAGTGATGTCATTTAAGTGCCTCCTCAAATGCTTTGGCCTTCTATATGTTTGTTCATGTATTCGGGTATCTGTGATACACTGAACACCCTTAATTACAAACTGAGGGTTACAGAAGGGAAGGGGTAATCTGGTGATGGGTATTAAGGAAGACATGTGTTGTCATAAGCACTGGGTATTACAATGCAACTAATGAATCATTGACCACATCAAAAACTTATGATGTACTATATGGTGGCTAACTGAACATAATAAAAATAATGAAAACATTTCACATTTATGGCAAACTTGTAATATACCTAAGATAGAAATTGTTTATGGGAAGGATAAGAGTTGCAAGGGGGTGGGGAGGACAGAAGGACATAGAGAGCTAGTTGGAAGACAAATAATGACAGAAAGATTGTACAATAAGCACTTAGACTACTTGGAAGAACTGTTTTAAAGCACCATTTACATATACACTATTATAATCATCAATTCTTTCCTATTCATAAAGCAGGTTCATAAGATTCTTTTCCTATGAAATCAGTTTTGTATATACTCAAAGTTATAATAAAATGTTTCTTTAAAATATTCTTAAACAAGACATCATGCTAAATGAGAAAGGCCTTAGATGATCCCTTCCAATTTACTGATTCTAAGATGAACAATATCCCACACTTTAACATCTCTGAAATTGGGATGTGTTTCACAAATGACCGCATCCTACAATTGACTTGGCTCCTTCACCTTTTAGCAGCCACTGCTCTTGAAGAGGCTGAGCTAGGCACCTCAGCTCCCTCCCATCCTTCTTCCAACATGATTCACATCCCTAACCTGTCCTTTAACAACTCTTTTTGTTTTAAATACAAAAAGGAAATACTAGGCTAACTCATCTGAGACTGGTATACAACAAAATTTATAACTGATGAACAGCAAATGCAATCATAGTGCCTTTTAAATTTGATGGTGTCTTCAGATATAAAGACCAACAGAACAGAAAAGCCCAGAAATAAATCCATGCATATATTATTATATATGTTAACATATATGTTAAATGTTAACTGATTTTCAACAAGGGTGTCAAAAGTACACAATGGAGAAAGGATACTTTCAACAAATGGTGTTCAGAAAACTTGATATCCATAAGCAAAAGGATAAAATTGGACCCTTATCTCACATCACACATAGAGATCAACTCAAAGTGGATTACAGATTTAAACTTAAGACTGGAATCTATAAAACTTCTAGAAGAAAACATAGGGGAAAATCTTCTGAACACTAGTCTTGGCAATGACTTCTAAGATAATGATACCAGGAGCACAGGCAACAAAAGCAAAAATTGACTAGTGGGGCTACTTAGATACAAGAACTCCACAAATCAATAGCAAAAATTTAAATAACCCCATTAAAAAATGGGCAAAGGGCTTGAACAGACATCTTTTCAAAGGAAACACACAAATTACCAACAGGTGTATGAAAAGATGCTCATCATCACCAATCAAGGAAATGCAAATCAAAACCGCAATAAAGTATTGCCTCACACCTATTAGGACAGCTATTATTTAAAAAAAGAACAAGTGGTGCCTGGGGCACCTGCGTGGCTCAGTGGGTTAAGCCTCTGCCTTCAGTTCAGGTCATGATCTCAGGGTCCTGGGATCGAGTCCCACATTGGGCTCTCTGCTCAGCAGGGAGCCTGCTTCCCCCTCCCTCTCTCTGCCTGCCTCTCTGCCTACTTGTGATCTCTGACTGTCAAATAATTTTTAAAAAGTGAAATAAATAGATAAATCTAAAAAGAAAACTATTGACGTGGACATTAGTAAATTAGAATCCTTGCATACTACTGGTGGGAATGTAAAATAGCGCAACTACTAGAGAAAGCAGTATGGAGGCTCCTCAAAAAATTAAAAATAACATATGATCCAACAATCCCACCTAAATGTCCATTGACAGATAAATGAATAAAGGAAATATGGTATATACATACAGTGAAATATTAATCAGCCATAAAAAAAGGAAATCCTACCATATGCAACAACACGTATAAATCTAGAGGACAATATGCTAAGTGAAGTAAGCCAGAGAAGAACAAATATTGCATGATTATATTTATACGACTACCTAAAACAATCAAACTCATATAAACAGAGAGTAGAAGGGTAGCTGCCAGGAACTGAGGCAAGGGGGAAATGAAGAGTTGCTGTTCAATGGGTACAAGTGTCAATTATGTGAGGAACGTTCTAGAGATCTGCTGTATTACGCTGCACCTACAGTTAACAATAATTTGTTAAGAGGGTAGATCTCGTGTTAAATACCTTTATCATAAAAAATTGATGGTATCTGATATTCAAATAAAGGGTAGTAAAAGATATTCTCATATGGTATGTGTCTTGATGGCCCTAATGCTTTCCCATCCCCACACTCACCCCCAGTAGCTCCACAGGCTCCAGGGCTGTGACCAATTTTCTTCTTTCCATGGACCCTTTCTTCCCCAGTGAAGAGAATGGCATGAGATCTCACTGAATGATACTCTCTTTGTGTCACCAGTAACATTTATTTTCAGGTTCCCAATTTCAACCTCATCTCTGGAGGTCAGCTGAAAGTGTCTGAGCCACAACTCTGACTTTGAACATGGGTGCAGGCTACTACCAAGGGAAACTATATTTGAGATGTAGAAAGGTGTTTAGTCCTAGAAATGAAGCAATACCCATCAGCCACTCCTACTGTCAGCTTAGCATCCTGACCTGTGGCTGCCTACACAGGGCCTTTCATGTGAGCAAACTCAGTAATTTCAAGTCTTCCACAGGGATAGTTTGCTTGGTGGGTGCCATTATCCTTTTTATTTTGACAACTACCCATTTCCTTATAAACTGGGTTATACAGAAGAGCTGTGATGACAGGGAGAACAATACTTCAAGATCTGTCCCATTAGGTTTAAAGGTTTTGGACTCTCTGTTTTATAGCTTACCAGAGAGCAACAAATCTAGTTCTATTCAGGGGATTTAATTCACATCTCATTAACTACCTTGGCAAAACTCAACATTAGCTTTGAAGGCTAATTTGATTAAAGAATTGATGGACATTACTTCTCTCAGACTAATGAAGTTAATTTTAATGGCGGTTATAATGTCTCCCTGAAAGGTTACACTGAAAATGAAATAAGCTAGCTAGCATATTCTATGTGTTTTGTAAATTATGAAATGCTAAGTAAATGTGATTATCACAGGTCTCTGTATTCCTTTGTTGCAGTTTCTAGAGTCCACCTCTTGTGTCTTCCCTTTTCTTCTCCTATCTCTTCCTTGGAGATCATACCTAATTATTTAGCTGAGGGAAATCCTCAAGCCTGGCCTACTATCAACTCATGTTTCAACTAGTAAATTGATTCAATATATACATTTGGAAACCTACCATGGACAAGCCATAGAGTCATCATAAAAATACAAACACACGCTTACAAGAACACACCAGTGTGTATACACACACACACACACACACACACACACACACACAGTATATTACATCCCAGTGAGGCCATTATGCACACATTTTGAAGCATATGTGAAGCATATTTGGCTGAGAACCAGTTAGACATCTCTTAAACTCTTACCCACACTGAGTACGTACAAGGCTTGGAACCTGGAGATTAGAGGAGTATTTATGGAGAAAATTTGCAAGGAGTTGTTGGACACCCTAATATCAAGAAGGCTAGGTGAGAGATGCTACCTCCTGTGCCCAGATCAAGAGGGAAGGGAAAGAGACAGAATGCCTAGGAATGAGTCAAAGAAATAAAATGACTGTGTTGGGTACTTGGGCTCCTACAGTTTATCATTGGGAACAGGAGTGTTTCCTATGGAGTCGGTGTGGGTAATGTGAAAGAAGGATGAGGAGAGCTGCCTGAGGTCATTTCTAAGTGGATCATCCAGAGTAATATCCCATTAAAGGTAATAATGGCCATGGCAATTAAGCATATTTAACCTCTAAAGCCAAAATATCATTTTTGTTTCATTATGGTTTTGAGGGAAGGAACTATCTTATCAATGAGTTACCTGGATTGGTGTAGGCATCACTCTCATGGGACTTGCTGCATGGTCCATAAAGGGTGTCTTTGGATGATTTTACACAGACATAACAGAAACAAGAGAATTCAAGAGTATGCCGCACAGACATGCACTCAGATCACATAACATCTAGTGATATTTGTACTTAAATTCACATTGATAAATTTAGTATGGTCTTAGGTGGAAGACACTGTAGTTATTAACAAATAAAAAGACAGGAGAAATTCTGTCCCAAAGTAATACTATGACACAGAAAAAAGGTCAGTATTTTTTTTTTTAATAAACATATAATGTATTTTTATCCCCAGGGGTAGAGGTCTGTCAATCGCCAGGTTTACACATTTCACAGCACTCATGATAGCACATACCCTCCCCAATGTCCATATCCCCACCACCCTCTCCCGTGCCCCACCTCCAGCAACCCCTCAGTCTGTTTTTTGAGATTGAGACTTTTATGGTTTGTCTCCCTCCTGATCCCATCTTCTTTCATTTTTCCTTTTCCTGTCCCCCAAACCCCCCACATTGCATCTCCACTTCCTCATATCAGGGAGATCATATGATAGTTGTCTTTCTCTGATTGGGTCTGTCAGAATTTTTGCAACATTTTTCAATGTATTAATTAATATACATAATTACATATACATATATGTATTAATTAACATAGCAGTATACATAATATACATAATATACAGCAGTATACATAATATACTGCTATGTTAATTAATGCATGTATGTATATGTAATTATGTATATTAATTAATACATTGAAAAATGTTGCAAAAATTCTGACAGACCCATTATGTATACATAATATACTGCTATGTTAATCTTACAGATATGTTAACTATACCTTACAGAACCATGATGAAAAGCAGTACATTCTGCCTATTTTAAAGATGGAAAACCTGAAAGTCAGTTTAAGAAACTAAGAAACTGAAGATCAAAAAAAAAAAGAAAGAAAGAAAGAAACTGAAGATCACGCCCTGCGAGGAAAAGGTTAGTGCTAAAAAACCCATCCATTGAATAAATCTCTGCCTATACTTCCACTGGAATAATTTTCAAAGTTGTGTTGAATATACTGACACTGTAAGAAAAAGAACACCCCTACCCATAACCTTCCTACCCACAGGTAACACCTATAAATGCTCTTATAGGTGTTCTCTGGGCCCAGCCACAAGCAGTTTTCCTAATATTCTATGCCACTTCTGCAGACCAGATCCCTCTCAAGATTCAAGAATTACAAAAGCTGTTTGAGTTCATACTTTAGTTGGAAATGACAAAGACCCACAAAGATTGAGCCCAAGTAAAATGAGAGACTTTGGGGCTCATATCCAAGCATGGCTAGAGGGAAGCTGGCCTTAGGCACATTGAGAACCAAGAGCGCAAATACCTCTAGGATATTCCTTACTTACAACTCACTGTGCTTGCGTGTCAGCTTCTTTCTAACTGCACCTCAGCTGGTAAGGTGCATGTGTGTGTGTGTGCGTGTGTGTGCGTGTGTGTGTATGTGTGTGTGTGAGAGAGAGAGAAACAGAAGGGGGAAAGGAGATGTTGGTTCCACAGTCACACTCTTATTGCTTAGTCCTTAGAGAGGAATAAGAAAATTTGCTTCTCTTTCATCTCCTGTTTTTAAACATGGGAGAAATAACCTTACTGGTATATCCTGGGTCATAAGCGCACCCTGGGTATAAGTGTGGACAAATGAGGGAGGAGGCATAATCTGGGCACACACCCCACCCCTTGGCCAGGGGATGAGTCTGTAACCAGAGGGATAACACAGATGCTGGGCAGACTATACTAGAGCCACTTCAAAATCCAAGCAAACTCCACGCACCACTGGAAAGCTACTTAATGTATATACATCCTAAAAGAATGTAAGATAAAAACAAAAAAATACATATTAACACATGAAGTCTATTTTTATAGATAAATGATCGGCTCTGACAAGGAGTAAAATCAGAATTCATTTAAGTAAACATTTCATTTTTTCTTTCATGAAAAATGGTATTTGTTCTTTGGTAAGATAAAAAGAAAAGCAACAACTTGATTGAAGCAGTAAAGTATGTGAACTATTTATCGTTGGTCTTTCCACCAGTCTCTAGTATATTATTCCCATAACTGGTCACACCGTTCCCAAATAAGAAAAAAGACAATCACGGTGATCTACAATAGTTTTGATTATTTATGCTGTTTTTTAATGTGTTTAATATCCATGGAACTCTTGATAATCAAGAATATAAAGTCCTCTACATAGGTTCTGCCACTCAAAGCTGGGAACACACTTCAAACCACATTACCCTAAAGTAATGGACTGGAATGATAAGCAACTAAGTCTGCAAATATAGCAACCATCAATAGCATACATTTTTTTCAAATTATAATTCTAACAGATATGTATTATTCTCCTACCTCACAAATTCCAAGAGTCCTTTTTGTCAGTACTGGGAAAATAAGCTTTCAATCCCACAGCCAGTCAGTTAAGACTATTTTAGATAGAGAGTGTGAGGCCAAAAAAGCCTCTCGCCTCCAATACCATATACATAACGCAATTATAGTCCTACCTGAAGAAAAGTGAGTTTAAATGATAACTGTCACCTAAACATATGCATAAATTCCTATATCTGGTGCCAGAGCAATAATTATATTGCACTGTTTATGTGCCTACCTCTGTCTGGAGGACAGCTGTCTGACCCGTCTTTAGGGAGCCTGGACTTTTCTCCCATTTGATACCCAGGATGCTTAGGATACCCCCTGAGGCAACTGGGTGGTAAGAACGACTGCTCTGAGGACAAGTTCCTCACAAAACCTAGTCCCCCATGTTTATTTTCTAACAATAGAAGTTCACTGGCTCTTCAAATCCTGGATGCTCATTGGTATTTCCTCTATTTTGATAAAGCTAAATAAAAGTACTTTATTCAAGGAAGTAGCCTGGGCAGAAAAAAGAACAGTGTTCTATAGAAAAAGGCATTCGATATTTAGAAACTTTTCTGAACAGAAGTAAGAGAGCCTGAAGAGAAAGAAAAAGTTTAAGTTTTGTTGTCATTGTGACTGGACTTAGGATAAATTATCCCACTGCCTCTTGTGCCCGAAGAGGTCGTCTTGGGTAGCCCACTGGGCCTCAGTAATATAGAGAAAGCCTTTTAGGGACCTCTCTGGATACACAGAAATACTGCATTATTTTAAAATGAGAAAGCTGACTAGATCAATTAGGTTTACAACCCTCTTGTCAAAATAAACCTTGGTCTTTGGCAAAGCACCGATGGTTGGTTTTTAAAGGCAACTTCCTGGTGGGACATCAGCACCAATAAACCCTCTACCCCTTGGTCTCTCCCATGAACCAGTTACTCTCCCATACAGAGACGTTCCTGTTTGCCTAACTGAGCAACTATTTAGTTACAGGAAGTGTGGGGGGAGAAGGGATGCTTTAGGGAAACAAGACACAATCACCAAATCAGAGGCTCTAAAACAGAAGTCAGGGGAGGCCAAAAGAAAAACATAATCATTAAGACAGAATTTCTCCCATTCAAAATTCACGTATCATTCAGGACTGGTACAGCATGCTGCATTGGGTATACTCTGGGTGGAGTTATTTTTCTCCCTCATTCTTTTCTCTGTCAGGATTTAGGAAGAAAGTCACATCAATGAAAGTCTTCCTAAGGGTCCATCCTGGTACAATTTAATGTACCTACCACAAAAGATAAAGATAAATCCAAGGTGAGCAACTATTTTAAAGATAAGCCTTCTTGGCACTTATAAAACAAATAAGATAATTATATATATATATATATATTTTTTTTTTTTTTTGCCTTTCATTAAGATGTCATAGCACACTTGACAGAACAAAGTCTATATGGCTAAGGACAGTGGAAGATGCTTGAAGAAAACTAGTCAAAAATTACATGAGACACACAATTACGATTACTGATACCCTTTCAACGAAATCCTATGTGATTAAAATGAAAAACACACAGTCTGGGACAAACATCTATTTCAATTTCAAGTTGTGATCTGCTGCATTGGCATGAGTTTTGGTGAAACCTGGTAAAAGAAAGAGAAAAATAAAATGACCAAATTGTTAAAAAAAAAAAAAAAAAGAAAAAAGAAAACAACCTCATGGCATAAACATCTCCAAACTTGAATGATGTTGGTAACAAACAGCCTTGCCATGGACATCACCTAGAGTTTCCTCATTATTTTCCATTCTAAACCAACAAGACAGACAACTCTTCTGTTGACATTTTGTGTATTTAGTAGTTCTCAACCTTCTTGCACATTATACCTCCTAAATTAAGGATCATTAAGACTCACAAGAAAGGGAGTGGAAGAGGAGCAGACAGAGACAATAAAGGGTTCAGACAACCAAGCTCTCTACTGAATGGATCACTGAGCTCTGAGACTGATACCTCTGAGGCTACTTAAAACAGAGACATAGAGTAAGGATCAAGTCTCAAAATGGTCAAAATAAGCCCCAGTCAATTCATAATTTTGTTAAGAGACAACGTAGTCTTTGGATTAACTGGATACATATTAATGAAGATAAGTATGATCAATGACAACTTCTGTCAGAAATTTCAAAATTGGAATGGAAATGATATAAAGGCAGTAAAAAGATTCCAAGTTATTTTAAAAAAGGAGGTAACAGAAATATTAAAAATTGACCATAATTATGTTCAATGTGCAGAACAGTACATGCATTCCTAGAAGCCCTGAAGCAGAGAAAAATGAGGACAGGTCTACGTTTAATGGGATAGCTGGTGGCAAAAACCTAAACAAAACATAAGTGGTTTGGCTTAATTTTGACTGATCTTTCAAGGTGCAATGTCAGCACAGATGTCATTCAATCTGGCAAATATCTATTGAGTCCTAGTAAGTAACAGTGTCCACGGAAAGCCAGGAGAAGATATTAATGATTCTTTGAGCCCTTCAACAATGAACCGATGGAAGTGGGCCTAGCTGGCATTTTGCCTTCCAGAATAAAGTTAATATTTTGTTAAATTAATGAATGAATGAAACAAAGATTAAGCTTCAAAGAACTAGAGGAAAGTTTTAATAGAGGTTAAGACAGTATTAAAAATAGAAGGCGTAGGCAATTATTTGGCTTTGATGAGGTTAAATATTTTTAGTTCATTTATAAATTGTTTCTGTATTAACTCTTCATAATGTCAAGAGTTAATGCCCCCCTTTCCATTTTTCTACTAAAAGAATGACATGATCAGAATAAAAAGGATTGGTATGGCTTCATATATAGCTTAAAATAAATGACAGCTCATTCAGATTTGCCAGTTCCAAGAGCAGATACATAATAATAGACAAAATAATAGATATATAATAAATAGACAAAAATCACAGCCCACATGTGCATAGATCTTCACTCTACTGAAAAGAATAAAAGACATATGGGCTCTGTGTATTTCGAAAGTGTGTCTCACAAACAACCCATTTTCTTTTTTTAAAACAACAGAGCATCTGCAGAAATAATTTAATGAAATAAAACTATTTTGTGGGGGGGAATCACATCCAAAAGATGCTTTGTAGCATTTCCTTTAAAAGAAAACTGGACACCTTAATTTTATAAACTAAACATCTGATCATTTTCCTTGGCGTATTGACCCTGTTTGGGGCTCTACTATTTATATCCTCAATGTGGACTCTGACTTCTATGAAAACAGAAAAGCAGCTTTATGCAGACTGACTTGGCCTGTCTATTTTTATAATGAAAAACATCTACTAAACCACCATTTTTCATCCTATTCTCTCACAGTCTTATCAACATGTTAAGCCCATGCAAGCCAAAGCAGATTTAATCTGCCAAGGTGATCTACAGGGTGGCACAAGATTATATGATTTAAGTGTAGAAGATAAGCCAACAATTTGTCTGCCCAGTCCACTGAAATCCCAATGGTATATACTCTTTAATTCTGGTATAATGCCAGTTCATAATAGATACCGAGTGTAAATTTATTCAACTTAGCAAAAAATATCTCCAGCTGCCTTCTTTCAGATTTCACTGCAAACATATAAATAAGCAGTATTCTTATTTAATTTTTTGCCACTGGTGGTTTAGGTGTATTCCTGCCTGGAGAATAAGACCAAGGCCCTTGGGAGTAGAAACTATACCAATTTGTTCTATTTTATTCACATTTCATAACTCAATATGGGATACAACTGGATGTTTAATAAATAATCATGGATAACTAATGACCTCTGGAAGTTTATTTGACCATATGACGTTCAAATATGGACTCAAATTTTTAAAAAAATAAAAACAGAAGGAAATATTCTGTTTCAAAAAAGGTCCACAGACATTTATGGTAAAGAAAAAAATACCTATTTTATGTAACAGAAGCATGCATTAGGAAAGAAAGAAATGAGAAACTCTTTGAATTAACTACTCAGTGGAAAGAGAGACTTTGCAGATAATGCAATTTAGGTGGTGGGATTTCCCCTTTTCTTTCTACTTTGGCCCATCAAGTAACTGGCAGTAAGTAACACACAGACTGATATACAGAAATCCAACATTTTCATTAGCTGGTCACAGCTTTAATATGAGAAAATATTAGCCAACACATTTTCAAAATTACTTTGACCTAGGTTTTTATCCTTTTTAATTATGCAACAACCTGGTTGTCTAACTATTCCCTTCTAGAATGCTTATGTCCAGATATATAGTGAAGACTAAGTGGGCCTTTCCTCAAGAAGAAATTTTGACTGACTGACATAAGGTCACATATAGAGTAAAATGCGACCTATGCAGTAACAATCACATGGAATAGCTTCTGAAGTATGACAAGAAACACCTTCTGAACGATCAAGAAGTGTTATCCTCAATGTACTTTTATGATTACATGTATTTTATTGATAACCCAGCTATTAAACAGAACAAGTTATTCATTAGAGCATTCCAGTCCCTAGCATTACGGAAAAACAATCGTCATATGTGATTTCATCTGTCAGGGTCCAAAGAGATGCCATTGATCATCAGATCCTCAAAAGTGGGTCCTTTTGTTGAGGCGGTTCAGCTGCTACCACACATTGTCATTTTCAGGACAACAGGAACATACAAATTAACATTTTATCTCAACGCCCTAATTTGGAGGAAACAAGATCGATCACAGGCTCATGTCAAAAGGAGGGGTGATATGGTAATAAAACGGAAACCAAGAGGTATTTTTCGGTGCATTGAGACATGGAAACTTGCACTTAAAAAAAAAAATAAAAGCGCAAAAACAGTAAAACACCACCTTGTTCATCCTGACTTATCTACATGAATGAAAAAAAATAATAACAACAAGGGTCCTTTCTTTGCCTATTCTCTTTTGTAGCCAAGAACTGAACATGATGTGGATCTCAAAATTGTTACCCGACGAAGAAGAGGTCAATTTATTCATATAGGGAAAAAATATAAAGAAGAGCTGATATGTAAGAATTGTTTGCTTTTATCACTGGGGTAAGGAATTCCAAATAAAGTATGAACAAATCTCATTTTTCTCCCTGAGGTTATTGAAAAGCTAATTCAAGATGTGCTTTTTGTGTGAGGTATTGCTGACAAACTTCTTTCTTCAAAGGGAAATTCAAAAAAGGTTAATAGACAAAGACCCTCATACAATACCAAAACAGTTACATGTGGATAATGAATTATGCAGCAGAATTGTTTTTACAGGAATTTGTTATGCACTAATAGGTACCAGCCAAGCAAGAAGAAGTCTATGAAATCTATGCACGATTTCTTGAATAAATTTTGTTAAATCACTTTCTCTAGGATGGGTAGCTTCAAATTTCTTCCCGTTATAAATATATTCCATTTTAACTAATAAATCCATTCTTAAAAAGGTGTGTGAGAAGGAAATTCTTTTCTTTCAATTCTTCAGAGACATTTCACCTTTACTTTCGATTCACTTCCAATGGACTGAGCTATCTTCTCAACTCCCATTAGGTAGGTGATCGGTGATTCATTAACAAGCACTGGCATTAAAGGGTGATCATTTATATTATAGTACTATTCTGTTTCAAAAAGAGATTTGTAGGTTTCTTAAATGTATACTCCCCTGATGTATATGTGCTTTGTAAGTCTTAGTTTTTATGAACTAGGTTTTTTCTTTAAATGCAGTATACACCTATTTTGTGACTATCAGTCAGTGTCGAGCTCATCCTTCTAATACGGTCCATGGATAGAATAATCAGGCATCAAAGTTCATCAAAGAGAAAGCCATAAGGCACAGCTGGGTTTAAAACAAGGCAGTATCATTTCTCCCTGTGTGGCTCACATTTTAGAGTTAATTTAGTCTAGCCACACTGATAGGTAACCAAGAACAAAGGATCGCAAGGGACTTTATACAAAATAGCTTAAGAGTTCAAACTCCACCTCTGCTTCCAGCAGTCCCTGGTGGTTCCTCCCCCTCCTGCTTCTGACTCCTGAGCCAAATGCTGGCTGGCCATGAGTCAGAGCCCGCTCCTGCTCCCACCTGCTCTCATCTGAAGGCACTCTCCCTTTTCACTCCTGTTCTCTGTAAAGGTCAACTCCAAAAATGATCACAAATTAATGGTTCATGTCCTGTAAACACCCATTAATCAAGCTCATGATATAGGACAAGTGGCTGGATTTGTTCACAGAAACACTTACTGCAAAATCACACCCAGTGCTCTTTTTTATGTCATCCACGGTCAGGCCTTCCCAGAGTTCAATCAGAGTCAGTCCTTTTTTGCTGTCCACATCAAACACAGCCTGTCAGAACCAAGAAAACGACAATGACAATTTCTATCACAGTAATAATTTTATAACACAAAACAGAAATAACCTCTCGAATTCTTAAAGGAGAGACAAGACCCAGGACAAAAGACTCTGACAATCAGCAATGAGAAAATGTCAACTCTAACGATTATATTTTGGTGAGAATAAATGCCAGCTCCCTAATCGGCAATTAGCTGTGGAACACTGTTGATGCCAGAAAATAAATGAGTGTTGACTATTGACGGCACGTGCCACTTTGTAATCCAGTTGTTGTTTACCTTCCTTTAGTTAGGTCTAACACTTCTGGTCAAAATTTCAATTAGAAAATGATGATGATTTGAAGAAAGAAAGGAATGACGAAAAGTGGGGACGGAGGAGAAATTTGGAAGGCGAAAGCACAAGGATGGTGGGAAAAGCTAGTCAATGCTGCTGCGTAAAGAGTTACAGGATATAAAAGAAGGCAGGCACTTGGAAGTCCTGACAAGTAACTGCTGAAAGACTCCCAGGTAAGTATAAAAACTTTGCCTTTAAGTCCTGTGAAGACACTCGGGTGCTAGAGGCCAGCATGAGAATCCCCCTCTGGTATGCACCTCAAATGAAGATGCTTGTGTTTGGGACAAGTACGTGAAGACTCCAGCGCTCTAAAATTCCTTTACAACATTCTGGTTGGTAACACCAGGTGACGGGAGTACCAAGTGGTACAGTGTGACCTCAGCAGGCACACTCAACCTGCCGTATCTGATTCAGGGCACCCGTTGTCACAATGCAGTATGACAACATGAGTGGGAGGACGGATGAAGTTATTTAGTATAAACTCCCACTCAGGAACAAACATTCTTCTGAGATGGTCACTGGGGTTCTGCTGGGAAACTTTCTGTGTCAGGAGGCTCACTTGGCTCGTGGCAGATTAGACTATGGCTGGGAAGCTCTAACCGTAAGAGGCCTCGACTGCTTCCTCTGTCACTTGCTAGGTCTTCGCCGTTGTCCTCCAGAGCAACAGGACTACGCTCTTTCTAGGCTTCCACAGCTAGTTTCATTTTACCCGGACTTAATGTTTCCCATGTCTCTTCCGTCCGTCCTCCAGATTTACCTTACATTCAACTATTTTTCACAGGCTGATCTTGATTTTCAGCTAGCTTGGAAATCAAACTCTAAATTGCCACTTTAAATACACTCCTGCTGGGGTGCCTGCGTGGCTCAGTGGGTTGGGCCGCTGCCTTCGGCTCAGGTCATGATCTCAGGGTCCTGGGATGGAGTCCCCCATCAGGCTCTCTGCTCAGCAGGGAGCCTGCTTCCCTCTATCTCTCTGCCTGCCTCTCCATCTACTTGTGATTTCTCTCTGTCAAATAAATAAATAAAATCTTTAAGATAAATAAATAAACAAACAAACAAACAAATAAATAAATAAATAAATACACTCCTGCTTAGAAGACTAATATGAAGATACAGCCACATGTAGAGGAAAACCCTGGCTTTTGAGGTGGACTGGAAGTCCAGCTCTGCCACGTGCTAGCTAAGTGGTCTTTGGTGAACCTGTCTTTGCAAGTACACATGGATATCAGAACACCCCACTTCCCAAGATTGCTATACAGGATAAATAAAATAAACATACTCTGAGCACCTGGAATCATGCCTAAAACTCAGAAGGGGCACCACACCCACATGTTCTTTCCCCTTAATAGCTTAACTTACTGTCACTTGTGTGTGAATTCAAGTCAAAGTCCCGAAATGTTTATTAATCTCCAGTTAATTGATTTTTCCCCCATGAGCAAAACATTAAGAGGACGAGTAATACCTGCATTCTCTGATAAATTCACGGATAACTTGGTTGATTTTACTGGAAAAGAGGATTTAAATTTTGGAGGAAATATTCTGCCAAACATCCTTTTCATTTACACAAAAAATGTTCCTAAAAAAACCTTTTTTCAGCAGAAATATATGTTTTGAGAGGGCAGAAAATGGTCATTTAGGAATGTCTGTGTGCTGCATTAGATTATTTAATTCCAAAATGACAACTTAAAATTTTTTTTAAATGGATACTTTTGTTTTGCAAAAAACGTGTCTGGGGCATTATTCACACTGATTTTCCTTCCCTTGCATTATGAGCAGCTATAAATTTATCAAAATGGAACAAATTTTTTTAAAAAGGAGCCTCCAGATTGTGTTATTAAGAATAGGCAGGAAAGGGATTTGAGGAGAAGACAACTGTGATATCATGAATATAAAGTGATCAGGGAGAGAAAATCTATGGCAAATTGACTTACTGCTTTTAAAAATTTTTAACACCTTTATAAAACCCTAATTAGCTCTCAAGGTTGTATACTAGGAAGCCAAACATCTATTATTAAAATGAAGGAAATTTACTTTTGAAATATTTAGGAAGATTCCATTTCGCAGTATAAAGTATAAACAAAACCTTGATAAAAATGGGAAACTCCATTACAGATAAAGCAGTTAATCATAGCCCAGATGCTGTCAAGGAAAGCATCTTTCACAATCTCATTCTAGCAGCACAAAACTAGGAAATCAGGGTCAAAACATCTCCAAAGCCTCTTTCAAATGGCAAACCAATGGAATTTTCCTTAAAAGTTGAAAATGGAATTCTAGTCCCATATCTGCCATGGCAGGGCTGAACACATTCATCGCCCTTAATGGCACTGCATTCTAATTCACTCCTTCAACAAAGATTTATTGAGCACATACTGTATCTAGAGCACAGGTAAACATGCACCGTTCCCTTCCCTGAGGTTCCACAACTGCCTTTGGTTTAGTCCAATACTGACTTCCCCTCTGAGCTCCAGATCCACATCTCTATTTGTTTACCAGAAATCTCTGGAGGGGTGCCTGGGTGGCTCAGTTGGTTAAGCATCTGCCTTCTTCTCAGATCCTGATCTCAGGGTCCTGGGATCCAGCACTGGCATCACATCAGGCTCCCTGCTCAGTGGGAAATTTGTTTTTCCCTCTGCAACCCCCCACCCTTGCTCATGGGCTCTCTCTCTCAAAAAAATAAATAACTAAAATCTTAAAAAAAAAAAATCCCTCACCAGATGTTCACATATTCGGGAATAATCAAACCGAGTGTGTCCAAACTGAACCCATTCTCTTCCTACCTCCCACTGCTCCTCCCCGTCTCTTCCCACAGTCTGAGCTTCCTGAGGAATTCTTAGGAAGCACCTCTGCTGCAGCAGTCACATCCAATTCGTCATCTCGCTAGGTTGGGTCCATCTGGGTCTTTCACATCTGTCCTTCTGTCCTGTGGCTTAAAACTCTGATATTTCTGGCCTAGATCACTGTAGGAGCCCTCTAACTAGACTCTCTTCTCATCTCTTCTCCCTCTACTCTCTTCTTCTTTTCAAAATAATGGATTCTTTTCAGTAAATCTTGTCACCACAGTTTGGGAGGGGCTCTAGAAGTGGTAGGACTCAGGGAATAAATGGTGAAATGAAATATTCTGCCCTTTCATCCAACTTCTATTCTCTGTAAGTCATCTTTATGGAATTCCACATAAACGGCCCTACGGGAAGGCATCATTTAGGACAGAATGTTTTTCAAATGTGGCTCTGTAAGATATTATGAACCTCCTCCTCACAGGGCCACTTTAGGGCGCTTCTTACCACACCTCAGTGAGGGGCAACAAACCAGCCGAATGCCAGGATGCTATCTCGATGGCTCTTGGCAAAAGGAACAGCACCCCAACCAGGCCTGATAGAGGTAATTTTGCTGTTTTGATGCCCTCCTAACTCATAATGCAGAGAGTTATGTCATTCCAACATTCTAGGTTCGTATCTGGGCCAGAAAAATGACTACAGACAACTGCTGCTCTCAGATCTGAGTCATTTCCAGTTGTGCCATTAACCAACATTTTCTATCTAAGAAGAAAATCAAGAGAAGCACGAACATGGCTGGTGTGTTCTGAAGTCCACCTTATAAAAGAGAGCTGAAAGCTTGCAAGAACCATAGGACAAATTTCTTGGCTCACTGTCGGACTTTCACTGCAATTTGAACCCAAATGATTAAAACCCAATTTTGGCTGACTTTCTCAAAATGAAATCCAACAATTTGCGCTTGTGATTTGGGAAAGCAAAGAAGAAAGGTAGGAATGATTAATATATTCTTAACTTTATATATATCATCCATCTTAGACATCTTAATCATCCAAGTAAAAGGATGAATAAAACTTTTCTTTGGTTATACATACTGTCAAAGTTACCAAGGCCAACAGTTTAAGTCTGTATATGGGTATTTCCAGAGTACCATGCTAAGAATTCTACATTTAGAAACATTAAATTGATGAATTATCTTATTCAGTCTACTCATGGATTAAATTAATCCTATGACTACCAACATAACAGTTTTAGAGGGTAACAAAACAAAATTCTAAAAATGCTTATAAATTAAAAAAGTGACAGCAGGCATTAGTGGAAATAAAAACAGACACCGTACCTTTTCAGTAATGATGCGGTTGACACATTGCTTTCCAGTCAGTGGCAATGTACATTTCTCCATGATTTTATGTACATTTCCCTGTTTTAAAGAAGGAATATCAAAAAGAGTAGTTAGGGACCAATTCTTGTTTAGAAGGAGAATAACAAAAGGACAAACAGGAACCACCAGAGAAATGGTCTTTAGGTACAAGCTGTTCTAAAAATGTTTGCACAGTCACACTTCTGCTTTCTTTCTGGAGACAGCTTCTGTCCCTAAAATAATTTAGGAAGAATACTAAATGAATGGCCAAAGTCATAAATGATTTAGTTGGGAAACACCTTGCCACAAATTGGACTTCTCAAGTCTCAGTCCTCATATCCCATAATGAAAAATTTCACTTCTAGTGCCCTGCTTATTTCTTCTCTTTCAGGGACTGGTCTCCTTGACAAACACGAGCCATTATTCACCAAGGAAAGGAAGCACATATAAAACATGAATGTCTAATATCCTTTTTAAAATTAATTTGGTTTGCTAGAAAAGTAAAACATATGTGAAAACAGCAGTGCCTAGCCTCCCTCCCTTACTTTTAGACTTGTTCTCAACAGGAATCCACTTTATGTTATTTTTCTCAGCATTCCCTATCTCTACACATTTTTCCCGTTACCTCTTCATTTTTAAATATTGTCTTTACCATGCTCTTTCTTTTTTTTTTTCTTTAAGATTTTATTTATTTATTTGACAGAGAGAGACTCTGCAAGAGAGGGAACACAAGCAGGGGGAGTGGGAGAGGGAGAAGCAGGCTTCCTACCAAGTAGGGACCCCGAAGTGGGGCTCGATCCCAGGACACTGGGATCATGACCTGAGCTGAAGGCAGAAGCTTTAACCCGCTGTGCCCCCAGGTGCCCTCTACTAACTTCTTATTACGGCACCTGAAGACTTAACTCTCTTAACAAAATCCCAGCCTCCTCCATCCTCTGCAGTTCTTCAGTAGAGCTGTGTCACAATTCGTAGTTAACTCCGTGGTTAGAATGTATATGGTTCTGCCAAAATGACCGTGTCAAACTGTTTACTGCCGGGCAAGGCAGTGTGGTCCACCACGCTTACATTCACATGCCCATACAGCTATTTGCTTTTCCTGGTGTTTGTCTGAGCCTCAGTTTGCTCATTTGTAAAATGTGTGAGCTGGCTAAAATTCGTATTTTTTTCAAAGTTTCTTTTAGCTACTGTACCCTTTTTTCTCTGGTGAGCACAGCATAATGTACAAACTTAGTCCCTGTGTTATACACCTGAAACTAAGGTAACACTATGTGTCAACTATACCCGCAAAATAAAAAAAAAAGAAAGAAAAGAAAATAGTGGAAAGCAGGTTTTCCCCACTTATCTCCCATACTCCAACCCCCATCCCCACATCCCAGGTGTGGAGGTGGCCTCTGGGACATGTATGGAACACACCTGAAACAATAGCTCTGATGATCTAAGAGTACAATTATGATTAAGGTCCTTTCCAAGTATCAACCAACAGGAGCTTAAATTAGTATTCCCCTTGAGGCTGAAGGCTACCCTATCATCTTCTAGATCTTCTATTAAAAAAAAAAATGGCAAAATGCTTCTATTGCTTCTTTCTGGATCTGAAAATACCCCACATGATGTCATCATCTTTAGCCATTTGACTGTTTTACTACTAAAATATGTACCTGCTACCTAGTTTATCTTTCTCTCAGGATTTCTGTTAGACCAAGTATATAGTCCTTAGGCAAGGACTTTCAGATAACTAAGATTAATTAAGAAGACTTTGCTCCTTCATAAACTGTCAACTAACCAATGCACCAGTAATTAAAAGGTTTTAGTGTACTTAACTCAAGTGCGTGACATAAAAAGCATTCAGTATTTTTTTAAATAAATGAATGGGTAGGAAAATGGAAGATCCACTGGGAATCCCAGATAGATTTCAAAAAGCCAAACTCTACTACTTTAATTTAATCAAAATGAGTGTGAAATACATATAAAATGGATAGACATTACACCTTTAATAACAAGTTATATACTCTGGATCTTACTGTATAAGAACATTCATAACTGTAGAAATAAAAACCTCATTTTCACTTCATTTTTAATGCTCTATTTTCCCTTCCAGTTTCAAAGAAAGTCTGCACATGTCAGAGAAACTTAATTAAAGAGCTGAAATTAATGATGAATATTCAAGCTTGTACAGTTGTCAGGTCTCCTTACTTTTAATGTAACTCAAATAAGGCATGTCACAGTGAATTGCGGGCCTGCCTGGAAACAAAGTGAACAATCTGGGGGCCTCTGAAGAACAGCTTTTGCAGCGAGCTCTTACCTTGTTCTCATTTGAGCACGATCTGCGTCTGGTGTGAAAGAAACGACTTGGATTTTCATGACCAAACAACTCCATTTTAGGAGGAATCAGGAATTTCAACTGACAGAATTAACTGTGTGCTCCTAGTAGAGAGACCTTTCATTGACTATATGCTGTATAAACAGTATAGTGTATGGTTAAGGGTGTGGACTGGAACCAAAATACCCAGGGGCAAGTCTGGTTCTGCTCCATGCTGGCTATGCAAAGTTCCTAGGCCTCTGTTTCCCCATCAGCCTTACCCCACGGGGTTATTGCAAAATGAGATGCAAAAAACCGATTCATCTCATGTTAAGTATCTGTCACTTAACAAGTGCTCAATAAATGTTAGCTACTATTGTTTATACAAAACATGTTTACATTTCTACCGTCTACCAGGAAATTCTTTAGGAGCTCTTAGTTTCCAATATGAAGTTAGACACGTAATTGTGCAGAAAATGGTCTAACCACAATTCCTAAAATCACATATGGCTGACCTAGGAAACTGCCACCTAGGGAAACTTTCCCCTCTTGGTCACTTACAGGGAGAACAATGTCGCTAAAGGACTCCATTCACATTTAGCTCCAAGGCACAACACAGATCAAGGAAAAAGAGAAAATGAGAGACAAGAAGATGAAAGAATGTCACAATTTCAATATTCAACAACAGGCTAGCTATGAAGCCCAAACAGGACTAACTCCCACTTTAGTGCTCTGCTCTAACCATGCCAGGCTGAGCCCTACAATGTGGAACGGCAGCTGCATAGATTAACGATTCACAAAGGAGGAACAAGTGCTGAGTCTTTAGCATTTAAAAATAAATCCTCAAAAAGAGATGCAGGATAATGAGGTAGCAAAGAACACTGTCTTAAGGGTCCAAAGACCCATTTATGTTTTTCTCTTGCATCCGCCTTTGAACGGTCATTTGGTCTATTCAATTCTTAGTGCCGTCGTTTCCTCTACAATGGCCTCGTCTTCCTTACCCGATCACTATAGGAATCACACAAAATGTTCTAAAAATGCAGTAAACTAGGAGTAGATCCACACACAAATATTTAGGGTCAGTGGGGTTGGTGCCTCCTTATCATTCTGCTTCTTTCTATCTTTCCTCATGAAGAAATGCCAGAAAAGGCAGAGGAATGGATACAAAGTGTAGCATTAAAATGCTCTGACTAGCCTCGAGGGCTCGTGATTTCACTACACCCTTATATGTGCTAACTTCTTCATAGCCTTGACGAAGAGCTAAATCTCCTTCCTCTACCTGCTTCTCCAGTTTTATTCTTTCCCCTCTTGGTCACTTACAGGCTTCATGGAAGCCCTGGGAAGTCACCGTTTTCTTTTTAAATGATTTAGTGTCTCCAGTACTTTCTATCTATCACTTGCTTCATGGTGATCTCTAATTCTTTAGATAATTGTGTGAAATCCTGCACCTAAATTCTTTAGCACCAAACAACTCTGGTTAAATGATAATAAATCCCCCTTGTTATCATGACGGTGAGCTTCATGTTATCACAATGAACTTAATCCCAAACAACAAGCTCTCTTTCTCACGACACAATGATTGTTGCATTTGATAGCAGCATTTTATTCACCTGAGGCAATGGAGCGTGCATGTAGTAAGGTTTTGCTTTACATAAAACACCATTTTATGCCCGTCTTTTCTGTTAGGTGCTTTTTAAATGTGGCTGCAATGTATTTCTTCTTTCAGGAAACTTCCTTGGGAAAGCCCTAATGATCAAGTACAGAAAAGGCAAATTCTAGAAGTTGGTTGCTCCTTAAGGGACCGAGTCTTAAGGCCTTCATTCATGCTACCTGAACCACACTCCACCGCAGACTCCATCACCCCACATTCAAGACCCCTAGTATTCAGGACATGGGGTGTAAATATTTTAATTCTGATTGGGGAACTCCAACAGAGCTAGAGCTGTAAAATACCACGTGACTGAGCATCTGAGGCCCACCGGAGACTGCTGTCTAGTCCCAAGATAGGTACTTGTACATTCCCAACATCTCTGAACCCACGAGGAGAAGCAAAGCTAGCAGAAGTATGTGACGGGGCTTACAAGACTTTGGGGAGATATGTAAAGGTATGATCAAAGGGAGAAGCAAAGATATCTCAAGACTGCAGTATGAAACATACAAATTTATAAGTCAAGAGAGGAGCTGAGTGAATTATGGTTACTCCCCCTCTTCTGCCTACTCAGTCCTAAAACTGCAAGGCCTGCATTAATGCACTGAAAAGAGGCACTACATAAGCTGAACTTGACAAGAGAATATTCAATACATCGTCTGCTGGCACAGTGAAACCTAGGACGGATCTCTCTCTGGGTTTTTGCCGAAAAGTAAAAGAAGCCTGATTGTCACTGTCCCTTGTCTTTCCTTCTCCCCACTGGTCTCAATACTTAAATTAAGGGAAAAAGCATCTATAAACACACACACACAAACACACACCTCACAGGGAATGTGGTATTACAAAACACATGGACTGTCAAATCGCTATGAAAATTGAAAAGAAAACACAGAAAAGAAACACAAGATTGGCTAACTAAAGAAAATCAGGATACACAGGGTAAAAGGACAAGATGCTATTATTCACACCGAGTTTATACTCCTGGGTATTTTTGGCCTTTACACAGTACCTATTTGGCAGGGATTCCAATAATCCACAAAGGACTTGAGTAGAAAGACTCAGCTAGCTCTGAAGTAGAGAACCGTTGCTATTACAAATGGTTTTTATATGTGGATGTAATAACCATTTGTGGTTACAGGCGCATTCTCAAGGGGAAGGCTAACCAAACGAGATGGTACATACAGCAAGGCATTTCCCTGAAAACAGTCTTCAGGGCTTTGAGATCTTAGAATAGGAGGCCATTTTTCTTACATATAACACAAAAATCTTTATCACGGCATTTTATTTTCTCTCTAAAAATTGCATCCTATGATCTCTAGCCTAAGAATGGCACAGCCCAGGCATGAACAGGAATGACTTTCTCTTTCCATTCATGAATTGCTGTTGGACATCAGAAAGCTTCTCTGTGAGCTAGTTTTCCTTTTAAGAACTGTAGATGCTCAAAGCCTCAGAATTTAGAGTTATTAGCTTAATTAAATTTTATAAGACCATTTTAAAGAGCTTTATTGGTTGTTGGACTGTGTTCTGCTTTTTTTCTTTTCCATTATAAAATTTTTCTTGGCAGGCATTTCCATCATGAATGGAGAAATAAAAAGGGAAAACCATGTAAGGATTTCTATTTTTTAAAGGTAAATATTTTTTTCCTAAACAGATCCTAGCCACAAAATAGTCTCATTAACAAATTATAAAATATTGACAAGCTTCTTTAAATGAAAAAAAAATTAAACCAGCTGAAACTGTGTTAATTATAAATCATTCCAACAAAGAAATACTTTATTTACCTTGGATACTTCTCAATGCTGCTGAAAATTAATCCAAGAATGTTTCTCAGGAAATAATAAAAAAAAAAAACTTTCACATTTGTTGGCCTTTGGTAATACACTTGGTCCAAAACAAATAGGACTAATAAACCTCATTTACTTTATATAATTCCTCTCCATATAATTCCTCTCCAACGTAAAACCACATTCAAGATTTCTATTTTGTTATCAGATATAGATTAGATGTAATCAAAACCTTATTCATAAAGACTTATCCCCAACATCCTAACAATATAATTATGATTCTTTTCATCCTTTCAGAATCCAGACCTCCTACTGTAAAATAAAATCTAAACCTCTTTTAGAAAGAGGGCTTTCATTTATGTTCTCTAAAATAGGTACCCAAGCTTTGCTTGTTTCCAATAAATGACAACCATGACTGAATTTCTCTGCTTTTGTGCTCTGAAAGTTATACCCTTAGGAAATATTTCCGGTACACAATACTGAGAACAAAGCACTTTCTTTTATATTGTTAGTGGTAATGGTACCTGCCAGACAAAAAAGGTTATTAGAAAAAAAATGGGGGCCCAAAGGCAGGATACATGGATTCTCAGCTTGTTTTTGCTCCTAATTGTGTACTTGACTTTTACAGGAGTTTTCAACCTCCATGGCACTGGGTTTGTTTTCCTTTGCAGGGGAAACAAGACCTTCCTCATAGGACCATTGTAATGATGAGATATGGAGGCAGGACTTGTGAAACGGGCTTTGGAAAAGTTAAAAGTGCTCTTACATGTTCAAAGTCTCAGTATTATTCGAAGAATTAATGGATTCAACAAGTATTTACTGAGTCTTAATGTGCATTAGACATGATACTCTTCAGCTCTTAAAATGGACAGAGCCCCTTTCTTCACCGAACTTCCATTCTGGTGGAGAAGGCGGTGAAGGTCCATTAGAAGAGGGGGGGCTTCTGTTTTATGGAATAATCAGAAGAAAGCTTCTCTTTGAGTAAAAACCTGAGTGAATTGAGGGAGCAGGCCAAGCAGGTATGTGAGGTGGAGCATTCCAGGCCTCGAAAAGAACAGTTATTTTTGCAGGTAAATATCTTACCAAAGCAAGGAAAGCCTTAGGGGAAACTTAAAAAGGGAAAGTGATCATTCTGAAACCTGAAGCTTCCAGAAAAGGGCAGATTTGGATGAAACTGGTACAGAGTGTGCTCTGGTGAGGATGCAGCCCATACGCTATAATGAACACAAGCTGGACGAAGCTGAACAAAGCTCCTGGCTCTTTCACACACCTGGACAAATTTCTTCACCTGCCCACATCTCAGTCTTAAGAGGGGCACCGAGAAGCTAATGAGATTCAGTACGTGCAATGCCAAGCACAGGGCGATGTGCCTCATAAGGACTCAAACTGTAACTACCTTCCTTCGTTTTCCTGACAGTTTTAGAAGGCAGAAGAAGGACATATCAAGAAGCCTAAAAAAAAAAAGGTAGCTAGACACCAAAAAACTGCCTAGGAAGAAAAAAATAGTGAAAATATTTTGCTTTTGTAAAAAGCTTTAAGTAGGGATTTCTAATTAAACATTTGAAGAACCATTTCTTTTTCTGTTTCAGAAATTCTGGCTGAGATGAAAGAAAAGACTTTGGAAAAAGGGAGGGGGTAGAATTTGCTAAATACAAGTCTAATGTTTTGAAAACGAATGCGCAAAAATAATCTAAAATGAGGTGGACTTCAATGCTTATGCATCAACATTGAAGTAACAACAAAAAGGAAGTCAGAGAGTTTTCTCCAAATTAGACATCATGTTCCAGAAAAGATTTGGATTTGATTTGCATGCTTGGCATCCTTTTTGCCTCTGAAATGAAGTATTCTGGATGCTTTTGCAAGACATCTCTCAGAAGTCACCTGCATTGGTTTCACTTCTATTGTTCCATATTTATGCTCTTCTGCTTCCTTTCCACTGTTTACAAAACAATTCATGATATTTTCATATTTATTACAGTTTTCACAACAAAATAATTTCATGGACCACATCACTCTGTAACAGAACTCCCTCTTGGGAAGCAAGACAGACGCGAATCTTCCAGCTCTATGCTCTCCCACGATGCTGCATCCCTAATTAAGAACAGGGCAACGGATGTCTGGGTGGCTCAGTTGGTCAAGCATCTGATCCTTGGTTTCAGCTCAGATCATGATCTCAAGATCTTGAGATCAACCCCGTGTCAGGCTTCAGTGCTTGAGATTCTCTCAGTCCCGCTGCCCTCCCTGCTCATGCTCTTTCTCTTTGTCTCCCAGAAAAAGACAAGACAAAAACAAACAAAACCAAAAACCAAAAACAAACAAAAAAACAAAACGCAGGGCAGCTGAACTAACATTTCCATTAAAATTAGCAGGTCTCAAGGTCTCAAGGTGAGAACAGGCAGATTTTGTGTTAAAACTAAGAATTATAAAAAATAAGGGAGAATGAACAAAGCATAGACAACGAAGAGAGCACCACCCAGTATGAATTTTGCAAATCATCAGAAACCCATGGATTCAGGTCAGAAAGGCAATTAAGCTCAGTTGGTTCAAAAGCACTGAGTTGGGAACAAGGAGCAAAGTTATACTGACAGCTCTGTAGTTAGAAGACTCAACTTTGGAATCATGGACACTTAGTTCTAATCTCAGTTCCACTAGTTATACGACCTCATGCAAGTAACTTAACTTCTCTGAAGCTGTTTTGAAACCATAAAAAAACACCTATTTCAGATTCATGAGCTTATACATGCAAATACACACAGAGTGGTTAGTATACTGTTGATACACAGTAAGCTCAATAAATGGTAGCTCTCATTATTGTAGCATGATGAACCACCATCATCACAACTATTATCTGACCACCACCAAATGTAAGCTCCATGAGGTCCATGACTTTTGTGTGGGTTGTCTTCCCAAATAATAGAAGTACTTAACACATAATCAGTACTCAATAAATATTTAATGATTTACCAAAATAAAAGTATCTTACTTTTCAGAGTAAGGACACTTGCTATCATCAAGTCCACCATTTTCACCCTTCCCAAAATGGCACTTCAGAGTCTTGGTAAGAGTCCGTATTATCCACTTGAAAATAACTGTTGTTGAAAAGCCATATTTTGTTGTGTTTTTTTCATTTTGCATGCAGAGAGCAACCACTATAATCATCTTTAAACCTGAATCGTAACATCTGCCCTGATACCTTTTCACTGAGTTTGAAGACATTATAGCTTTTACTCTTACTGTGTATGCAAATAACTAAGGAATACCCCACTGTTTCTTCTGCTCAAAGTTAAAGAACCATTTAGCTGAATGAGAATAAATAACTGTTTATTTGCAACCTTTCTCTCTAAAATATAAATGCTATTAATTTGGAAGAGCCTGAGAAAACAACAAAAACCATGGATGCATGACCGGACATACAGGATTTTGGCATACTGGGAACTTCCAAACGCAGCACACATTACCTTTGCAGAATGCTCCATGGTAACCACCACTTTGGTCTTCGCACTGGACACTAGATCCATAGCCCCTCCCATTCCTTTCACCATCTTCCCCTGCAAAACAGAAATGGAAAAGAGGATGTAATTATTTTTCACTTCTTTTGGTATGTGGCAGAACAAAATTAACTGGCAAGAATAAGTCACTGGAATAATGAGTGAGAATAACTCACTGACCTTTATTGCTTAGTACTAGAACCTTTAGAATATTAATATTCTGTTATTCTATTATTCTATGATTGAAGGATAAGTTCAGGACGAATGCTTTGATGTCATTTTTATTACATGTGGCTAACGTTACTTTGTTGATGATATACTAGCAGTAAGACAATCAGTAGATAAGAAAAATCTTAAGGGGTGCCCTTAAGCATCTGCCTTCAGCTTGGGTCATGATCCCAGAGTCCTGGGATTGAGTCCCGCATCGGGCTCCTTGCTCAGCAGGAAGCCTGCTTCCCTTGCCCATTCCCCCTGCTTGTGTTCCCTCTCTTGCTGTGTCTCTGTCAAATAATAAATAAAATCTTAAAAAAAAAAATCTTAAAGAAAAATCTTAAGAACCATTTCAGAATTCTGGCACTTTATTACTACAATGATAGGAGACTGAAATTCACACACCCCTGACATCCACTTTCTTCTTTTTAAACACAAAATCGGCACCACTGAGTCTTCAATTGCAAACACTTTCTAAAGCACTCTCTTGGATTTCCTACAGATTAAAATGTCATTAGGTAGTAGGCTAAGGCACTTACGGTGTTTTGCCAGTAATCATTAATATGAAAAGGTGGGTCTGTCTTTCCACAACTGAGCATTTATCTTGCTCTTAGAAAAATAAGCCAAAGAAAACAAAAAGTATATTGCTGGTAAGCAAAAACAGAAAACAGAAGCCGAGTTCAGGGCCTTTCACCATCACCATTCTATTTTTGTTCATTTGTCCATCTTCTCATTCATTAAACATTTAGCAGCCACATTCTATAGGCCACTTTGAATAATTCCCACTGTCTGTTCTGTCTCCTGGTTCCAGAGTCTTGGAAGAAGCAGGTATTGCCAAAGACGATGAAATAAATTCTTACTCAAGTATATTGAAGGGAAATATCTTCCAACATTGAAACCTCCTTAAAATTTTATTTATTTTTTTAATCCAAGTCCTCTTGATGATTTGACAGTAAACTCTCAGCTCCTTCTCTATACTTCCATAGTGACAAGTAGATGAGGCAATGCACTCACACCTGGCTTTCAAACAGAGAAGTCTCAAGTTCTCAGATTGCAGAAACATTGTAGAAGCCAATGCCAACACTGCACAAACATGAATTAGGTGTGCATTATATAAAGGAAAGGAGCAAGTGGTCAAGATGTCTTCATGGTCCATCTCCGCTAAATGAGATGGGCAGTGGCG
The DNA here is from genome assembly GCF_022355385.1 of Mustela nigripes. Lineage (NCBI taxonomy): Eukaryota > Metazoa > Chordata > Mammalia > Carnivora > Mustelidae > Mustela > Mustela nigripes. Next base: position 32,717,866 of record NC_081568.1, read on the forward strand.
GGCAGTGGCTGGAAGTGGCTGTGGAGTGGCATGGCGGCAGGAGAGGAGCAGGGAGCAGGGCAGACATGGAAGGTACAAAGGAAGTCTGTCTTCAGAAACGGATGTTTCAGTGAAGCAGAATATCTCTGTAATTTTATGCTTCCATGAGCCATGCCTTCATTCTTAGCTGCGATTTTAATAAGCTAGGCATACTATTTTCATAATATTTCTGTAGAGAAATATATATTCTCTACCTTATGGGATGAAATGTAAGTAATTCAGAGATGGAAGCAATCAATGTCTATCATAAACTACAGTACTAAGGAAGTTTGAGATTTTAGAGCATCAAAGGACATTAAAGCAAGTCCATTATAGAAATGAATTAACCTGTTGTGGTAAGAACATTCATCCAGTCTCAGCTTTCACAGTGTCCTTGGGAAGACTCTAAAGGGATAAGTGCTAGCAGAATGATGAAGCCAAAGAAAAGCAGAAACTAAACTAGAATTTTAGACTTCTTGAATTAAAAAAAATTAAAAAATCTTTGAATTAGGCAAATTTTTTTCACCTGTGGCACAACAATGATAGGTAAAAGCTTATGCCAACCTCTAACAAGAAGCTTGTCCAACTCAGATGAATCTGATTTATACATTTTAAATCATTGTCAATTGTTTAAGAAATATTTATAGAACATGTACTGAGTACAAAACACTGTGCTGGCAGGAATATAAAAAGCTACAGAACATGGTAGAAGAAATGTCACTTTGTTTCTGCTAAAAAGAACATTCTTGCCCATATACACGAGCTCAGGAGCAGAATACCGGAGATCTGGCCCATGAACCCCCTGAACACTGGCAAATTCTCTGAACTATCTCTGAATCTGTTATCTATAAACCAAGAGTAAGAATATCTGCCCTCTCTGAAAGCTGTAATGAGGAGTATGAGATAATGTATGGAAAATTGCAGAATAAATAAAATTTATAAATGTACTGACATATATCACCATCCAGTGTATTTGGTTTACTGAGTGTCTAGTATGAGCTTGTCCCTGTACTGGGTGCTAGAGTTAGAGATGACCACAGCAGGCCTCTTTTGTTCATAAACTCCATCACTGGGGGGGAGGAAAAGCATCCATGAGTAATTAAGGAGATCTGGACCAATCTTCCTCCCTCAAAGACTTATTTATTTGAGTGAGAAAGAAAGAGTAAGAGTGAGAAAGGGGGCAGAGGGAGGGGGAGAATCAGATTCCCTGCTGAGTGGGGAGCCTGACTCGGAGCTCAATCTCCATGACCTGAGCCAAAAATCAGGAGTGTGATGTTTAATCCACTCAGCTACCCAGGCACCCCAAATTTCCTCCCTTTATAAAAGCCTTGCCACAACTCCCTCATCCCCAAGAGTCTAGTGCTGAGTGCCTCCCCCCTTCTACACTGGCACATTTGCTAATTAGTCTGTGATTGTAACACAGTGAATTTCAACTTTTTTTTTTTTTTTTCATCATTTCAGTGCTTGGATGAGTGAGGAGTGAAAGGATTAAACGGACGTAGGCATGTTTAAGTCCTAGCTGGGCAGTGAGGCCGCCAGGGGTCTCTATGCCTGGGGAAGCAGGAGGGGGAAGAGGCAGCTGGGGAGGGGTGGGGAATGGATCTCCCAGAGGAGGTGCTTCCCCAGAGCAGGGTGCCAGATGGCCCAGAGAACAGCAGCATCACCTAAGAGAAAGTATTTCCAGCAGGTTAACAGGAACACCTTCAAATACTTGGTTTTCCTGTTTTTTAAAGTAAGTTCATTGTACTGGAGCAAGAAAATAACCTCTTCCCTTCCACTTCAGTTCCCAGGGGATTTCTGAAACAGAATCAATTACTAAAGGAAAACAGTTCATTCTATCTACCCCAGCAGAAAGAAACAGGGTTAGATGAGACTCAACTCTCCAATGGTGAGAAATTGATCACTGCCCTTCAACCCACCTTAGCTGCCACGCTTTTGGGGCTCAACAACTTGCATTTCCCAGTCTGCACTGCAGCTAGGGGTGACCCTGTGTGTGAGCTCTTGACAATGGAGCGAGGAAGGGGATACCTGTGATTTCCAGGTCCCTTATGCTCTTTTGCCTTCTGCAATCTGGACACTGACATCCAAGGTGACCTTGGAGGATGACTGAGCTTCCTCCATCCTTCGGGGTTTTTCTGGGTCTTTAAATTACTGTGTGCAATAGAGCCCACTTACTCAGAAACACCCTGCACTGTGATATGAGTCAAATGCAAATGCAAATGCTAAGCCACTGAAATTGGGAGTCCTATTCCTTACAGCAGCTAGTGTGACTAATATGATGTGACGCCCAAGTGAGTTCTATGGAAGGGACAGAACTGGATGTAGAATCACAACTATTATAGCTGCGCAAGAGAGGAAGGAGCAAGCCTCTCGGAGGGACACCATATCTACTGCTCCCTCACAAAGGGGACTATGCCAGATACCAAAATTTACCTCTCTATCCACATGTCCAACACAATGCTTGCCAGTTTACAGAGAGGAGAAACAGACCTCACAGCCATCTCTATCTCCCTCCCCCAAATCCAACAACCTATTTGACATACAAAACAAGACACTGATAAGACAGAGAAGTTATGAAGCTAAAAATATACCTTTACATAAATCACAAGAGTGAAAGTAATTCTCAGAGAAAAATAGGCCTGTGACGCAGAAGAGATTCTGGGCATGACTGAAGCACTGGGCCAGGGTGACACAAAGTGTGCCTTTCTTTAAAATCTCATTAGCAAACATACATTTCTTGAATGGTGCAACTTTAGCTCTGAAATGTATTTTGGCTAGCATAATGGAGAGATGATTGCTGGATACTCATTTCATGGCCAACTCATCTTTTTGCCATTAAAGACGGACGCCAGTATCAAGTATGCAAAAAACACAGCAATAAGATGAACTCGGAATGTTGTATGCTCTATTATGACACACTTACAAATGTTTCTAAAGAGATACTGACTGAAGCATTATCCTCAACTCATGAATATTTTTTATTTAAGGTCAATTATAAACTAGATAGCAAAATAGGAATTAAGAATAAATAGGGACGCCTGGGTGGCTCAGTTGGTTGAGCAGCTGCCTTCGGCTCAGGTCATGATATGATCCCAGCATCCTGGGATCGAGTCCCACATCGGGCTCCTTGCTTGGCAGGGAGCCTGGTTCTCCCTCTGTCTCTGCCTGCCATTCTGTCTGCCAGTGCTCGCTCTCGCTCCCACTCTCTCTCTGACAAATAAATAAAATCTTAAAAAAAAAAAAAAAAGAATAAATAAAAAATACTAACTGAAGCATTATCCTCAACTCATGAATATTTTTTATTCAAGGTCAATTATAAACTAGATAGCAAAATAGGAATTAAGAATAAAAGATGAATATGGTTATCTACTTTTTTTCTAGAAAGTAGATTTAAACTGAAGTCAATATTTTAAATATATTTTACTTATTACTTTGATTCTATTTCCTAATAGAATTTGAAAGAAAGTAGAAGAAATAATGTTAATAACATGACATTAAAAAAAAAACCTCAATGTACCCAAGTACAAATATTAAATTTCATTCCCAAAGACAGTAATTCAAGCTCAAAACATCACCTTTGGTGATGTTTTAAGGTTTTTACAGAAAGGCAAAATGAATATATTTGAATAGTTCTGTGAAATCCTGTTTAAAATACAATATCAAACATACTAAAAATGATTCTTGCTATCACCTTTATTATTCATATATAGGTAAAAATGGCTTATTTGCAGATTTGTTACTTATATTCTAGTCTTAAGTGAGAAACAATGTACAATATAAACTATTTTTTCTGGTCATAGAATTTTTATTAACATATAATGTATTGTTTGCCCCATGGGTACAGGTCAGTGAATCATCAGGCTTACACACTTCACAGCACTCACCATATCACATAACGTCCCAATGTCCATAACCCCACCACCCTCTTCTTATCCCCCTCCTCCCAGAAACCCTCAGTTTGTTTTGTGAGATTGAGAGTCTCTTATGGTTTGTCTCCCTCCCGATCCCATCTTGTTTCATTTTTTCCTTCCCTACTCCTCAAACCCTCCATTTTGCCTCTCAAATCCCTCATATCAGGGAGATCATATGATAATTGTCTTTCTCTGATTGACTTGTTTCGCTCAGCATAATACCCTCTAGTTCCATCCACGTCATTGCAAATGGCAAGATTTCATTTCTTTTGATGGCTGCATAGTATTCCATTATATATAATGGAATACTATCTAGATAGATATCTATCTACTAGATATCTACTATATCTAGTATATATAGTATATATACTATATATACATATATAATATATATGTATATCTAGATATGCTAGATATATCTATCTAGATATATATAGTATATATACATATATAATATGTATAATAATATGTATATATATAATATATATGTATATCTAGATCTCTAGATATATATATATCACATCTTCTTTATCCATTCATCTGTTGATGGACATCTAGGTTCTTTCCATAGTTTGGCTATTGTGGACATTGCTGCTATAAACATTCGGGTGCACATGCCCCTTTGGGATCACTACATTTGTATCTTTAGGGTAAATACCCAGTAGTGCGATTGCTAGGTCGTAGGGTAGCTCTGTTTTCAACTTTTTGAGGAACCTCCATGCTGTTTTCCAGAGTGGCTGCACCCGCTTGCATTCCCACCAACAGTGTAGGAGGGTTTCCCTTTCTCCATATCCTTGCCAGCATCTGTCATTTCCTGACTTGTTAAAAATTTGTGGCCTTTTTTTTTTTTTTAAAGATTTTATCTTTAAGTAATCTCTACACCCAGCATGGAACTTGAACCCACAACCCTGTGATCAAGAGTCACATACTCTACTGACCAGGCCAGCCAGGTATCCCTACAGAAACAATTTTTAAAGCATTTTAAATTAATGTTATGTGACTTACTGGAAAATGTTAACTGACTGGAATAAAAAGGGAAAGATAGCTGTGGAGTGATTTAATAATAAAACTAGGTTTTGTGGTTCAATACTAAACATCGGCAAGTTCAGCACCCACCTCAATCCAAATATAAGCCTCTTTATTTCTATTTCACTTCCCCATTATGAAATATTCTGTGAAAGAAAGGGCCTCTACACTCTCTCCTAGCCTCTCCTAGCTAAAGACTAGGAGTGAGGAAGATAAGAAATATAATATCAATATTTGTTTAAATGTAAAAGAGAGGTTAGAATTCCGTTTTAGAGAAAATAAAAGATTTATAATTTGCCTTAGTTTTGCCAAGTTATAACAAAGTTAAGTAGTAATATTTCTCTTTGCTGCATTGTACTTTGTATTCAAAACCAAGAAAAATGTGATTTTCCTTTCAAAGATTAACTGTATTTTCCAGGACAGGTGGACTGATCATGTAAACCAGCTAATATAGGGCTAGAAATATAATTGCAGTCTTTATTACCAGGTAAGTTACTAAAATCGTTTGTAACAAATCTCAGTTATCAATCATAATATGGGCTTTAAAAAAAGGAAAGCATGTAAAAAACCAGCACTTCGACAAACTCAAAACTTCATTTAATAAACTTTCTCATTCCTGTTCTCTGGGGGACTTTGTTACATCAACTATCCCCCTGGCTCCAGTTTCTCTAACCTCCCCACTCTGTAGCTCCTTCCTGCTGATTCCTCGTGCGCTAAAATCTCCTTTCTGCCTTGACCATGCTTTCGAAGTGAGAACTACTCTCTCAGGTCTCTAACATTTAACTACCTGATTCAGTAGACATCTCGTGGGTTTACTTTACTATATTCCTGCACCTTCCTACTACATTTTATGCTTTTTTTTTTTTAACCAACTCCTTGAGATACTCCCCTGCTCTTCCTATTTCAAGGCTTTCCAGCAGCTCCTTCCCAGCATCCCTTTTCCCACCCCAGCTTTGTGTGTTGGCCAACTTAAAAGTTCTGTCCTTGACCTTCTGCTCTTGCCTCTACTTTTTCTCTGACAAAGTGACTTCATCTGCTCTCCTGACATAAACTGTTCCTGTCTCCAATGACACCCAAAGCCACATTTCCAGCTCAGATCCTTCCTCCAAGTCTCAAACTTCAATAACCAAAAGTTTCCCAGTCTTCAGGTAGCACAATCTATAAGCTAATTCCCATAATCTTTTCCCTTATTCCTGGGCACATTTAGTCATTTTCCAGCCTTCCTGAGGTTAGGATTGTTCATGTGAATAAAGTCTGGCCAACAGAGAGTGGGTGAGCGTGACATATAATAAATCCAGGGCTGGACCACAAAGCCTTCCCAGCACTATGGTTCCATATTCTTCCCCTTTCTTCCCACTACACGTTGAAAATGGTGGAGCCATGGATAGAAGGAATCTGAATCCCCAAATCAGTGCACAGAGAGCTCCCTGCCAATCAGGGATACTCCTTTGGGTTCTGTGTGAGAAACCAAAACTTCTTTATGTTAATTTTGACATATCTCTGCTAAGTATATTCCAAATTAAATAAAGTGTCTTTTACCAAGTCAAATATCATCTACTTACTAACTCCCTATCTCAGCTGGTGGCCAACCATCCACATCAAGGTCCAAATCAGAGACTTCCTTACTCTTAACCCTCCTTCATGATCTATGTGCAATCAGCCATTCAATCACAAAGAAATCCAATTTTTCTAATATTTCTTGACTTTTTGCCACCGAAGATCCTTGTGATTTCTCCTAAGTGCTGTAACAACATCCCTAATAGTCAACCTACATCCAGCCTTTTCTCTCTCAAACCTTTCCGACAGCCATACAAATAATCTCTCTAAAAATGAATATTTTATGTTATTCCTCTACTTAAAACCTTTCAGTAGTCCCCTAGTGTGCCAGGGCAGAGTCTAAACACCTCAGTTGGAATATGAAGCCTGGGACAACCTTGCCTCAACCCTCCCAAAGCAGATCCCATTTCTGTGTCGGGAATAGTGAGCTGCTGGTGCATAGCATATGGCTTCACGCTATGCCCTAAGCACCCATCCTCATTCTAGTAGGTGTACTCCAGCTCACTCATTGTGTACCACATCTTGACTACTTCTTCCAGGAAGTTTCACAGGCCTCTGCCCCACCCCATCAACAAGACTTGATTAGGGACCTCTCTTGGATGTTCCCACAGCAACCTGGCTTATCCCTATTGCAGAATCTGCCAAATGATCTGCATGAACATCAGGACTGATGTTCCACTGGCAGGTAGTGGTCAGGCCATACAGGCAGTTATAACTGAAATTCTTCCTTATGAGAGACACTGCAACTCCTGCCTTCCTAACTCCACCACCATCTAGCTACTGAAAATACAACAGTGGGCCTCCAAGACCCTACCACCCTCTGTTCTGACTGATAACATTTATTTGGATTAAATCGGTGCCTACACACTACAGAAATCAATTAACTTCACACAGAAAAAGTGAGTTGTTTCTAGCAATTAACTACCCTGATTCTCTCATTTTGTAAAAGTATAAATACCACTCAATAGTGTCTACAGAGTTCACTTATGAAACCTCATCATTCCAAGTAAAGAAAAAAACTGCAACGCACATAAAATTGATTGTGAATCATTAACTCCACCTTTGTACAGGAGATCAGTAAGCATTTATTAGGTGAATAGTTAGACGTATGAAACTTTCACATTTTCTTTTCCTAAGTTATAATCAATGGGTGACTAGGTCTCTTTTGGTTATAAATGAGGCACTTTGGATAGGTTAACTTCTTTGTACAAGATCAGAGAGACTCACATTCTGTTCTATTTTACTGAATTAATAAAATGGACAGGACAAAAACTTCGTTATTCTTAGCTCTGTTTCAAAGCTATAACTTCAGTTTAGAGTCAATTCATAATTCTGCCAAGATGAAAACAGACATCAAAGAACCTAGCCAAGGGACTTCACCTTGTTTTATCAAACCTACTACAGAAGATATCAATGGAAAGAGCTTGAGCAAGTGCTCCAGGATACATATAAGGGGATTTGTTTTTATTTAAAATGATTAAGGATTATTACATATGAATAAGTAATATTTAACTGAATTTATTAAATATAACTAAGTACTGGAGTTTCTGGTCTTGTAAATTATCCAGAAACAGAATAAGCATATATACTTAAAATGCAAGGGTAAGTTATCTTCTACATTAACAACCTCTTCCTTCCCTTGGATCACACACAGAAATGTATTAGAATCGCAGGAAATTGCCACGTATGACCATGTGTGACCTACAAACACAGGAATTCCATATGGTCCATTCAAACTCATGTTCTAACAATGGGAAAATAGATTCCATTTACTATCACACAGAATTTATCAAAGGCTGATATTATATTTAGGAGTTCCCTAGATAATCACAACGTGTCATGTAAAAATACAAATTAAAAGGTAACAATCATTTTTATTTGTCTGCATGTATAAATGATAAAATATATCAATTTCTTCAAAAACTCATTCACATAGAATACAAAATTATTACTACTTCTTTTTGGAACTAGAAAATAGTTGTTTTCAGAAATTTTATTTTCTGATTCTTAAAATGGGACGTGGGTTGGTTGGGATGGAGGGAGAGGTCTGAGAACAAGAACCACGGGCTGGAACACAGTTGCTCCATCACCTTCTCCCTCTGTCTGCAAGCTGTAAGGCACACAGTACCAGAGTTACTGCAATTATGCCGCCATCTTTGACAGCTGGACAGAATCCCCAGAGAGAGACACAGGGACCAAAGGAACATTATTAAGGAATACATGGAAATCATTACCAGCATTTTTAATCCACAGTAGAAAAGATTTTAAAAATAATGTAAAGGATCATTTAAAAGTTAAAAACAAGACAAAAAAATGTCACTTCCAAGAATCTGTGAGAGTATGCTATGTATATTAAGTGGGGGTGCCCTATTAAGCAAGTGTTAGAGGGTTAGGTGCAAGGACATGAGACTGCTTTGACTCCACACTTAATAAGTACTCTGTTTGTTCTCAAGATGTCCTCCAGAGTCACCTGATGACCCAGTTTAATGACTACCCCATACCTCCTGGGAGTTGACAGCTATAAACATTCATGTCAAACTGATAACCCTTTAGTCATTACTGAAGAGTATTTTTTCCCTCCTGTGCCAAGTTCTGATCTGTAACATGTTGACCTGATGACTGTAACATATGAAGAAAACTCCCACCTCTGGTAGGAAAGCATTCCCTATTCTTCAGGACTAGGAAAACCATGGGCAGCATCATTCCACAGAGATTCAGATCCTGGGGCCAGGATGTGGTCTGACCCCAAGAGGGAGAAGCATACCACCTTTCTGAGAACAACCCACCCTGAGAACAACAGGAAGAGCTAGAGAGCCATGTCACTGTGTGTGTGTTGAGGGAGTGGGGAGCCCTAACATCACAGGGACCAGAAATCAAAAGCACAATTTTTCCTTTGAGAACTCTGGAACTGAAAGTGCGTAAGAGCCAAAATGGCTCCTCCTAAAACTGGGGAGAATAAGGTGGAAACCAAGAACTTTTTCAAACACTAAAGGAGGTTGAGAAAATTACTTCAGGGAATTTTCCATGAATTTAATATTTTTGGAAGATCTATAACAAGGGATATTAAGGGAGCATAAATTAATCTCTACCTTCTTATCTTTTCAAAAGCCAGCTCTTGGGTGACCAAAAAGGGAGAGAGAGAGAAAGAAAGGAGAGAGAGATGATGCTGGGAAAAAAATGAAAAGTGAAGTGTCTTTAAAGATTTATTTATTTAGGGGTGCCTGGGTGGCCCAGTGGGTTAAGCCTCTGCCTTCAGCTCAGGTCATGATCTTAGGGTCCTGGGATTGAGCCCTGCATCTGGATCTCTGCCCAGTGGGGAGCCAGATGCCCCCCCAACCCCACCTACCTCTCTGCCTACTTGTGATCTCTGTCAAGTAAATAAATAAAAAATCTAAAAAAACAAACAAACTTGATTATTTCAGATACATGTTATATGGAGCCTAAGTTGAAGGGTATTTTAAATGGGCAAAGGACTTGGATATTTCTCCAAAGACATACAAATGGTTAACAGTTGAATGAAAGGATGTTCCATATCACTAATCTCAAAAAAAAAAAAAAAAAAAAAAAGTTGCAACCTAAAACCACAATGAAGTATCACCTCATACCTATTATCCAAACAAACAAATAAACCCAAAAGGTAAGTGCTGACAAGGATGTGAGGAAATTAGAACCCTTGTACACTGCTGGTGGGAATGTAAAATGGTACAGCTGCTCACAAAAAATAGTATAGCAGTTTTCCTCAAAATTAAAAATAAACCAACCATGTGATACAGCAATCCCACTCTTGGGTATACAGCCAGAAAAACTGAAATCAGGATATCAAAGAGATGGCCTGCACTCCCATGTTCACTGAAGCATTACTCAAAATAGCCAAGATATAAAACAGCCTAAATGTCCACGGACAAATGAATGGATAGAGACAAGGTGGTGTATACATACAATAGAATATTATTCAGCCTTTAAAAAGAAGAAATCCTGCCATATGCTACAACATGGGTAAACCTAGAAGACATTATACTAAATAAAATAAGCCAGTCACAGAAGAAATACTGCATGATTCCATTTACACAAAGTATCTAAATAATCAAACTTACAGTAGCAGAGAGTAGAACCATGGCTGCCAGGGGTTAGGGGAGAGCAGGAAATGCAGAGCTATTCAATGAGTATAACGTTTCAGTTATACAAGATGAATAAATTCTAGAGATCTGCTGTACAACACTGTGCCTACAGCTATAATACTGTATTGTGCACGTAAAATTATACTGCTTTGTGCACCTGAAAATTGAAGATCTCATGTTAAGTCTTCTTATTTATAATTGAAAAAAAAGAGACCAACACCCTACCTCCACCCCCAAAACAGTAATATAGCAATGTGTGTCTCTTACTTTTGACAAATGTACTGTGCTAATAAAAGACTGTAATAATGAGGGAAATTGGGTGAGAGAATATGAAAAATCTAGTTATTCCAAAATATAGTTTATGTTTTTAAAAATTTCAGTATGTGGCATGTTCCTGTCGTTTTTGTTTTTTCACCAAAATCAAAACAAAATGAAGATTAGTTCTCCAATTTCCCTCTGTGAGGGCCTCTCCTAATAACTCTTCCAGCTTATTGCTAAAAACCTCTGTAAATTCTAACTCCCTAAAAAACAAGTAGATTTATGACTGTTAAAATGAATCCGTGCTTTCTTTTTGGTTTCAATGTTCTCCTGTCATAAGTAAACTTTATGTCTTTGCAGGACCCAAGCATCTACCAATGCAGAGTACACTAACAAAACTACAAGTGAGTAGCTGGATAAAGAATAAGATAGTTCTGAAACACATATGTGGGTTTTTGTTGTTGTTACTGTTTTTATTTTATTTTTTCTTCTTACCTTTTGACCCTCCTCACCTATTTCTCATAGCCCTCTCACACACCTCTGGCGACCACCAAACTGTTCTCTCCATCTATGAGTTTGCTTTTTTGTTTTCTTTTTCTATTCCACATATAAGAAAGATCATATAGTATCTGTCTTTTTCTGACATTTCATTCAGCTTAATACTTTCAGGGTCCACCCAAGTTATCACAAACAGCAAAATTTCTTATTATACGGCTGAATATTCCATTATAGATATACCACTATTTCTTTATCCATTCATTCATCAATGGACACTTAGGCTGTTTCTGTATCTTGGCCATTGTAAACCAAGCTGCAATGAACATGGGGGTGCATATATGTCTTTGAGTTAGTGTTCTTATTTTCTTCAGATAAATATCCAAAAAGAGATTTGTTCATTCCTATGGTAGTTCCATTTTTAATTTTTTGATGAACCTCCTTAACTGTCTTCCACAGTGGCTGCACCAGTTTGCATTCCCACCAACGGTGCACAAGGACTCCCTTTGTTGCAAATCTCACCAACACTTGTTACTTCTTGTCCTTTTGAGAAGCCATACTAACAAGGATGAGGCAGTATCTCACTGTGGTTTTGATTTGCATTTCCCTGATGATTACTAATGTTGAGCATCTTTTCACCTGTGTGTTGGCCATCTGGATGTCTTCTTTGGAAAAATATCTATTCAGAACTTCTGTCCATTTTTAATTTAAAAAAAAATTTTTTTAAAGATTTTATTTATTTACTTGAGAGAGAAAGACAGAGATGGCAATAGAGAGCACAAGCTTAGAGGCCAGGGAGAAGGAGAAGCAGGCTCCCCACTGAGCAGAGAGCCCGACACAGAGCTTGATCCTGGACCCTGGGATTATGAAATGAGCCAAAGGCAGACACTTAAGCATCTGAACAACCCAGGTGCCCCTCTTCTGCTCATTTTTAATCTTTTTTCTTTTTGCTATTGAGTTATAGAGGTTCTTTATATATTTTGGATATTAACCCCTTATGGAATATATAATTTGAAAGTATTTTTTCTGATTTGGTAGACCGCCTTTTCATTTTGATAGATCCCCTTGCTATGTTTTATTTTTCCCAACAAACTCTACTATCCAAGTTACTGTTATTTTGATTAGCTTGCCCTAATGATAGCTTAGATTTCTGAGAAAGTATTTAAAAAAAATATGGTAATGAGAACTTTTATATAAAACCATGTTCCGCAGTCAGATTATTACAAGTTTGTAAAAACTAAAAATATAGACTGCACCTTTGTTCTATGACAAATAAAATAGCATTTTTAAAAAGATTTTATTTATTTGTTTGATAGAGATCACAAGTAGGCAGAGAGGCAGGCAGAAAGAGGGAGAAACAAGCTCCCTGCTGAGCAGAGAGCACAATGTGGGGCTCGATCCCAGGACCCTGAGATCATGACCTGGGCCGAAGGCAGAGGCTTAACCCTCTGAGCCACCCAGGCACCCTCAAAATCCCATTTTTATTTTCTGCTTTTGCTACTTCATTTTTCTTGTTATGGTTTACTTGTTCCATACTGAGAAGCTTTTAATAAACACAATTCTATGAACATAATTTCTCATTACCTAAATAGTACTTGCAGAAAGTAGATATAATTCAAGCTTTCTTTTACAAAAAGATAAAAATCAACAAGAAAAATTTAAGTACATTACTTGAAGTTAAAGAACAAGTCAGAAAAAGAATTGGATAAAGTCCTTCCCTAGTTTCAAGAAAGAGGTAATTGAATCCCCACAGAAGATGCTTCCTATTTTAAAATATTCATTATGTTGAATTTATTGCACTATTTTTCTTTCTTACTGTTCCTAATCTGTTGGGTGATGTTAATAGATTTAGTTAAGAATCACAAAGAAAGCCTAGAGATGCCCTATGTAGCTTCAGTTTAAACGACTTCTAAAAAAAACAGTCAGATCCTTTAGGACAACTCATCAATCAGAAATTCCCTATCCAATACTGTTAACGTTAAACGTTGTAACTCTAATCTAGAAATATGCAAAACACATAATGAATGGCTAAAAAAACATGTCAAGTCTCATGTTCCTAAATTAAAGTGTATGAGTCTCTATCAAAAGACTCTGTGCCAGGCCTTCATGCAAAACTTATTTACTTTTTATGCACAATTGTAAGAAAATTAATAATGTTTTCAAGCCAAAACAATTTTTTTTAGAAATTGGTACTTATATAACTTAATTTGGATGATCTGAAAAATATGATATATATGGAATATCTTATTCTTAATAGTTCTGTTTAAATAAAGTATTATTATAAATATTCTAATGATCTAATTGAGTTAACAAGTGAAAAAATGAGCAATGCTGAATTTACTGGTACTATAAAGTTCAAAAATGCTATCTTTTGGGGGCGCCTGGGTGGCTCAGTGGGTTAAGCCTCTGCCTTCGGCTCAGATCATGATCCCAGGGTCCTGGGATCAAGCCCCACATCAGGCTCCCTGCTGAGCAGGGAGCCTGCTTCCTCCTCTCTCTCTCTGCCTACTTGTGATCTCTGTCTGTCAAATAAATAAATAAAATCTTTAAAAAAATGCTATCTTTTACTTAGGAAAATTTAACTATATTGGCTGAGCAGGGGGCGGGGATGGGGTGGGGGAAGAAAGCTAAATGTAAAATGCTGATGATTTTGCCTGGCATTCTATTTTGATAGTGAAGGTCTAGAAAGAGGATAAGATGTGATATGGGAAACTGATACTCAATCTCTAACTCCATATGCCTCTAATAATGTAAATTTACCAAGATAACTCCAGGGTTAAAGATTTGTTAGATCTTATGACCCCCAAATAGAAGCCAACTGTCTGGTTCTTAACAGCATAGTCATGATCGGATCTAGCACTGTTCCTGTGGGTCTCTTTAAGATACATAACTGTGCTAATATGATCAAATGCTGGAAGTCTTTCTAAAAAATTATGGATCAAAAATGATATCAAAACTAGAATTAAAAATCACCTAAGAAACAAATAACTATAAGAACTTTATGTCTAAGTTTATAGAATGCGATTTAAAATTATGGAGAGCCCTAAATGTTTTTATAATTAAAAGAGAAAGCTTAAAAATAAAGCATTCAATATGTAAATCTATAACTAGTGTAATATTAAATAGAAGATAAATAAGAAAAAGGATATTAATAAATTACTGTTTTTTTAAGATTTTTTATTTATTTTTTTGAGAGACAGAGCAGAGTGTGCAGGCAGAAGCAAGGGGAGAGGCCGAAGGAGAAGATAAAGGGGACCTCGCTCACACACTGAGCAGGGAGCCCAACACGGAGCGGGGAGGGGAGCTGGGGCATGATCCCAGGACCCTTAGATCATGACCTAGCCACTTAATCAACTGTGTCACCCAGGTGCCCCAAATAACATATTTCTTAAAGTACACGTGATTTACTTTAAAATAGGCAAATTTCTTATAAGCCTAATTAAAAGAGAGGAGAGAGTATTAACACCTACAGAATTTGGAATAAAAAGTAGATAACAGTAGCAGTTTTTGAGGATACTAAAGAAGTTAAACAAGAATACTGCATATTGTTCTGGATAAATGTGAAAATCCAAAAGAAATGACTGCTTTCTATCAAAAGAAAAATTGACAAAACTGCTACAGGAAAGGTCACAAAAGTTGAGGTGACCAATAAGCATAAAAATATCTTACAGACTGTTCAAAATTGATCGTTGTATAAAAAAGTAATAACATCTATCAATGTCTATCAACTTAAATAACGACATTAACAAATTAAAGGGGAACTGTGTGATTAAATCAGTAGTTAAAAACACATTAAGTAAGGGGCAACAGGGTGGCTCAGTCAGTTAAGTGGCTACCTTCAGGTCATGATCCTGGGGTCCTGGGATCCAACCGGGGCTTGGGCTTCCGAATCAGTGGGTCTGCTTCTCCCTCTGCTCCACCTGCACCCCCCCGGCCTCCGCTCCCAACTCATGCTCTCTGGCTCTCTTTCTCAAATAAAAAATAAAATCTTTAAAAAAAAAAATACACACTGAATTCAATAGCCATTCACTTTTAAATCTATAAACAAAAGGAAACTTCTAAAACAATATAAAGGACATTCTATTAAAAATACAATCGGCAATATTAAAAGTTAAAATTCTAAATGAATTCTTATCAAAATTGAGAAAATCCTTAAGCACTACTACTTACTCATACTGTTTTGGATATTTTGTTATTTAAAGAAAATAAACTAAGTGATAAGGCTTTTAGAAAAGAGGATTCCTTTTTTTTTTTTTTTAAGATTTTATTTATTTATTTGATGGAGAGAGACACAGCAAGGGAGAGAACACAAGCAGGGGGAGTTGGAGAGGGAGAAGTAGGCTTCCTGCAGAGCAGTGGGCAGGGATCCCAGGAGCCTGGGATCGTGACCTGAGCTGAACACAGACACTTAATGACTGAGCCACCTGGGCACCCAAAAAGAAAGAATTCTTATTTATAGATAAAAACATTGTAGAATATTTAAGAGAATTCAAAAAAAAAACTATACTAGCTAATAAGAGAATTTTTACAAGTGAATAAATAAAAGATAAATATACAAAACCAATAGTTTTCTTTTATATTAGCAAGAACACTTAGAAATTGAAATACCCAGCTTGAAACACTGGCAAAAACTGAGAAATAATTAGGAATAAATGTAATGAAGGACATAAAATGAGACCTGAATAAATGACAAAATATACCTTATTCCTGGACCAGAGACTAACTCTTGTAAATTGATTTGTTATTCCTAAATCAATATATTTAATGTTTAGGGCATAAAATGTTTTGCACAGTACCATCATTCACCCCTATTTTTGCCATATTTACCACAGAAATTAAGTCTGCCCACCACTCTATCCAAAGTGGTTAATATACCTAATACAACAGCAACAAAAACAAAAACAAACAAAACTCCTAATAAATTTGTTGAATAAAACCCATGTCATTCACCATATTTTAAAAATAAAGAGCTAAGATCTAGAAAGGTTAAGTAACTTCACAGAGACAGATAATTCAAAGTGTACCTGAAAGGAAAATGGAAGGTTCTGTGTATGGGGATGTTGCATTTCACAAGTAAACTTTTCCTCATAATGGAAACAATATTTCTATTAGATTACATGATAGAAGGGATGAGTTCCAGGATTTGCTTGGTTACTAACTAGTGTTGTGACCTGAGTCAGGTGACTTCATTTTTTTGGATTCAAGTTTCCCATCTATAAAATTAAGGTGCTGTATAGCTGGACGATGTTAAAATTATATCCTTCATTCCTTATTGTTTAAGAGGTAACAGATCAGTGACTTAGAAAAGGAACCTTTGAGTGGTAAAACGAAAACATTAAGGTATGGAATGATATATGTGCTATCTGGGGAGAAGGGGAAAGTGAACAGGAGTATAGATGAAACAAGACTGGCCATGAATGGATAAGTGTCCAAACTGAATATATGCATTTTACTATTCTACATTTGTATATATTGGACATTTTCTGATAAAACTTTTTCTTGTTGGTAAATCAAAATGTTGACCAAAAATTATCTCTAAACCAGAAAAGTAAAGTGAGAAGTACAGATTTCATCAACTAGCAAAGCCAAATCCAGTTCTTTAAATAAAATTTAGTCTTCAAGATTCATTAGCCTTTAGCAGCAAGGTCACACCATCTTCAGCCCTTTAGCTTGATTCCCTGCTAAGTTATATCCGCAGCAGCATTATTTATGAAATTACTAATAATGGTTTTCTAAGAGACCTCATCTAGCATTTGTTTCCTCCCTTTCTTTTAAGTGGGTTGTTGTTAAATAAGAAGGGGCTGCTGCAGTCATACAAATACATCACTAGCCAAAGGGATAATAATAGTTGAAAATATCAAACTCACTCATTGTGCGTCCTCTCTGTAAAGAGAAAGGGAAAGGAGGAAGGAGGAGAGGGAAGAAGAAGAATGAGAAGATAAACATGACGATGACATAATTCACACGCCTTGCGCAGAAGTCTGCCTTCTGACACCAGAGACAATGGAGGGTATATAATCAAAGAAATTCTTAAAATAGCTGCTGCGAGGCTAGGTAGTACAGGGCTTGGAATCAATCAGAAATCTAGCTCACTTTTTTTTCAGTCCCTGGTTTGAATACATGAGTTCTAGTACATAGTTGACATTCTTAGAATTAAGCAATTATTCACAAACATATCATATGCAACATAGCAAGGAGGAAAGTATTTCTTTTCCTACAGAGCCCAAAAAATCTCAGGTAGCAATTAAAAGAAAAAATTTCTCTAAGATCAATGAAAATTGAGATTTCCAAAAAGAAAAATCTATTTCACATTCTCATGTCCCTTGCCTACGTAGAAGATTAACACTGGTGGGGACCTAGGCTGAGTGAGCTGACTTGCCAATAAATTTGCTATTGTTTTTGTCTGATATCAATTTTTTTTAGCTTCTGTTGAGGATTCTCCTTTGCAATGATTCTCATATTTCCACAGTTATGTTTCAATGTTTCCCATTTAAGAAATATTAAAAGCTAAAATTATTTTTTAAATCCTGGTAGAAGCCCTGAACTCTTTCAAAAAACTCTTCAATTGGTAAATTATTTTAAAAATGGTAAATAAAATGGGTAAAATACTTCATACATGAGATTTATGCTAGTTATATGTGATTAGATAGTGAAGACTTTGGAATTTGAGTGTGAGAGCTCTAAAAAATGAGAAGATGCAGAAAAAAAGCACATGAAAATGGTGAATCCAGCACCTTTCAAAACCCCAAGTTGAACTAAGATCATACATACAGCCTGTATCCTTCCAATTGCAATAAGCTTTATTCCACACAATGCAACAATAACTTCTTAATCAAATTTATAGGAATGCTGTAAGAGTATTTCTTTATTTTGCAGGTAGTTTTACTCCTATCATGAAAAGCATTAGTTACATACTTCCAAAAGAAGTGTGGTGGAATACAAAGTGCATAAGAGCAAAGGAAACTATGATTAAATCCCTATGTCAAAACCAGGTTACATATTGCAAACTTGAATGGTTAACTCGTGATCTGTCTCTTCATCTATAATAACAGGGATTCTATAACGTTCTATACCGATTAAATGACAATACATATACAAATAAACAGTACCTGGCCAATGGCATGTGCTTAAATAGCTATTGGTTCCCTCCTTGTGAAAATTTTAGATTTATAATTTAGCTGTGGCTTTTAAACTTTAATCATAGCTTTTAATCACCAACAAGCAGTTTCCTCCAAGTAAAAGGAAAATTCCTTATAAAACTAAAGTATCAAATATGTTAGTCTATAAATATGCTTTTAGCCTAAAAAATACTGGATATAAATAATAAAACTAAGGATTAATTTTCAACATGCTTTCCAGATAGTCACAGATAAAAAGCACTTTTGAATAACTAAATAGTCTCCAAGTAAAGAGCAATAATAAACAGCTTATGTTTCTAATAATTTTCATAAATACTAACTTGTCTTTTTAAAAATGTATGCTCATTTGTTAAATTGTTATACAAGAAGGAATCATTCTTTGCTCTTGGAAATTTTGCAAGCATTAAATGGTCTCTAAATTGGCAGAGGAAATAAAGGTCCATCCATTGGGTCTGAGCAGTATGGGTTTTTTGTTTTCCGACACTCCCCCTTCTCTCCCCTTCCTTTTCCTCCTCTTCTCCCACCCCTTGCCAGCTAGGGATCAGTCAGTTTTTATTAGCCAGTTAGAATAAACAGAGCATGGATAGGTTCTTCCATGGTCCTTTTTTCTGTCTAGAGCAGCTGGCAAACAGAATAGACTGGGGAATCGCCCTGATGTACAGAAACCATAGAAGAACACACCCCTACATGTATTATGAAGGCTTAGGCAAATATGAGCTCAGAGGAAGACTTTACAGCAGCAAGGAAACCACGCCCAGTAACCAGATGTTAAATCAAGAACTTCTTTTATCTTGTTTTTCATGAATGTACAAGTAGGATAGCTAGGAGATACCACTATGTGAGACAGATCTCAGAACCACAATTTACAGAGATAGTGGTCAAAAACAAATCCCAAGACCCAGGACGATTGGCAAAATCAGAGTCCAGCAGGTACAGAGGATTGTGTGTGAAGGACTGTGAAGAAAAGCGTACTGTGGTCCTACTTCCTCTACGCCAGCAACATGGAGACGGTAAGTGTCTGCCTGCACCTAACTCAAATGACAGCACAGCCTGGATGACAACTCCAGAGCGTCCCACCTCCAGGAGAAGAGTCAGAAAACAACTGGGGCACAGGGCACCAGACTTCTACCTGAGAAACCTGAAGTGACTGGCAGAAGTGGACAAGAAATGTGTGACATGAGGGCTTCCCAGGTGTGGTCATAAAAAGACAAACCTAAAGATGCTTTAACATTTTCTCAACAGGATGCTGAGGCAAATGAGAATTTCTGTGTGAAGCAGACCACAGGAAAACCGGGATCTGCAGGAGAAGCGCCCGGCCATTGCCCCTCCAGAAGGGGCAAGGGGCTCTCCAAATACCCTGCACAGAAAAAGGGATCAGCTCATAGCACCACCAGCCATTTAAGAACTTTCCTGCCCTATTTCCTTGCCTTCTCAATCTCCTGAATTTTTACCCAGGTAGGTGCCAAATAGTGAACTGGGGAAGGAGGTCAAGGAAGAAAAAAGCAGACCACCACACAAAACCTTTCCCAAATGCAGCCAGCCAGGCTTGTCTCGAGCTGGGGAGTCAAAGGGAGAGGAGATGTGCCACTTTTAAACATATGGTGAAACAATGTTCATTGTTTTGAACTGGACTCTTTAAGTCTTGAATCTTTAAGTCTTTAAGTTTGTGAATTAAAGTGACCCAGTGATAGTTATGATATCGTCAGAGAATGAGCTGAAATGTCACGCAGAAGGAGACCTTCCCTAACTAAAGTTAAAGACACCACAGGAGATTAAAAATAGCTGTGTTTTTATTTCATCCCACATGTAGAGCTTGTTCAACATATTGGATACAGAAAACACACACACATGCTTGTTACAGCTGGTCTGTTCAGACACATTCACTAACGCAGAGAACAATCACCCTGAATGTGATCTTTAAAATGACCAAAGACAGCAGCACCCAACAATATTTGATAAGAGGTAACAGCTGCTAAAAGCTAAAAGAGTGGCCTCCAGAACAAAAGAGAAAAGGATTAAGTGAGGAGTAAGGCAGAGGAGTAATGCACTGCTGATCCTTTAAACAGCCCTAGATGACAGTTTTTAAAAGAAATGCAAAATAATAGAACAGAAAAGATACCAGCACTGGTAACACAATGAAAATAGTTTGAGCGTGAATTGGGATCATTCTTATGGGAAGTAATTCATTATGTGTCAAAAACCCTAAAAAACTGACCAACATATTCTACTTTTAGGAATTTATACTAAGAAAATCATCTAAGAACTATGGTTTCACTTATTTATAGAGCATAACAAATAGCATGGAAGACATGGGGAGTTAGAGAGGAGAAGGGAATTGGGGGAAATTGGAAGGGGAGGTGAATCATGAGAGACTATGGACTCTGAAAAACAATCTGAGGGGGGTCTGAAGTGGCGGGGGCGGGTGGGAGGTTGGGGTACGAGGTGGTGGGTATTATAGAGGGCACGGATTGCATGGAGCACTGGGTGTGGTGAAAAAATAATGAATACTGTTATGCTGAAAATAAATAAATTAATATTAAAAGAAAAGAACTATATGAAGACAAAAGTTCAAAAATATTATTAATGGTATTAATACAGGAGAGTAGCTTTCAGATTAGAAAACAGGCAATACAGGACTGTGATCTCTGAGAGAAGGAAAACCAATGAGGTAGGCCTACAAATGCCCCAGCCTACTGATTAGAAAGAGGAACCCAGTACAAAGAGGGGAACGAACCCAAGTGGGACCCAGTAACCCTGCTGGGTTCAGAAAGACCTAGTCAACTAGAATTTGACTAGAAATCTCAAAATACCAAAACAGGTTGCTATACATAGAGAGAGTTCACAAGATTTGCAAAGGATTCACTTCAAGTCTTTGGCAGAGTACCAATGTGTGTATATATGAAAAGAAATTATTCAAGGCCTGGAAAAGAAGCAACAGGAAGTATTAACCAAAATACTACCCAGAATTCACACAGGTGTGGGAACAATTCATATTCCTACTAGCCTGAGGGGAAAGGCCTTGTAATACGTGGGGCATCAGGTAAAGTGCTCAAAAGGAAATCACATTAGTAGTGGTGTTAACTACACTGAAACTAAAGGCTTCTCTCAACTAACCTTAAAGCAAAGTTGAAAAGCAAATATTGAAAGAATCAACCTGAGTGACATCTATAAGACTTGCAGTGTAAGAAACATCAAAGGAGGTCCTTCAAGCAGAAGGACAATAACATCAGATGGCCATCTGGATCTATGTGAAGGAGAAGTGTAGGAAAGAGCAAACATGTTGGGCAACAGATAACTTTTATATATAAATTATACTATAACAGATGAATGGATCAAGAAGATGTGGTATATATACACAATGGAATACTATGCAGCCATCAAAAGAAATGAAATCTTGCCATTTGCGACAACATGGATGGAACTAGAGCGTATCATGCTTAGCGAAATAAGTCAAGCAGAGAAAGACAACTATCATATGATCTCCCTGATATGAGGAAGTGGTGATGCAACATGGAGGCTTAAGTGGGTAGGAGAAGAATAAATGAAACAAGATGGGATTGGGAGGGAGACAAACCATAAGTGACTCTTAGTTTCACAAAACAAACTGAGGGTTGCTGGGGGGAGGGGGTTTGGGAGAAGGGGGTGGGATTATGGACATTGGGGAGGGTATGTGCTTTGGTGAGTGCTGTGAAGTGTGTAAACCTGGTGATTCACAGACCTGTACCCCTGGGGATAAAAATATATGTTTGTAAAAAATAAAAAATTAAAAATAAAATTAAAAATAAAAAAAAAATTAAATAAAAAAAAAATTATACTATATAATAAAAATAAAACACACTTTTTTTCTTATTTTCAATCTCTTTAAAAGAGAGTTGAATGCTTAGGACAAAAATATCAAAGTATCATGGGGTTTAAAACAAATGCAGAATAAAATGTATGACCAACAGCAGCAAACAGGATAAGGACAGGGAACAGAAGTTTACAGTGGGTGGTTCTTACATTATATGTAAAGTGATACGGTATTACTTAGACTGTGATCAGTAAAAGGTATGTATTGTAAACCCTTGAGGAACCACTGGAAGAAAACCCAAGAAAATAAGTCAATAGTGAAGAAATCATAAAAAATGGAATCATAAAAAATTGGAATCATAAAAAATGCTTAACTGACCCAAAAGAAAATAGAGGGAAAAAAAAAAAAAACTCAGCTGGCAATTGGCAAAAAAATCATATGCTGATAGATTTAAGCCCACATGTTGATAATCACATAAATGTAAATGGCATAAACCTCCAATTAAAGGTCAGAGATAAAACTAGATAAAAGATCAAGACCTAACTATATATTAACTATACAGCTCACTTAAATATAATGACATTAATAGGTTACAGGTAGAAGAATGGAAAAAATATATATACCATGCAGAGTAACTATATTAATATCAGACAGTAGACTTCAGAATGCAAAATATTACCAGAAATAAGGTGAGCTATAATGACTGAGGTTAATTCATCAAAAGAGTATAACAGTCTTAACTGTGTACTTAACTGTGTAATACAACCAATAATGGAACTCTAAAATATACAAAGCAAAAGGTAATACAACTGAAAGTAGAAAATGCCAAATGCACAATTACAGATGAAGATTTCGTTACTCCTTTCTCAGTAACTGATAGGACATAGAAAACTTCAATGCTATCTACCTACTTGACCTGAGTTATAGGACATTCTACCCAACAGTAGCAGGATACTCTTTCCTAGTGTAGCTGCAACAGTCACTAAGATAGACTATATTCTAGGCCACAAATAAATTTCAAACTGAAATGGATGGAAACTACATAAAGTATGTTTTCTGACCTCAAGACAACTAAACTAGAAATTAACAAAGTTATATGAAAAATCACCAAGTATCTGGAAGTGAAATGACATACTTCCAAATAACCAAGTCACAGAAAAAAATCATAAAGGGAGATGAGCAAATATTTTGAAGAAAAGTGAACTGAAAATGAAAGCACCATATATAAAAATTTGTGGGATGTCACTAACACTGTGCATAGAGAGAAATTAATAGCATTACTTGCTTATATTAGAAAATAAGAAAAGTTTCAAACCAATGATCTAAGGCAGGAGCTGGCAAGCTTCTTTGTGCAGTGTTACATGGTAACTATTTTAGGCTTTGCAGTCCATACAGTCTCTGTTGAAATTACTCAGCTCTGCTGTTGCAGCACAAAAGCAGCTACAGGTAATACACAAATGAATGGATGTGGCTATGTTCCAGTAAAACTTTATTTCAAAAAGAGGCAGTGGGCCACAGTCAGCATATGGGCCACATGTGTGGAGCCCGCTAGAACATCAGCTCCCAACTGCAGAGGATTTCATGTTTTTTGTTAACTGCTTCATCTTTAAGAGGCAAGAACAGTACACGGTCCTTAATACATGCTTAATATTTGCTGAATTAACTAGTTTAATCCCCAGAACAGCATAGGAGTTAAACAGTATCATTTTATAAATGAGTATACCAAAATAAAATAATGTGCTATACCACCAGTAAGTGACAGAGCCAGTATTTAAGCCTAGGTCTAATCCCAAAATTCTGTACACTTTCCACTACATTACACTGAGATGGCAAACGTATTACTGAGTAACTATAAAAGCATAATACCGCACATACATATTTTCTCTGCCATTTTCCTTAACTCCAGTTTGTAGAACAAGACAAGTGTGTTAAATCCAGCTCTGTATCTATGTGTTACTATCTGTGCTTTAATCTTTATATTTCTGTATCTGTAACTGTTGATTTAATATTTAGACTATACTTTATGCAATTAAACCACGAGATTAAATACTTTTTGAATTTTCTAACTTTTTCCCAACTTTACTGAGATATCATTGACATCACATTGGTTAAATCTTGAACACAAACCTCCTTCGTTGTACAAACAGAAGACTAGAGTTAGCTTTATTTTAAAAAGACACAACTAGAATACCAAACCAATTTTGTGCACTCATACATCTAGCATACATGACTATACCCACTACTTGTATTTCTTCTTTTAAAATGTACAAAGAAATTTTTAAAATGTGAAGGAAAAACAAACAAAATACATCCTCTTTTCCTTTACCTTAAGACTCCCTTGTTTCAATTCTGCCCATGCAGAAGGGGCAAGCCCTTGGCTGTCATGTTGCTCACATACAGCAGCCATGGCCAGCCGGCCGCGGTTGCACGTTCTCTGTAGCTAGTTCCCATCACTGCTGACACACATCTGCTTCCCCTCACAAGTCAATAATCTATGGCAGCTGTTTTCCAAAAATAGGCATTAGGAAAGCCAGAGCAGTTCTGAATGCAGATTCAAAGGGCTACACATCTGTCCACATTTTCATAGCCTGCCTGGGGTTTTACCGTCATCACAATAATCAGGGAACTTGAAGGAGCCAATGACTATTTGGTCACATTCTCTCTCTTTGGATGTTCAGGGCAGAAATTTTAAAACTCTGTGTACAGGAGACAAACACCACATACTAAGAAGCTATCAAAGATGAGACAAAGAGAATCCATACCATTTGCCTGCCTTAAAAGCACAATGTTTACTGTAATCTGACATGGTGGTAATTGATGAGGATACCATGATGCAGAGAAACTGCATCACTGCATTACAGCCACTGAAAGATTATTCAACTGACTAAAAAGATAAAAGTAAATGAAAAATGATATAATAAAGCTGAACTTTTCAGCTTAACTGCCAGATCTTGCAATAAAAATATATCTGAATTTTAATAATCAACATAAATCTTTGGGACAAAGAGAAATAGATTTCTCACTGAAACTTTATATAAAGAGGATAGGCTGTATCTTCTCCATAACCAGTAAGAGCAAGAAATATGCCCTCGAAGGGTTTAATTTTTGGTACTTGAATATGAACTCAGGATAAGCAGGTTGTACTAGCTACTGTAAAATAGTCTTGCTCAAGCCAGTGTACTTTAAGGCAAATTATTTCCTCTCTAATGTTAAGCAACAGATCACTGAAGAAGATAAAAATAGCCACTATTTATGGAGTGCTTTTGGCGGCCACTTTTCATTTTCTTCTCAATTAATCCTAACAAAAATATGTACTCTGGATTGTATGATCTGTTAGAAAGAGAAGTGAAATTCAAATTTATTACAAGCTAAAACCCATGGTCTTGATTCTTAACCTATTTTGCATTCTAAAGAGTCAAAATATCCACTATGCATCACACATGAAGAATCCAAGGAGTGTTTATCAGTTATTAAAGGAACAAAAGAAAAGCTCATCAGAAATAACACTACCAGTGTGCCTGGGTGGCTCAGGTCCAAGGAAACCAAGCATCCAGCTCTTGGTTTTGGCTCAGGTCAAGATCTCGGGGTTATGAAATTGAGCCCAGTGTTGGGCTCCAAGCTAGCCATGGAGCCTGCTCAAGATTCTCTCTCTCCCTCTCCCTCTGCCCTTCCCCATACCCCCTTCTCGAGTTCTTTCTCTCTCTCAAAAAAAAAGAAAAAAGAAAAAAGAAAGAAAAAAAGAAATGACACTACCAACTTCCACTACCAAAAGAATAGAACCAGACACAAGAACACTTTTTATGTTTAGTTTTTGTTTCTTCAGAACTCCAGAGTTCTCCGTCACTGTCCTACTAGGTCCAATCATTTGGAAACACATGGGCTCTGAGAGTATTAAGAAAATTATAAAGTAACAAACACTGATATTTTAGTCACTCACAGGAATCCCCACAGGATATGTAAAAAAGTGATACATGTTGAAAAATCTTTCCTGCACAGGAATACAGAATATATACTCTGTAAGAGCTTCTAGCCTCCCTGTGCGCTAAACCATAATATAAACAAAACATAAACTGACTTTTTAAAAATGCCCACGTTCCCCGAAGGCAGAAATGTGAACATGTTTCTGCTCCATACTAATGACCACTGTGCAAACTGATTTCAAAACTTGTTAACAGTCCAGAGAAACAGATGTATTTAAAACTAGATTATTTCTGTTCATAGTAACTAATTCTATTCCCTTCTCTGCCAGGTACCCCCAATTTTCATTCTTAAGTTGTCAAATAATAATAAGCCATTTATTTAGCTTGTACTCTATGTCAAGCTCATATACATCATATGTAAAGTGATATGTACTTTGTATACATTGTATCATTTATTCCTTTATATAAATAAAGGAGTGTTTATTTAGGAAAGGAAAATTCCTTTATTTATATAAAGGAATAAATGATACAATGTAAGTATGGGAATAAGTATTCCCATAAACTTGTCAATCTGATTCACTGTACAACATTCAGGAGATCCTCCCTAATTCCTCTGAAGCCTTCAAAGGCTGCCAACTCTTATAACCATGGCTGATTTAGAATGATAAACATTTTAAAACTAAAATAACAACATATTCCATGATCTGCTAAGGGCTCTTACTATTAATGGTTCAGTGATATTTCTCCCTTATATATTTTTTTCATTATTATTATTTTTTTTTTTTAAAGATTTTATTTATTTATTTGACAGAGAGAGATCACAAGTAGGCAGAGAGAGAGAGAGAGAGGAGGAAACAGGCTCCCTGCTGAGCAGAGAGTCCGATGTGGGACTCGATCCCAGGACCCTGAGATCATGACCTGAGCCGAAGGCAGCGGCTTAACCCACTGAGCCACCCAGGCGCCCTCATTATTATTATTTTAAGTAAACTCTATCCCTAATGTGGGGCTTGAACTCATGAATCCAAGATCAAGAGCAGCATGCTCTACTGACTAGCCAGCCAGTAGCCAGCTAGGCTATATCCCATACTAATTAAATTGGAAATTCTGGGAGTGGGACCCAGCTGTCAATATTTTTTAAAACTATCATGTGATTCTAATATGCAAGCAAGTTTGAGAACCAGGGCTTTAATAATTATTCAAATTTTAAAATAATAATATCTCATGGTATATTAGATCAAAAGAGCTCTCTGACACTGTCATCAACTATATTAATTCACCTTCCTCAAAAAATTACTAGAGGAAAAAATACCTAAGAGATTTCAGAAAAACTTTCAAATCATAGAACATCGGCATCAGTTACTTAAACTCCTTTTAGCTGATGAAACAGAAAAATACACAGAAACCCGTAAGTATACACACAAAAAGAGTAACTTGAGCCACCAGCCAAAATGAGCTCATACTTATGGACATGCATTATTTCTTGTTTCCGTATGCATATCACAAAGCAACAACCTGGAATGTAACAAACCACAGTCATAAATTAAGTCAACTGATTACAGTCCTTTTTCCAAAGCTGATTCTAAGTGGTTTTTCCTTGATTTAAGCCATTAGTAAATGAAAACTGCATTTTACAAGCATGTTTAAACATCACAAGTTCTGTATTCCCTAACAGAAGACAATGTGATTGATTACTTATGAGGTCACATGACCAACCAACAAGAAAGGTCTTTAATCACCATGAATAAGAAAATAGAGCATCAACACAAAATTAATGAACTTGTTAATTGTTCTTTCTGGTTATAAAAACTTAGCTATAACAAATACTGGTATTCCTTATTTTTATCAGATTTAACCCATTTATTTTTCATCTTCCCCAGTTCTCTGTTCCTTATGAAAAATTATGTTTTGGCCATGATCCCACCTTTTTAGTTCCAACTACATAGTAAACAAGTAAAGCCAAATAGTTCTCAGTAGCTGCTTTACCAAAATTTGACTAAAATATTAAATATTATTTAAAAATTTCCTTATTTTCATAATAATTATGCTGCGCTCTCATAGCAATTCAACAAGATTTTTCTTAAAAAATAATTATGGTGACCCATACTTAATTCAGAAGAAAAATGTCTACTTACAGGTATCATCCAGTTAGCCAGGTCACCATATTTGGAAACCTGCATTGCTCCTAGCATTGTTAGATTGACATGTCCCCTGAGAGAGAAAAAGGAAATATAAAGCAAATTTCACAAGCTTTGTGTCCGATTTGCTTGAAATTGCCAGCAATTAAAGTAATTCTATACCCTCCAAAATAAATTTGCTTTCTCCCACCCAACCCCGGATCTTCCAAATCAATCAGCTCAAGCTGATGTAGAGAAATAACCATTAAGAGTTCTTTAAAAAAAATTATAGCCTATATTGTCTCCAAAAACAAATTAAAAACAGGTGTACACAGTGTGTTTGTTTCCTTTGGTGAGGGGTAATGTGGCTTGATTTGAAGGTAAAAGCTAGCTAGAAAATGAAAACACAGTTTTGTAGAAAATGTTAGGATCCTCAGAAAGAACTTTAAAAATGTTTACTTCAGTATTCTCAGCACATAGATAAATACTCCATTTGGGGGGTTCTTTTAATAACAGTGAGCTCAATGTTCCAATTCCCAATGCTCAATGTGAATAATTTCCTATCTTGGTGCAGCTGAATGAGCCCATGACCATTTTCTGGCTGGGAGACGTGGCTACGTTTCGAAGCCCTGCTAACACGTTCGGGGATGACTCAGTTCATTCCATGCCATTTGAAACATGGGGGCTCCGTCGTTACATACCCTCTAATCATCGCAAATGATTCATCGCTGGAGAAGTAAGAGGCTCCTGGAAGAACAGTAACTGTTTCCTTGCCTAAACACTCATACACAAGAAAGGAAGCAAAGAGAAGAAAAAGCTATTAGATTTCTAAGAGTGGAAATCAAGCAGAGAGAGGTCTGTACCTTCTCTGTTTCCTAAAGAACTGAGGTCCCTTTAACCAGACTGCTGTGGCAATGGGGCTGTGGGGCACAGTGGGAACTGTTGCCCTGTGAAGAGGAGTATTTAGTCAGTGGCATTGTTCAGATTTGACCCTGCATGGTGATGACAGAAAGCAGACCAACTTTTGATTTTATTATTGTTTTTGAAATTCTCTACAGACAAAGCACTCCCCCATCACCTCTAACCATTCCCACCTCTCCCCAGCCCCACTCCCTCCACAAGCCCCTGGTAAATGCTGATGAGAGTGAGGGAAAAGAAGTCCCTGGAAAGCACCTGTCAGAATTCAGCGCTACTGTGAGTCACTGGAGCAAGGAGACCGTGGAACAAGCAGGAAGAAATGCAACTTCCAAGGAATGACACAGAAGATGCTCTTCAGATGTTTCTTAAAAATCAAGAAATGATCTAGAAAGCAAGTTGCCCCCTAATTTCATAATATCACTAGGCCTGAACCTCTTCTTTTATTCTCTCTCTCTCTGCCTCATATTTCCTTTCTTGGTCCTGTTTGTTAAAATCATAGGACTTTGATGAGATCAAGGAATAACATCGTAATACTGGTTCACATATCTAATGGTAACTTCCAAGAGGTCCCCTTGGAAAGACCTCTTCCACTTATACCTCATAATAAAAAGTTCAGAGCTGGAAAGATCTCCAAGATCACGCAGTCCCCACACAACCAACCCTACCACCTGACCTATATATTTCAGCTGTTTTCTTTTTGTGATCCATTTCATGTGTGTACAGTGCCCAGGAGGAGGCTTCTAGTCTTAACCAGAAAAGTGCCCACATGCCACTCTGCCAAACAGAAGCCAACTGTATGAGAATACCCCGTGCATTATCCCAGTGTAATAAAGCAGTCAAACGGAAGGGGAAGAAAAGTTATGATTCCAGGGCTGGAACAATGAAAAGCCAAACCAGAGTGGTCAGATCATGCCCAGGTGTGCAACACAACTGTACCCTCAGCTTCTCAAGCCTTGCCTGCAAGCTAAATTCTCTATCAATATCCCTCTCCACTAGAGCTCAAGTAGAGAGAAAGAGGCTATTTATATCATGCTGAAATATTTATTCCCCAAAGGAGCTGAACTCTAAACAGGGGAAACATTTTCACATCCTCCAAAGTACTATAAAGATGAAAGGTCTGGAAAATACTTTCTGGTGTGGTCAGTAGGGGCTTTTAGGTAGCACATAAAATTTGGAGGAGTAAATGAAATATTGCATGCAAAATCCTTACTACAGCACCTGGCACAGAGTACAGACTCCATAGACAAGCTTTTACTATTGTCATTTTTTTAATCCCTCACTCCAAACCTACCTATAAAAGAGACAGTGCCATCACCCCTCTGGGGATAAATGCTACAGGACCCAGCCACTGTCTCATACAGCAGAGCTAAAAGCCAGCCTGGGAGCTCTAGGTTTCAGGACAGGCGTAATACAACTAAACGTGATTCTTTTTTTTCTTTAAGATTTTATTTATTTATTTGACAGAAAGAGATCGATCACAAGTAGGCAAAGAGTCAGGCAGAGAGAGAAGGGGAAGCAGGCTCCCCACTCAGAAGGGAGCCCAACATAGGGCTCCATCCCACGGCCCTGGGATCATGACCTGAGCTAAAGGCAAATGCTTAACTGACTGAGCCACCCAGGTGCCCCTAAACTTGATCCTAACACTATTTTCATAACTAGCAAACCCGGTTCCTCACTGGTCCTGTGAGGTGGATAAGCAAGGACCAAGAATGTGTAGGGACAAAAAAGCAGAGAAACATAAAAATTTCAATTCTTTGTTCTCCATGGGCTAAATCACAATGGCTTCTAAAGGGCAATCTCCACCAGCTGACAGTACATAGAAGGCATTATTTACCAGACACAGGAAACTTGGAGATCAGTGCAAGACTCTGGCTCTCCCCATGTGATTTATGGAGCATAGCTTTAAGAGCCCAGAAAACAACTCTCATAAAAAACAGTTATTGTCAGGCACCTGCTAATACATTCTGGTGTGTTATAAATTACATTCTCTGGAAGCCAAGTTAGTTGTTAGTATTTTTAAATATCCAATATCTAAATAAAAATAGATATCCTAAAGTTGAATCCATGTTTTTCAAGTATGATGCCCAAATCTGGTCAAGAAATAACGAATCAACATACAATCAATATCTTAAAGAAAAAGAACTTTTTTATTTGACTATTCCTGATTGATTTCTGTTTCCTCCAGTTTTTCTCTGCATGTGTCTAGATCCTTTCATGATATTTGGGCAAACATGGTTATTCAATTTCATAGCTACTGAGTCCTTTGGCTCTTGATTTAACACATGGTTTACTCAACATCAAGTAAATGGCTACTAGGTGCCTTAAACAGTGTTACAGACCAAACACAGATGCCCTACACTAATGGTTCTCAAATTTTAACACCCATCAGAATTACATGAAAGGCAGATCTCTGAACTAAATTCCCAGAGTTTGGAATTCAGTGGGCTTGTGATGGGGCCTGAGAATCTCTATTTGTAATAGGTCCCCGGTGATGGTGACACTGTTGCTGTCCCACACTTCAGAGAACCACTGCCCGAAGCCAAAGGAATATGCTGTTCAGCTAGAGAGAGAAATATAAATGAATAATTACAAGGCAAGATGAGAGACACTAGATGTGTTATAGGTTCAAAGGAGGGGGCATTTCTGAATCATGGAAGGATCAAATGAACTGGAGCTTTGAGGATGACACATTTCAAAACACATTTCAATAGGAAATTACTGATAAGGAGATGGGGATGCAAAAAGAAGGGGACAGAACAAAAACTCTGGTGATAGGCACAGGACTATTCAATAGGTCCCGAATGCTGTACTCTTTTGTGCCTTAGTCTGCAGGCCTGCGATTCTTCAGTTGTGGCACAACAGGCTCCAGACAAGGCATTATTGACATTTGGAGCTGGATAACTCTTTGAGGGGGGCTGTTTCGGTTATTGTAGGATAATTAACAGCAGCCCTGACCTCTACCGACTACTTGTTAATAACACTGGCTATCAAAAATGTCTCCGGCCATTGTCAAATATCCCCACTTGCTTACTAAGAACCACTGCCCTGGAGGCACATGGCAGGGGCCAGGGATATTTATGAGACATGAGATTAACATGGTGGTTCTTTCTAAGGCAGTTTTAATCAAAGGTAAGTCATTTAAAACACTGTATATTAAAAGAAAACAATTAAGAAATGAGAAGAAAGCAAAATGTACATTAATAGGAAAGCTAAAACGTGAGACCCATCGGAAATTTCATAATTGCATCAGAATAATGCAAAACTTAACAGAACCTCTGAAATGTTGCTATAAGCATGGCCCTCTCCACCTTTTTAAAACTTAGGGTAGCAGTGGGTATAGCTCCATGTGTAGAGAAAAAGGCCAGGAGACACTGTGTGAGTCCAGTCCCTAGCAATGGGATCCTGGGGACATCACATCACTACTCTGGGCTTCAGTTTCCCAATCTGTTCGGTAAGTTTTCACGTAAGACTCAAATGGTATCTAAGTATGAAAAAAATATGCTGCAAACAAAATGGTGCTGTAAGGTGAGGTCATTCATTTTTTCATAACCTTGAGGTTATTATTTAGAAGGGGGTGATCTTCCAGGTAACTTCCAAATTTGGGGAGTCGGGGAGATCACCAATATGTATTCTGGACTCTTTAGCTTAAAGTATTTCCTCCCTAATTAGATAGCTCCAAAGTCAAAAGCAACATAAATCCTAAGCAGAACTTTGATGAAAGAGTTAAAATATTAATAAGCTCATCTGCAACTTGGCTTCCAAAAAGCAATGAATTATTATTTTATAAAGTAGTCTAAAATTATACATGATATTTTAGAAGTTAAAATATAAAACTAGTGGCTTCAGGGGTGCCTGAGTGGCTCAGTGGGTTAAAGCCTCTGCCTTGGGCTCAGGTCATGATCCCAGGGTCCTGGGATGAAGTCCCACATCGGGCTCTCTGCTCAGCAGGGAGCCTGCTTCCTCTTTTCTCTCTCTGGCTGCCTCTCTGCCTCCTTGTGATCTCTGTCTGTCAAATAAATAAATTAAAAAACAAAACAAAACTAGTGGCTTCATTACGATTGAGCTACTTTTAAGCTCATGGAATAAAAAATAACTACTGTCCAATAATCACTGAAAAGGCTACTTTTCCAAGGAAAGTGGGTTTTATGAACTCAGGCCTAAAATGTGGAAAATGGAGTTATTCATTTTGCAAATAACTCACTAACATCATAAATTAATTAAACCAAGCAGCAAATATTTTCACAGATCAATGAGCTATTGCTAAAGGGTACAGTACAATTAAATTACAGCCTTAGTTAAATGTCATTGCTTTATCACAGTGGGCCTTTCAGGGTTGAGTCGTGTTAGCTAATTCAACTATTCAACCAGAAGCGTTTTTACTTCCAAAAATTCTAAGTATCAAACATCAATTCTGCTTGGCAGCTGGCCTTTATGTTCAGCTAATATTGCTGCTCTTCTGAGATTTACATGTACTATTTTTGAATATGAAGTAAGAATAATACTTTTGTGGGGGTAGATTGAATTCAAGAGGAAAAGAAGGGTAAAAAATAAATCACACTAGAGTATAAAAATCAGCTTCTTCTGAGCAGCCCCATTGTAAGAATAACCTTCAGCCCCAAAGTGAGAATGTTGCCTCAAGCATGGGCAGTAACAATGGCCAAAGGGTCTGGCCTGTTTTTTTCTCCTCTAGGCTGCTACAAGCAACTATGTGTCACAGTCAAATAAAAGGCTTATAATAAAAGGCAAAGCATATAAATGTGGGAATAAGAGAAGACAGGCTAGAGTGCCAGTTCAAAAGTCCCTATTACTCACATCACTGGATTTTACTTAGGGGCAGAGTACATCTCTAAATACCCCCAGAACCTCTAAAGGATGCTCTTCTTCTCCAGTGATGACTGGGGGACAGCAAGTATTGTTCAGAACAGAAACACCAGTGTGCCAATCTTTTCTTCTTGCCTCTACGGATCCACTTGTCATCCTTCTCATCACAAGAAGGCAGACATATTTCAGCCTGGAATTGGCCAATGGAAGGTGCAAGAAGATGATTGAGCAGAGAAGACCTCCACCCCTCATCCAGGTTTCTGCTAGATGGCTGCATTCCTCTACCAAAGGCCATAGATCTGATTAGGTGGCCCTCCCCCACTACTGCCCCTTAAGACCTCAGGGTGATAATAACTCCCTGTGGTACTTCACCATCCTTTTCTGGTTTCCCTCAATCTTGGTCATACCCTTGTAAATGGTCCTTTCCTTTAATTCTCCTCATTACCCCATTCTCAAATGTGCCCTTATGCCCATACATAAGTGCCCTTATGTATAGGCAGGACCCTCACTGGTTGACCCATCAAAGCTCTTGCCATTATATGTAGCCCCACCTGCAATTTCTCTATTATCTTACTTTTCCCTAAGTAAGAGATGATCTTGAAGAGCAAGCCGGCAAAGAAGAGACTAAGAAGTCTTCTCTCCCCTCCGCAGTGAAAAACACAATGGAGCACTCTCCAGGAAAAAATAATCAAGACAATTAAGCCCAACTCCTTTCTCTTATTTGGCAGAGAATTAAATTAATAGCCAAGGAAAAGAGTGGAAAAACACGTGAGGGAGTTTACCTGCATTGATTAGATCTGCATCAACTTCATTTTGTAGTGGATACGGACCCTGTCAAAGCACACTGAGTTAGTAAAAGAAGTTTCTCACTGAATCACATACTAAAATCATAATATAAATAACTTCTCTAAAAACCCTGGGATAGTACTATCAAAAGACTTGATGTGAACCTTCTAAAAATAATTCCAGTATGTTCATGGCTATTTCTCATATTGATTAGTCTTTCCCACACTAATAACTGTGATAAATAAAAAATTATTTCCTAGAAATGACCAAGTTTGAAAAGAAATGTTAATATTAGAAATACAGGTCACTAAAACCAACAGTAATTATTTAGTGCCTACGATGCAGTCAGTGTTACTTGTAACTCTTCCTGGTAGCAGCCACGACCACAAACAAAATGGCTACCTTATTTGACTAGAGGGTTGCAGAGAGGCAAATTTTCATTATTTTGATATGCAGTACCTAAAGGCTGAAATTTGGAGTCCTAACCTTACTTTTCACAACATCTAAGTTTTGAAGCCTTTATTTTCCCTTTGCCTGATTACTCTCAGTTTTGCTTTTTAATGTTGTATGCATTTTTATAAGGCATCTCTACATTACTTGAATGGGGTGAGTTGTTTCATAACATAACATATAGTAAGCAAAACAGGAGGAAATGGAAAAAGGGGGTGGGAGGCATAAGAGAGAACCAAGAGTGAGGAAATCTGAGCTAGGAAATTCCAACATGCTTTCAAAATGAGGGACCAAACATGTATCATTTAAATAAACTGAAGTGGCAACTAGTATTTTAGGACTATGTAAATTTTCCCTTTAAACACTGACCATGGATAAGAGATATCAACTTATTTCCCTTGTCTTCTAAATGAGGGAATTGGTCCCTCTATGGCTGCAACATGAATCTTTTATCCAGACTCATGTCAGTTTTGCGCATCTGAAGATGGTCATGATTACCACCTCAATCAGGGCTCCTGATCATTATTTATGTTTTAAGACTAGATATACCGTTCCATATACACAATTTTTATTGCATGAACAGTTAAGGTCTACTCAGAACAACAGGAGATTAGAAATCCTATAAACTGGCCAAACTATAAATAATCTCTGCCATAGTTAACATTACATAAAAAATGTCATCCAGGAAGCAAAAATATTTCTTATTATTATAGTACTGAGTAAAAAGTATATCCAAATTCTGTGAGAATGTTGAGCTCATCTAGAAGGCTAGTCTTGAGGAAGAGAAAAATTCTTTCCTTTTGAACAACATGGCCTCAAAATGAGAATTAGGTATGAAGAACTATTTTAATTAATCGTTTGTCAAAATATGTCCTTATTCCTCGAGTAAAAACCTTACTTTTCAGTTTCTCATTCAGAGTCTTACAGATCATTGTTTACTACAAAATTCTTTATGACCTTCACTACCTTGTCCAACCACACAAAAGTTAAGAAAGCTCATCTGAACAGGAGGACACTGTGAGGTCTCTCTGAAGCAGGTATACCAGGGGAGGAAGACACTGACATGATGGCACAGGAAGAAAAGTCAGAAAGCGCAGATAGTCAAGAAACTACCTTAAAAATAAGGCTAGGAACTTCAAGCTAACAATTCTCAGAAGATTTCACTGTATGGACTATCTCGTTTTCTATCGAGACTGAATAAATAAAACATTAATTTCTGTCTTACCAAACCCAGGATTCCATTTTCACTTTGCAGATGAACTGTGATATTTGGGCTGATAAAGTTGCTGGCCAGAAGTGGGATTCCTATGCCCAAATTAGCTGAGGAAAAAAGATGTTAAGGTCCACCGTATAAAAGGTAGAAAGATTATGCCATAAATCTGCCACATATAGAAGTCTGAACTTCTGACCTTTAAAGGCACTTGCTCTGAATGTAATCACTGAACACTCTGAACACTCTCCCATCACTCTCCAGGCGCTCTTTTGTAATCTTTTTAAAAAACAAAATCCCTAATTTTCAATAACATTAATAGGCTTTCCTGTAAAGGTATCAAAGTGGTGGATTCAGAAGTCATTTTTATTGTAAGACATTTTATTTTCATTAATGTGCTCAGCAAATTTGAACTGGTATATTATGACTGACACATTATTAAACAAGGCTTGACCTTTGTTTAAAAGTAATTTTCACTATTCAAAACTCCAACTAAAAATAACAGTGATTTAGTATTCTCAAAAAGGGTTATCATTTTTAAATTAAAATGAAAGTTTTCTGACAATACCAAAAGGTCTGTCTAAAACCACAGTGATTCCTTTGGGTCACTGAGATAACGTTCATTGGTAACTAAATCTTCTCTAAGCTATAAAGAAGATGGAGGTGGTGGCTAAGTTTCAGTGAATATAACAGACCATATAAAAAGTAGCTGAGCTAAGGAATCAACAGAGCTGAGAGTTGTTGTTTTTTTTTTTAATTTATTTTTTTCAGTGTTCCAAGATTCATTGTTTATGTACCACACCCAGTGCTCCGTGCAATATATGCCCTCCATAATACCCACCACCGGGCTTACCCAAACCCCACCCCTCTCCCCTCCAAAACCCTCAGTTTGTTTCTCAGAGCCCACAGTCTCTCATGCTTCATCTCCCCCTCCGATTTCCCCCAACTCACTTCTCTCCATCTCCCAATGTCCTCCGTGTTATTCCTTATGCTCCACAAATAAGTGAAACCATATGATAGTTGACTCTCTCTGCTTGACTTATTTCACTCAGAACAATCTCGTCCAGTCCCATCCATGTTGATACAAAAGTTGGGTATTCATCCTTTCTGATGGAGGCACAATACTCCATTGTATATATGGACCATATCTTCTATATTCATTTGTCCACTGAAGGGCTGAGAGTTTGACTCTTATTCCTCAAATGATCAAAATTGGGTCCTGATTTGTATAATGGTGTAGATTTAAACTTGCCTCTCAACACTAACAGGCAGATCAGATCAGAGATACCCACACTGCCTGAAACTGCTATCAATACTGTCCACAACCAACACAGACTGCAGGACTGGACTTAGAATTAGAACAAAGAATCATGGCACTCTGATATGAGATTCCAGGAACAGTGAGATCTTTGTGAATCAGAGCCAGAAAAAATATGGTTTGTATGTGCTGCAATATTATAGACTATGAAGGCTGGCAAGATGTCAATGAACCAAGATACTGCTTGTAGACACAGTAATTCTAAGCAGCTCTGACAACAGCTCCTTGGTTCATTTCTTACCAGAACACAATCTAGTACAGTGTTGTTTGTACTTCATTTCTCACAGTGACATACAGATCACATTGAGATATTAATTTCATTATGAGTAAGTATTTTAGATAAGGGCAACCCCAATGACAAGCTTCTTACCTGAATTCTTCCATCATATCCTATAATTTTTTCAGTTATTCAATGCTTTTTAGTAGGTCAAATATGCCAGGGATAAAGAAGTCTGGGTACTCTGGGTTGAAAAAAAGTGGGTGGAATGGAAAGACCATTTATATGAACTAATTTGCAAATATTTTTCATAGGCAATATAATAACAGCAAATAAAGAACACCTAGAAGCCATTATTATCTAAAATTAGTGGTATCATACAGTCAGTGTTTAAATGTCAGTGGGAAAACAACTGACTGATGGTCATTAGAAAACCCAGGGCCTAGCTTTTACTTGCTCAGTTAACTTGGTTGATGCTCTATCTTGCTGATATCAGAGGTAAAGAGAGGCGCTATTATATTTTCCTCCCCCACATGAATTCTCACTATAACATAAGGTATAAACTGGAAAAAGAAAAATGAGGTGTTAGAAGTAAAAATAAAGTAGAAACAGAGAGTTTCCCCAGTCAGGGTCAGTCTGAAAGAGGATATTCATGGCTGGGGGAAGCTCGCAAAATGAAGACAGTTATCATGTTTCTAGATTCTCTTTTAGGAACTTTAAGTATGCCTTTAGGCCTTTAAGTATGGCTTTTGTGTATTTACTACTCAACAAGTATTTATTTTATCAAAAACCCTTTGTATTTTATGCAATATTTGTTACTGTATAGTTCAATGTTTGATGCATTGAAAATCAGCAAAATGGCAAAGAGACTCACTGTTAAACAAATTAAAAAACTGAATGGTAACTGTACTGAATTATTTCAACCTTTTTTTTTTTTTTTTTTACCAAAGTATCTAAAGCAGGATTTGATTCATTCATTGAATACCCTTACAAAGCGTTAGACATAGAAGTGTGCACTCATGGGACCCTTGCCAAAGGAAACAGGGGTTGTTAAGAAGTTGGATCTTATGTTTCAATGAATATGCAAATGTCAGAACATAGAGAAAGCAAATAGCACTGTTATAACTAGTACTTCTGAGATTTGAAACCTCATCTTGGGTAATCTCTTTTCCTAATAACCTTTAGCAAAATGCCAAATTGTACATTAGAAATCCATTGTATATTATAAAATAGCTAAGCAAATTTTGGTTGCCATTTTGTTTCAAGAAGGCAAACAGATTATAATTCCAATTTTATATACTTCAATATCTTTAGGTTATATGGCACAATTTGTAAAAATTGATTCATTGCTTTAAAAGTTACAGCAGACTAGAAAAGAATCACTATGCAGGAGGCCTAGTAGCCTGATGAATACAGAAAAAGTGAGGGCTATGTCTCCGCCCAGCCCCAGAAAGTTAAAGGATACCATACATGCCGTCCTCAAATTCAAGAGCTGCCCGCTTGATGATACGTTCCCTTACATTATCTCCAGGTTTATCAGATTTGGTTTTTACATCCTTCTCTTTCCGGACTGATAGACGCTTTAAAATAAACAGAAATAAATTATTCATGGTTGAGGTATACCTTGTATTTTATCATTGCTGAAATATAGAATTTTACTGGAGAAAATTTAAGTCTTTCTCATTACTACTATTAGACAAATCTATAATATAATAGAGAGGGTTATATTTTTTAAAGAATAACATGGGTGGTATTTGATGACCGAAATAATTTTTTAGAAAGTGAAAGAGGTCGGATTTGTTTGAAGAAGATATACTTATTCTGTTCTGTTTTTTTGAAGCAAATAATCCCTCTATTACTGTCACACTGACTACTACTGCTATGATTCTTAAGACTTCTGAAACTGAATTCTCAGGTGCTCAAGGATTGAGCCAGAACAAAGAAAATGAAGAGACCTTGGGACTCTGTTTTTGCAGGGCTGTCAGAATATTTTTACCAGGTGTTGCTACTGCCAAGTGCATATTTCTACTTGCAGAGTCTGGACTGGTTTTGCTACAAGTGCATCACGGGAATCATAAAAATATCCAGAAACCAGCCAGGAAACTACTTCCATTACTAAATCTTCTTGACATAGACTCTGGTTTCTATTTGCAAATATCCCACATCCTTTCTCCCTAGCCCCCTAACATTAGTATTAGATTACAAAATGTCTTTGTTTGACACACAGCTGAGGGTATCTCAGATTGCCCAGTATCTCCTACTGGATGTTGTCTATTCTGTTGCTGTTCCCGAGACAGCTGTGAATCTCGATATCAATTCTGGCCCAACTGAACATTCTTTATGCCCTCAGTAGCCTTAGAATACTTCCACTGCTCCTGTTACCTACTCCTTGCCATGATCTCATACCCACCAGCTGCCCAGAGCCTGATGCTAAAGGGAATGACATTCTGGACTTTATAAAGTGCAAAGCAATTCTAAGATAGACATTTCTGAATAATCAAACATTAAGTCCAGCAGGGCTAAAACCTTCTCTACCCTAGGACAGCCAGTCAAAACTATGCATTATAAATTAAGACAGTTACAGAAGCCTGAAAACAGCCCAGAGATGTCACATAACTTGGTGATATATTTGGTAAACACAAATCACTGTTGGACTGGACAATAACATAGATGATCATGTTCCCTTAGGATGGACACATGAGACTCCTACTAAGATCCAAAGCAAGACTTTCCATTCAGTTCTAATTCCTTATCATCTGGAATTGCTCCAGGGGCACATATCTCTGTTAATCGGATTTATAACTCCTAACGAAGAAGCTAAGTCAAGTACCTCAATTCTTTTCTCATATTTTTCTCCCTTTATAAGGCGATGTACATAGATCTTAGGAATATGGATGTCTTCTGGGGCAAATGATCCAATATCCACAATTTCTTCAACCTAGGCCAAAAAAAAAAAAAAATTAAATACTGAGAGCTTAATTCTTAGAAAAGTGAAGTATATTTATTGCTACCTCCAATTTAGATTATATATACAAAGTAAATATATATATGTGTGTGTGTGTGTGTATGTATACATATATCTATATCTATATATCTATATCTATATCTATATGCGTGCACCTGGGTGGTTCAGTTGCTTAAGCATCCAACTCTTGATTTCAACTCAGATTGTGATCTCCAGGTTGTGAGATGGAGCCCAGCGTCCAGCTCTACACTAGGCAGGGAATCTGCTCGGGATTCTCTCTCTTCTCTCCCTCTGCCCCTCCCCCCATGCTCACGCTCTCTCTCTCTACCTCTCTCCTCTCTCAAATCAATGGATCTTTGAAAAAATAATACACACACACACACACACACACACACATATATCAAAGAGAGACAATATATTACACACACACTTCTCAACCCTCAAAAAAAGAAGAAATTCAAATACTTATGTCTGAACATGGCATACAGAACACAAAGCTCCATAACTTAGTCTTTGCCTAAAAGAGTCTCAGTTACAAATTTGTCAAATGGTTTCTCAGTACAGCTGCTTGAACTTTCACAAATTGCAGCTCAAAACTTGAAAGCACATCCCTTAAACCCAGATTTTCAAAATTAATGGGAGATTTATCATATCAAAGACAAAAATCTGTACCAACATCTGCTTGGTCAATTGAAGCTTTTTAAATATAGATACAAATGCCATTTGTAACAGTTTTTAATTATTTCTGTTATTAGCTTCCTAGGATCGTGATAGAACTGCAATTGCTGAAATAATTTTACTTAAAGACAAATCTTAATTTCAATATGGAAATCCAAAAAGGAAATACTAACTAATAACTAGACATACTCAATGTAATTAGAATTAAAGTCATTCATAGAGCAAAAGGGCATTTTACAACAGTATGAAAAGCTCCAAGTTAGTCTGCTATTTTATAATTCATTAAAAAAAGACAAAATAGTATTTTTACATCAATATAAAAAGAACCTCAGAATAACAATGATCAAGAAAAACTAAGGTTGGGGCGCCTGGGTGACTCAGTGGGTTAAAACCTTTGCCTTCAGCTCAGGTCATGGTCCTGGGGTCCTGGAGTCAGGCCCCACATTGGGCTCTCTGCTCGGTGTGGAGCCTGCTTCTGCCTGTCTCTCTAGCTACTTGTGATATCTCTCTCTCTCTCTCTCTCTGTCGAATAAATTTAAAAAAAAATCTTAAAAACAAACAAACAAAAAACTAAGGTCAATGTTGCTGGGGTCAAAGAATTACCTTTCTGGGGCCAAGAAAAAATATTATATTGAAGAATGTTGGGTGCTCAGTTCAATATATGCCATATCCAAAGCAAAGAACTATTTGCTTAAATGAACTAACTTGTGCAAGCTGAGTTGTAGTAAACATGCCTCCCACACTAATAACCAAACTCTCTGGAAGTTTTGAGGTCAAGTAGCACTTTTTATGCTATTTTACCCTGTACACTCACACCATACTCCTCCTCCAATGAAATAATACCAGGGGATACAAGAGTCATTTTGTTACTATGCACTGCTCCCA
Source organism: Mustela nigripes (assembly GCF_022355385.1). Classification (NCBI taxonomy): domain Eukaryota; kingdom Metazoa; phylum Chordata; class Mammalia; order Carnivora; family Mustelidae; genus Mustela; species Mustela nigripes. Next base: position 32,760,460 of record NC_081568.1, read on the forward strand.
GACAGCTGGAAAAATAAAATAGAATGTGGTAGATAAAAGCTACCTTCAATGATAATTAGAAGGATTGTAGCCAAAATAAAACAAAAATTACAAGTCGGAGTCAGTAAACATGCAGGCAACAAACTTGAAATAGTGGGTAGAGATGCATATCCCCATTTGTCTGAGAATCTAGCTCTAGAGAGGACAAAGGATTCCCCACCACTGGAATCCGTATCCTTCCCACAGGGACCTCTGTGCTCTGGTATTTCCAACTCAAGGTGGTGACCAGGTAAAGAGCAGATGGATATAGGAAATGCAGAGCCACAAAGCATTATCACTACTTCAAGGAGTTGGAATTTGTAGCCATTTGAGTTCATTCATATTTTTATACTTATTTAATTCAAAGCTTCAGAGAGGTCCAGACTTAAAAAAAATTTGTTTAGACATGAACCCATTATCTTGAGGATATATATGAAGACTCATTATTCATGAAAACATTGGCCACAGCATTTGGTAAAATAATGTGCTGGAAACAACCCAAGTTATCCACAGTAGAGTAATGGTAAAATATATGTGGTACATTCACATGAAGGACTAAGACCTTGCTTTCATCATACTTAATGACACATCATAATTTATCATTTCATAAAAATGCAAGATTTTGTACAAGTAAGTATTTACAGGATATGCCCTTTGGCACAATTATCTTTACATTTACAAAAACTGAAAGGAAACACAGAAATGCTAATAATTATTGCCTCTGGGTAACAGTACAAGTTATTTTTCTTTCACTTTACTTCTACAATGAAAACTTAGATTTTTTTTTTTTTTAAGATGCAGCAGACAGTAAGGAGTTTCCCAAACTGAAAACTACATGAAATGGAGGACGTCATAAATTCCTTAATCAGTTATACATGTACCAAAAGGACATGTTAAAAAGAAAACAGGAACTCAAAGAAAAGCTGCAGTTTCTAAACTCTAAAAGCACTTACACCCTTATGAAATGAATTAAGGAAACTCTTTTGCCTATGCTTTTTAAAGATAATGCGAATTATTCTCCTGATACTGTTCCAAAAGTCAGGGCCCTCCTATCTCTTGCTTCAATTACTACTGCAGCTTCCTAATTGGTCTCCTTGCCCTTCAGCAAGGACAAGAAACATAATGGAAAAGAAAAAAAGATAGTAATCCTTCTTACTTAGACTAGAAATGCTGATGGTAACCAATTGCTATTGTCTTCTGATTCCAGAAAAGGAAGTTTTATCCTAAAACACCATATTAAGACAGTTTCTTTTGGGAACTTGGTTCAGCTCAGTCAGTTAAGCAGCTGCTTTCAGCTTGGATCACGATCCCGGAGTCTCAAGACAGAGCCCTGCATCGAGCTCCCTGCTCAGTAGGAAGTCTGTCTCTCCCTCTGCTTCTCACCCTGCTCCCATCCTCTCTCTCAAATAAATAAATAAAATCTTAACAAAAAAACCCAAAAACCAGTTTTTTTGGTTTTTTTTTTGTTTGTTTGTTTTGTTTTGTTTTAAACAAGGACAATAAAAGAAATGGGGAATTTTTGAAAGGGACATTTTCATAAAAACAGCATTGTGTGGTGTCATGGACATTAGCACTGTCTCTACAAAAAATTGAACAGGGAATTTTCAGTGGACCTTAATTGATGCTGTAAGCATAATACTAAAGCATAATTTAGTATTATTGCTTTTAAATAGGGTCAAAACAATGGGACCTAAGTCATTTTAAAATCTCTATGAATAGAGTATGATTTCTGTTTTTTAACTGAAGTGAAAAATAAATAAGTAGGATCTTACTCTACAACAGACAAACAAACAAACAAACAAAAACAAGGACAATGACATCATGACTTTCACAACAAATAAGGTGACAGAATGTATCCTGACAAAAGAACTCTGACGGAAAGTAAGAATCTGGTTAAATATCATCAGTTCTACACTTTGTCATCCTGATAGAAGTGATTTTCCTATTGTAGAAAACGCATGTGCAGCATTTGTCCAAACATCAACACTTGACAGTATTGAAAACTTCTATACAAAAATCAAAGCTTTCTCAGAGTTGGTTAGCAGAGTTAATAGCAAAGGAAGAAAATATTTGAAGTACAAACCAAAAGAAGAAAACATATGTTTTCAGACAATCTGTGAAAAGGGTTTCAAAAAACTGGAAAGGCAGAACTATCTTAATGCAAGCTACCGAAGGGACCAAAACCTTCTCTACTGCTCTTGTGTGATTTGGAAAGAACCGTATGGGGGAATCAATGTGGGGGTGGGGGGGACAGTCTAGTGAGATCAGGCGATAACATTAAGAGCTAAAGGAAACCTGAAAAGAAAAAGAGGAGTAAAATGAGCTTGTTAGGAAAAAAGTAAAAATAAACGCTCATAGGAGCACTCACTAACCATGGCGCCTCCTGACATCAGAAATGGGCGAGACAGAAAATAAAGAACAAAGAAGCAGTCTCAGTGCAAAGCAATGAGCAGATTTAGGTATCCTCAGACAAGAGCAAGAGGGAGGACAGGTAGCTAAGAACACCCAAGAGTTCTCCCCGGCACGAAGCACAGTTCTTATGCAGCACCATCTGGTTCATCTAGAAACCCAGACACCTGGGCGCCTGGGTGGCTCAGTGGGTTAAGCCGCTGCCTTCAGCTCAGGTCATGATCTCAGGGTCCTGGGATCGAGTCCCGCATCGGGCTCTCTGCTCAGGAGAGCCTGCTTCCCTCTCTCTCTCTCTGCCTGCCTCTCCATCTACTTGTGATTTCTCTCTGTCAAATGAATAAATAAAATCTTTAAAAAAAAAAAAAAAAAAAAAAAAAAAAGAAACCCAGACACTTGAGGCTTCTCTAATTAGTACTTGTCTTCAGTCATTAGCAGGAAAACAGAGGCTAGGAAATGTTAATTATTATTGATTTGAACTTCGTTTTAAAAGGTTGCTTTCTCTGCCCTGTACCCCTTTTAGTTTATCATTCTGAAAAGTTTTATTTTAAAGCTCAGACAAGAATAAGAATTCATCCTTGGGCAACAATGTTTTTTTTTTTTTCCTTTGGCAAACATTATTTATATCTCAGGTAAGGGAATATAGGAGCTGCAAGGCAGTGACTTTTTTTTTTTTTTTAATCTCATTTTTAGTGACAACCTGAATCCGTGATTGCCACAAAAAAATGGGCCCAACCCTGCAAACCTCACTGTGATACAAAGTGAGGGCTGTTTGGGGAAGAATCACACTGCAGGCTTTTTTCCTGAGTTATTTTAACTCTCAAAACAGGTTAGGATGAACATTCTTCTTTTGCTAAGAAATAAAAAAGCCAACAACGACAAGCAATAATATCTACAATCATGAAAAATACTGACCCCAAATTAGGAAGAACTGTGGAAGACCAGAAAAATGGAAGAGGGAAGCATGAGCAATAACAGAAAACGTTGCAAGTTAGAAGCCAGAGGCGCTCGGGATGGTAAGATGAGAAAATGTAGAGTAAAAGGAGGTCAGTAGCATGCAGGGTATCCTTCCTAAGAATCCAAAAAAGGGAAAAAAATTTTCCAAAGGAGCAAGAAGATGCATATTGTATTAAGCTTCCTGCTAGGGATGATATGATTACTACAAAAACATAAGTTACAACGGCATGGAAGCTAAAAGGTCCTGGAACAAATTATGTATGGTCTTAGATATTCTATACATACAAGCACAAAGACTGAAAAGATGAGTTGCTATTAAGGAAATTTGGAACCTTAACAACACTGATAAATATAACTGCACAGTCATTACTGAAACTTCGTTGACTGGATCTCAGGTCCATAGATATTCTACAATGTTCAGTGAAAACCAGCTGACAGAAGAACAAGCTATCTCAAGAAAAATATGCATGCCCGGAAAGCCACAGACCTAGTGATGAAACATGGTGAAGTATATTCAACGTGAGTTTAAGAGGCGAAAGAACATCACAGTGGTGGCCACATAATCAGTGCTCACCAAACTAAAGATGCAGAGGACATATTTTTAATAGAATGTCAGCACTGCTCAGAAATACGACAGTCATATCATGAGAAGCCTAATTATCTGAACATCTTCTGTTCACCATATTCCTCTGATAAATTCTGTATTGCCTTCTGATAAGTTCTGTATTTCAGAAGGAAAACGTGAGAGAAATCCTGATTCTGGACTTTTAACCAATAAGGATAAAGTTGGTAAAGTAGAAATGATGGAAACCTTGAGAGAAAATGACAACGTGAAACTGGAATTTGTAAAAAAAAAAACAGGAACTGCATCCTGGACATTAACATAGAGATGTATCCTGGTCTTTGAAGAAAAGCAGATTTCAAAAAGTTGAGAAAAAAAGAAGCAGGATCAAGTGGTTAGGAACCCTAAATGACAAGCTTAAGAGACTTTTTCATTCTGAAGAGAGGAAAACGGACCACCTTGATGATGAAGAGAACAGCACACAAAGAAGAGTGTAAGAGGTATAACGTGATGGCTATGTGGTTCTGCATATCTCACAAGGGCTCCCACAGAAGAGAGACAAGTATGATCTAGGACAAATGGGAGTCACATGAAGCCTTCAGAGGTATGTCATAAGGTATAAAACTGAAATGAGATGAGTCATAACCAAAAATGCTACAGATAAGGAGAGAGTGGTCTCTTGGGTGATTTTGCTGTTGCAGATGAAGAATTTAGAAATGGTAATCAGCATGCTTGAGACAGGACAGAAAGTTCAATTCCATTTTGCTCCTGACTCCCCCATCAGCAAGAAGGAAAGGGCAGTACTAATATGGCTAAGGAGGAACTGAATTCCAAGGAGAGATAGATTCTCTGAACTAATACTAGGCCCTAGACAAAATGATATCCCAGGATTTTTAAAGAGCCTGAAAATACGGTCATAGAATTACAGTCAAGTGAAAAATGGTAGCGGCGTTGAAAGACAGAGAGAAGGAAATAGACTCCTCTTTAAAATAGGGCTTGGTTCACAACAGTACTCTAAATGGGTTATTAAACAGAGAGCTTATAAAACATGAAACATGTCTCATGAAACAGAGAATAGAATATTGGGAGGTACTAGGACAAGCCTCCCCTAGACCACACCATGCAGAATGGACCGCATTAATCTGCAGATCAGGCTAGCACCTGGTAAGCCATCAGAAAAACAGTAATTTTCGCAAAGAACCTGACCAAGTTCCTCATGAACGCTGTACAGATTCAACAGGGAAATGTGCCTTGGATACATTCACTTATATTCAGCCAATACAGATTAAGCACCTACTAGATACAGCAATGAAGGAAACAGTCAGGAAGTCTGCTATGATGTGCAGATAGGTAGATAAGTACTTGAAGAAATCACAGAAGTACTTCATGGCTTGACAGACCCTTAGAAGTCTCTAATACTGTGCTTTTTAACCTAGGAGGAAATGTGTAGTTCTTCACAAATCCCATGAAAGCTACATCCAAAAGAATCTCCCAATATATAAAATCCTTCATGAGATTTCAGGGGTTTGGTCCATAACAAAACCTCCCTATTCTTCAGCCTCAGCCAGAACTCGGATTAGAAAAGCCCCCTCTGGTGGGTGAGATCTTTGGTCCTATCCTGTTAAACACCTTTATCAAGGCCTTAAATGAAGACAGAGAACACATTCTGAGTCCACTGTGGTTCAGAGGAAAGGGTCTGTGTGCAATGGGCAATTCTGAACAGATACATTTCCTTCTCTGTCAGAGAAGACAATTTCAGGCTCATGACCCCCCAAGTATTCATCAAAAGTTTGAGGGACAAAAATAGTATTCAAGGAGTCCAAATATCCTTTTAATGTTCCAAGATGAGTCTGCCCCTGGAGCAAGGCAATATCCTTATACCATTGTTACAAAGGGCCAGTTTCTTTCTCCTCAAAATCAAATAAGTTCATTCGTGCAATAAAAAAGAGGTGCCAAGATCAAATTCTGCCTAATTTTAATACAAAGAATAGTTGTACTTCACCTGATCTGATCATTAGTTTCCTTTACATGATATGTACTACCAACTACATCAGTCTTCCACTTTTTCTTGACATCTTGTGCCCACTCATGTTTGCCAGGACAGTATGATTTTTTTAGTCAAATTCCAGCTCCATTTTAAAGCCCTGCCCTTGCTTTTCTTTCTTCTTACAGCCCTACTTTAAAATGATGTTGTTTTGTATATATTCCATGTCTTGTAAGCTACCTTACATCATCTCTGGAACAAAATAGGTAAAAATTAAACAGTGCATGTATCAGACTGGAGAATGATACAAGGCCAGGAAAAAAGAGCTGACACTGATAAGATAAATATACTGCCATTTGGGGATCCCATGGTGGCCCAGTCAGCTAAGTGTCTGCCTTTGGCTCAGGTCATGATCCCAGGGTCCTGGGACTGAGCCCCACACTAGACTCCTTGCTCAGCCGGGAGCCTGCTACTTTCTCTCCCTCAGCCTGCTGCTCCCCCTGCTTGTGCTCTCTCTGGCAAATAATATCTTAAAAAGAAAGAAAGGAAGGCAGGCAGGCAGGCAGGCAGGTTGGCTGGCTACCATCTGGTCTCTATTGGTTAGGAAAATAAAATGGGCGAATATTAACAGAATGAAATTCAACAGGAAACAAATATTGCAAAGTAATACCTGTCTAATAATTTTTTGAAGAGGAAATATAAAAGTGTTTGACTGAGCACCAGCACAAAGACTACATGTGACAGAAACATCCAAAAATTCCAGAAAAATCTTCCTTTCTCCCTTTGCTGTGCTGCCTTAGAATTCAGGATAAACACCTTAAACCTCATGTTCCTCGTTACAAAACAAAAACTATCCTTCCACTCTACAATGTCTCATCTCAAACACGGATGAGAAGGAAAACGGATGAAGCCATTTGAGCTCATTAAAAGAAAAGCCTGGGGTACCTGAGTGGCTCAGTAAGTTAAGCATCTGCCTTCAGCTCGGGTCATGATTCCAGGGTCCTGGGATCGAGCCCGCATCAGGCTCCTTGCTCAGTGGGGCATCTGCCTCTCCCTTTGCTACTCTCTCCCCCAACTCTTGCTTTCTCCATGTCAAATAAATAAATAAAATCCTTTAAAAGAAAGAAAGAAAGAAAGAAAGCCTTACCTAAAAAATAGCTTAATTGCTTAATTTACTAAAACTATGATTAGCCACAAAATTAATAGACTGTATTCATCCAAAAAAAAAAAAGTAGGAATAATATTACTTCATGGACTACCCCAGTAGTTTTTATAATAGAGAGACTGTATTTTAGAAACAAATTTTAAAGTGGGACACCTGCCTGGTGCAGTCAGTTAAGTGTCTGACTCTTGGTTTCAGCTTAGGTCATGATCTCGGAGTTGTGGGATTGGATCCCACGTTGGGCCGCATGCTCAGTGCACAGTTTGCTTGAGATTCTCTCTCCCTCTCCCTCTGCCCCTCCCACTCATGCTCTCTCTCCTCTCTCTAAAATGAGTACATCTTTAAAAAAAATAATAAAAACAAATTGAAAGCCGTCTAAGTATTATTTTCATTTCCATGTACTCTAATACTATATCCAAACAGTCTAGTCCATGCTGGGTTTTTTGCTAGCATTTTTTTAGTTTGACCAAAAAATGTCAATCTTCACTAAGTACGTGATTTAATAACATTCAGGCAGTATTATAAATATCCACATTTTATTTGTCATATCTTTTTCTAAAAGGAAATTTTATTAGGGCTATAGCTAATCCAGAGAAGTAATTAAAAGGAGCACATCCACCCAAAGGAATTAAAACACTTCTAACACATTCATTCAAAGCACCAGTCTTATCTACAATACTAAGGGAAAAAACTACACCATTATCACATACCCCAAGGAAAACAGGGAGACATGATATAATTAAAAGAATTAAGCTGGGAACATTTTTCACTGAAGAGAGTTATGGAGAAATAGGAAGTGGAAGAAAGTCTGTGTTCAGTTTTTACAGCCAGCAAAAAACTGCCTATTAGTAATGTCAACTAAAACTTTGAAAGGTTGGTTACTCTTTTTAAAACTGTTTCCTTCCATTTGGGGCTGCTAATCATCCTTGGAGCTTTTTGCAATGTAAGAACCCAGTATTTAACATGTAAACTGCAAAACAGAATTGGGTTAAACTAGCATTTCTGGAACACAGTTCATGATTGCTTAATCTAACAGAGACTGCAACTAGTGTTCCCCTTGTGAATGACTCGATAATTTAAATTTAAAATCCTTCACCATGTGGGAGAGAACAAGAGCTTTCGTTTTTCATTTCACCTTTTAAATGTTCTCTATATGTTTTTATTCTATAAAGCAGTAAGCAAAGTGGCATCCTATTTATTTCATTAAGAACATTAAATGCCGGGGCTGCCTGGGTGGCACAGTGGGTTAAGCCTCGGCCTTCAGCTCAGGTCATGATTTCAGGGTCCTGGGATCGAGTCCCACATTGGGCTCTCTGCTCAGCGGGGAGCCTGCCTCCCGCCCCCTCTCTCTGCCTGCCTCTCTGCCTACTTGTGATCTCTGTCAAATAAATAAAATCTTAAAAAAAAAACCATTAAATGCCATGTTTCTTTTCCCCTGATTTAGTATAAGAAAGGTAGACATAAGAATCGCCTAGGTAGGGCACCTGGGTGGCTCAGATGGTTGAGCATCTGCCTTCAGCTTGGGTCCTGATCCCAGGGATCGAGTCCCACATTGGCTCCCTGCTCAATGGGGAGCCTGCTTCTCCCTCTTTTTTTGTTTTTCTTTTTTAAAGAGGTGCCCGGGTGGCTCAGTTATGAGCCTTCAGCTGAACCTTCAGCTCAGGTCATCTCAGGGTCCTGGAATATAGCCGCACATCGGGCTCCCCGCTTGGCAGAGAGTCTGCTCCTTTGTCTCCCTCTGCTGCTCCCTCTGCTTGTTTTCTCCCTTGTTCTTGTCCTCCCTCTAATAAATAAATAAAACCTTAAAAAAAAAAAAAAGGTAGACAAATATGCAAAAATAAATAAACTTCAAGACAACATACCCTTCCCACCCTCAGAGTAGAATTCCTGAAACTAGATCTTTAAGTCCTAAGGAAATTCAAACATATTTATCACCTTCTCAGCCATGATGTTAACAGTAAGAACAAGCAAATGGCCATTCCCTCCATACAAACAGCAGGTACACAGAGTCGATTTTACAGCTGGCATCACTTTGTTCCTTCTCCCCCCCCCCCCCCCAAAGAATTTCAGCCTTTAGTTATCATCAGGGAAAGGAGAGCCAGTCCTGCCTCTGAGGCCATCGTTCACAGCAATCACTGAAAAACCTACGGTGAATAAAGCTGATGAACTCCCAAACCTAAAATGTCCTTTTGGCATATACAGCTCATCTCTGAAACTCAATGCCATATTTGAAAAGTTAAAATGATAATTAAGAGAAGCACCCTGATCTTTTAGACAGAATTTCCCCCAGTAAAGGTAAGTGGCTACGGTTGATGGTAAACAGTAATTTGTTGATGCCAATACTTGTAAGAGAGTGATTCTGACCATATGATTCTAATGGCATCTATTTTATCCACTTCTCCTACACTTAAAAAATGAGACAACAGAGGACGACTGAGTACTGGATTTGGGGTAATAAGATGAAGATTCTGGTTTTAATCCTAATGTCACCTAGCACTGTGTTCTTATGTGAACCACTTAAAGTCATTTCATCTCTAAACTGTGGAAGTTGAGGTTTTTCTTTTTTAATTTAATTTTATTCTTTCAGTGTTCCGAGATTCATTGTTCATGCACCATACCCTGTGCTCCATGCAATACGTGTCCTCCATAATACCCACCACCAGGCTCACCCAACCTGCCACCTCTCTCACCTCCAAAACCCTCAGTTTGTTTCTCAGAGTCCACAGTCTCTCACAGTTTGTCTCTCCCTCTGATTTACCCCAATTCACTTTTCCTTTCCTCCTCCTAATGTCCTCCCTGTTATTCCTTATGCTCCACAAGTAAGTGAAACCATATGATAATTGACTCTCTCTGCTTGACTTATTTCACTAAGCATAATCTCCTCCAGTCCCGTCCATGTTGATACAAAAGTTGGGTATTCCTCCTTTCTGATGGAGGCGTAATATTCCATTGTATATATGGACCATATCTTCTTTATCCATTCTTCTGTTGAAGGGCATCTCAGCTCTTTCCACAGTTTGGCGACTGCAGCCATTGCTGCTATACACATTGGGGTACAGATGGCCCTTCTTTTCACTCCATCTGTATCTCTGGGGTAAATACCCAGTAGTGCAATTGCAGGGTAACAGGAAGTTGAGTATTTCATTCCCAGGTTCTAGAGTCTCCCACTTAGATGAAGAATTGTATGAGGGAAGAATTCCAGTCCTTACATGCTGTAAGTCTATATTAGTTCTCAGATGTGCTAATAAAAAGACCTTAAAGTATGCAAATTAATGTATCTTTTTCATTACTCCAGGTTGTTGAATACTAAATCATTCCCCTCTTACTGGGTGTACTTTGTTAAATGCAACACATGATTTTAACTCTGCGCCACTTAGTTACCTTCGATACTCCTTTGGACTTCCATGTTTGCTAGGCCAACGCTCACCTGGGTAAACAGGCAGTTGCATTGACAAGGCCAGTTTATTTGCCACCAATGGATAACCCTCTACCTATGTAGTTAACTACCATTGTTTTTGTTCTACTTTAACTGCTAAGAAAAGCCTACCGAATGAGACACACTATCTATTCCAGCCAGCATTAAAAGGCACACCTTGAGATAAAATGATCCCAGGGAAGTCAGAGGAAGCTAGTCACAGTAAAAAGGAAAGGAATTACAGAACAGCTGGCAGCAGATTATCAAGTCTCTCAATTCAGGGCCTGACAAAGGCCTCAAATATAAAGCTGTCAGGAAGAACCACTGAGGATAAGGCATTTTTGCTTCCTTAGACCACAGCAGGATAATGATGCCAATCAAGTAGAATGGGTAGAACATTTCTAAGCCTGCAAAGCAATGCTTATATTTTAAAATCACTGGCTCAGTGATGCTAACCTCATTTAATGAGCCTCTATTATGTGCCAGGCATTGGGCCAGATGCTGAGGATACAAAGATGAGTAGGACAAGGTCCCACAAGGTGTTCCCCATCAAAAGAAGGAGAGAGGTAAACAGCAAATCCCAGTATGCCTGGTGATAAATGCTGTCACAGAGGGAAAGCTCCCCCGGGAAGGCAGAAATGAACCACAGAAAGAAGGGTGGGGAGGGCATTTCAGGCAGAAGAAATGCAAGAGCGAAGTCCTGGGATCAGGAAAGACTGTGATGTGGGGGAATGTGAAGAGACAGCATGCAGGAACAGGAGCAGCAGAAAGAAGTCTGAAAATTTTATTTTATGAAATGAAAAGCCTAATTTTGGAAAAGCTATCAGAAATGCGAACAGCTATCCTGAACAAAAAAGAAATGTGATTTCATTCATATTTCAAAAAACTTACATGAGAGTTCACCTGAACTTCTTATACTGCTAGGGCAGTTTCTTTTGATTACTGTGGCTTCTCTCCAGAAAAGAAATTTTTAACAACTTGGCAATTACATCCTCTCACTTTTATTAATTTTTGGTTGTGCAGCTGGATTTTCTAGGGGCCTAGTGAAAGGCCACTGGGAAATCTGGATATAGTCTAATTTTAGAAGGCTGCCATATGCTATGTGCTAAAATTATAATAATGATACATCCTGAAATGTGTTTATAAGAAATATAACCAGTAACACAAAAGGGGTCAATAAGTAATGCTGATCACTTTTCCTCTCACACATGTCTTACTTAAATCATTTATGTAAGCCATGACTTTAAAATGTCTTCTTTTTTAAGCTATACTCTTGAACAAGAAATATTTAGAGAGTAACTCCTTAAAAAAAAAAAAAGCAGCTAATTTTTAAAATGAAACAATCTTGCATAAGCCCTAATTATCACTTCAGTATTTGTAGATGAGATCTATATTTGAAGTAGAAAAAATAACATTTTTTGACAAGGTCTCTGGAAGGAGTGAGGAAAGCCACTATTATTTTAATAGGAGTGACTTTAAAATCACACGCTAAATTCTCAACACCAACATGGAATAAATCAAGAAGTAGGTCAAAAGTTGTTAGGTAAACTAAAGGAGAAAAAATTAGTAAAAGGAATCTTTGTCCTTTTTTGCAATAAGACAGTTTTGTGAGAGAGTATCCCCTCAATTCATACCAGTCATACTGTGCCTTACTACTCAATAACCTTTAGGAGAGAATATCACAGGTAAAGATTCCAAAATCATTGTATTATGTTAGAAATTCCCTCTGGCCTTTTCCTGCTCTCCCTTTCTCAATAGAATCTATGTCCTCATTTGCAGTGAGAGGATTTTGTGGGAAATCATGACCATAAGTTTTAGAGAGCTGTCTCCAAACTGTGTATCAACAGAGCACCTGACTCATACCTTATTTTAGGAATGGGTTCGTTCTGTGGGTATAGCTGCCAGCCTCAGTTATGTCTCTCTGAGAGCCTTAGCCATTGTAGTTCCATAACTAAATTACTGCTATGGGTTCAAGATACTCTTCCTTTTCTAGTTTACTAGCCAGAGCCAATCCAGTTCTTTCCCAGGGTGGAGCAGCTAGGAAGATACCCCCAGGAAGTTGGGTCCAAACCCACAGAGCCTAGAGTCAGATCACACATGAACCACAATCCTGCACTTCCCTTTCGTCCCTCATACAATTCTTCATCTAAGTGGGAGACTCTAGAACCTGGGAATGAAATACTAAAGACATTCCCACTAAAAGAAGGATAGTGGGGCATCTGGGTGACTCAGCGGGTTAAGTCTCTGCCTTCGGTCATGGTCTCAGGGTCCAGGGATTGAGCCCTGCTCTGCCCAGCAGGAAGCCTGCTTCCCCACCCCCACTCGCCCTGCCTACCTGTGATCTGTCAAATAAATAAATAAAATCTTTAAAAAAAAAAAAAAGACAGTAATACCTATAACACCTAAAATCACAAAAGAAAAATAAATAACCAACAAATATTCAACTTCCCTTGTCATCAAAGATAAATAAACTAAAATCATAGGACAGCATTTTTTACACAGCAAATCATCAAAATAATTTTAAGTATAATATCCATGTTGTCAAGAATGGTTCAAAAGTGACACTTAAATATATCACTACAGGATAACTGAAATTACCTTCCTAGAGAATAATTTAGCAATATTTATCCAAAGTTTGTAAAATGTTGATACATGCACCCCCAAAAAATCCACTTCTAGGAATTTTGTTAAAGAAAATAATCAGACAGGCCCAGAAACAAGAATACTCACTAAAGCACTGTCAGTAAAAGGGAAAGATGGAAAATAACATCTAGCCTCATCTAACAAGTCCAACAACAGAGATTTGGTAATATAAATTTGTGTATCAGTTATTGAAATAGCCTTTTTTGAGGGAATATTTAATAACATGCAAAAACATTCTTAATGTTTTAGGTAGTGAAATATATATATATATATATATATATATATATATATATATATATAATATGGTCATAATTTTATAATATATAGAAACAGGAATTAAAGAAATCAAGCCAAGAGATAATCAATTCTATTGTTCCTTTGAAGCCCTTGGTTCCAGGTAAAAAGTATCTCCACCCAAATGGAGACCCATTTGGTGGCCCATCCCCACCCAAATATCCTTAGATCTGTGAGCCAAGAGGAAGGGTATCAAATGCCTGGAGTTCTGGCCCCCTTTCACAACACACCACTATAAATAGCTGCAGAAACAAGGCCAAGAAATAGATAGGGGTCCTGTGAGGTTAGAGGTACAAACCCACAGCCCACAACAGCAGGCAGGATCCCATAGCAATTGCTACCTTTACCATTAAATTTAGCACACATTGCTCTAAATACTTCTAATTTCTAGGTGAGCCCTATCTCATCAGCTAGATTCTGAGACTAAAATAATTTCTGTATTATACAGAGCAGATCCCTCTCATCTGTGAACTTAACAGTCATGTTTTTTACTATATTCCCAAACAACTCGGACTTGTTGTTTTGGTAAGCTTCAAACTTGACTCAACATGCACCTAGAATGGATTTCTAGCCAACTATCCACATCCCCTATTTAAGTGAAGTGTTTTTATCTCTACGTGGTCACATGTGCAGTAACCTCTTTTAAGAATAAAACTTTTATTTCCTTGTAAAAGTCTGCACACAATACCTGGAAAGTGGTACTTGGATATTGGAAGAAAAATTACAAGAAAGCAAATACCAAATTCAACTATGGCTCAGACTGAGAGCATGAAACAAGCTCACAATACAATCTATAGGGAAACAAACAAAAAACAAGCAATTTATTAATCTTTCAGAAAGGGTTACAAGCAGCAGAGTGGGTTAGTACCAAGCAGTGCAGTTGCTGAATTACACGTTAAGAGCATGTTTAGTTTTGCTAGAAAATGCCAACTTGTCTTTAAAAGCAGTTTTACATTTTGCATTCTTACCAGCAATGAAGGAACATTCCCATATTTTCATTCTCTCTAGAATTTGGTGTTGTCACTGTTTGGGATTTTAGCCACTCTAATAAGGGGATAGTTCTATCTCATTGTTTGAATCTGAAATTCTCTAAAGACATATGATGTTGCTTATTTGCCATATGTATACTGTCTTTGCTGAGGTGTTTATACAGATCTTTGGCCATGGATTGTTTTCGGTGTTGTATCTAAAAAGACACTGCCAAACCCAAGGTCACCTAGGTATTCTCTTAGTTATAGTCAAGGAGTTTTTTAATTTTGCATTTTATATTGAGGCCTGTGCTCCACTTTGAGTTAATTTTTGTCAGTTATTTTAATAAAGCGAATTTAAATAAGAAAGTAGAGATCTGAAAAGGCAAAAAAGCATGGAGGTGACACCAATTTAGTAAGTCCAAGAGGAAACAAAAGCAGTGACTAGAACTGGTGCTTGGGAAAGGGGCTTCACAGAGCCGGGGTCCAAAGAGCTAAAAGATGGCATGGGCAGCTAGTGCTGGTATCTCTAGACGTCAAGACGAGGCGAGTACTGGGAATATAGGGGGAAATATCAGGAACAAAAACCAACTGCCACTGCACGCTCACTGAGGATTGTTATGTTTTCATAAAGACTTGGTCCCTTTGTCATCATGGAATGTCTCTCTACTCCTGATAATCTGCTTGTCCAAGGGGAATACAGCTACTCCACGGTTATTGTGACTGATTAGTGTTAGCATGGAATTTCTTTCTCTACCCCTTCACTTTTAATCTCTCTGTCTTTATAGTAAAAGTGGGTTCTCCTCTTCAAACAGTGTTGTTTGCCTTTAGGATGCTTTAAAATTTTTGTTGAAAGCCAGACACGATGTACTGGGTAAATGAACCTGAGGTAAACAGGCCCTTATGGTGAGCCGGCGTTCAGGTTGTATTTACTGTTTGCTGTCGCTGTAGGTGTCAGAGGCTAAATTTTTCTGTGATGTCCTTGTTTTTTTGTGTCCTCTGTTGTCTCTAGATTTCCCTAGAGACTGCTTCTAAAATAAGGTCCGAGGTAGGAAGATCTTTCTGTTGTATTTCCCTATCATAATATAGGAACTCTACTGTGTGGGAGCTACTGTGAAGGTAGGGAAGCCAGGGAAGCATCCACAGTTTTGTGACTAGGTCTGCCTTCTAGTGAGACTTTGCCCCCAACTAGTGTGACCTTCACTAGTGACTCTCAATTTTGTGGTTTCTCTCTCCTTAAGAGAGACAGGAAGATGAAAGGGTGGCAGGGTTGGTCATTCCCCTTCCCATACCTGGAAGGCTAGAGAGAACTGGAGTTGGGTATTTCCTTTTCCCCAGGTCAGTTAGGCTCTAGTGAAAATGTTCCTCTTGAAAGCAGGCCTTGTCAAGAAGAAGATAATGAGAATACTCTAGGTCTATTTCTAAATGGCTACTTCCCCCTCCTCCTGCCAGAAGCATAAGATTTTTCTCCAATGTTTATTGCAAGAATCTGCTAGAAATCCTGGAGGTAAAACCCAGGCAAGTACGCCCTACCTCACCCAAGATGTGGCCACCTCAGAGTTTTTAACTCTCAGGCTTGTCCACACTGAGCCTCCAGCAATTCATCAGTTAGTTTAGGGTTTCCTACCCGAGTGTTGGTTCCCAGAGAGATTTTTGCTCCTCGGTTTCTCCTCCAGTATGCTATGATTCTCTGTATCAGCCTGTTTGTCCCCATTTTGGAGGCAATGGTTTTCCTTGCAACCTCAATTCCCTGATGAATCTATAAGAAACACTGCTGATTTTCAGTTTGTTCAGTTTTTTTCTTATTGTAAGGACAGGCTTGGTGACTTCCAGGCTTCTCAGATGCCAGCCAAGAAACCGGAAGTACCACAGTGGTGAGGGATGTGTTCCAAAATCCCAGTGGATGCCTGAACTACAGACAGTACCAAACCCTATATACATGTATATTTCTATACATGCTTACCATGATAAAGTTTAATTTCTAAATTAGGCATAGTAGGAGATTAATAACAATTAATAATCAAATAGAAGTATAATACTATGCTGTAATAAATGTTATGTATATATGGTCTCTCTCTCTCTCAAAATATTGTACTATAGTCACCCCCTGCATGATAGCATGAAGTGAGGTGAATGATGTAGGCATTTTGATGTAGCATTAGGCTACTACTGACCGTCAGAAGGTGGGTCACCTTCTTCTAGACGGCAACAAACCACAGGTAACCGAAGCTGTGCAGAGTAAAGCTATGGATGGGGAGGGGGGGCCGTCTGTAGTTTTTAAGTAAATAATCATTGCCAATAGTTATTATATAGAATCCTAAAATTTCTTAGAATCGGACCATTGTATAACACTAATCCACCTCATTCTCATTGGAGGAAAACCATTGTAGCTCCCCAAATGTGAAGGCTCTCATTTTATAGCTATTAGGGGACCATCTTATTTTAAAAGTTTTAAGAGGTTAATATACTGAATGATTTCTAATTTTGTGTTTATGGAAGCATTCACTTTGTCCTGCAGCTATATTTAGTTGACTAAAAAATTCAATTCACTAAAGATCTATGACCCTGCCAGTAAGGAGGTAGTAAACTAAAATAAAACGTTAATATTGCAAAGTATAAAACAAAATGTACCTTAAAATACATCTACCCTTTACTTTTGCTTAAGCACATCAGCTCTGGAGGCAGAAAGAAATATGTTTGGATAAAATTTTTCCCTATCCTCATTTCTCTGCTCTATAAAGTAAGGATAATAAAACTTAACTCAATGGATAATTATAACGGATGATGTAAAGTGCTCTGCACTTAAGGGCATGGCATAAACAGTACTTGTTCCCTCTGTTGTTATTTGTATTATTACAAGTCTGTAACTCCTTCACCTGCTATTTTCAGTGCTGGAAATATTTCAGGGACAGAGTCTACTGCACTCTGTGTAAGGCATACCTTAGCTGTATTCATTCTACTTAGACCATTCTATGGCCCCTTCTACTTCCTAGGAATGAATTTCATGAAGAAAAGCTTTCCATTCTATTATTTTCCTACATTTTTATAAAACCTAGTTCTCATCAATCTGCATGTAAAATGCTACTCTGTATACTAAAAAATAGGAACCAAGAAAGAAGAAAAATAAAAACTTCTTGGATGCAAACATAATGCCAAAAGCACTGGGGGAAAAGTTAATAAGTTTTTGGCTAAAAACCCTTTTGTAGCAGGAATGAATTTATAGAACTGCTTTTAAAATTCTATTTAATACTTCCTTTATTTCTAAAGGTCTAATTCCACTTCTGAGATGCCAACTCTCAAAATGAATGACGAATAAATTCCTCAAACTGAGAGAAATTTAAATTATATAAAAACTTTCAAATTCAACAGCTTTAATCCCATAGCTTTTAATAGTCAACCTGTTATTTTTCTGAGTTTGGTAACGATGAATTTTTCTTCCCCAAGTTTTGTCTATGCCAGCAAAGCTTTTCCAAAATCTAAAATGAAATTCGAAACTGAAAAGAACTTTTTCACAACACAAGGCAAAACCTGTATCCTTTCCCCCAATTATTAAGGAAACTAAAATAGCTTCTTTAAGTGAATAACCCAGCTCCTTTTCACAGAAAGCATGAAAAAGATACCAGAGTTCTTCACATTCCTGTTTAAATTCCCTCCCATAGGATTTGGAACTAAAATTCTCTTCAAAGCAATTAAATGTGGACTTAGTTATTTAGTGACAGAAACTATGTCCTAATGTTAAGTTTCTGAATGGAAGAATTGACCTACATTCTTGGACCTGAGTGGTCTTGGTTTTGTCATGGAATGAACCACAGAGCAGAACAACATTACTTTCTAGCAGTTAAGTTATTCTAGTAACTTGTTTTCTAATCTTTCATTATTTTTCCCAAATTAAGCAACTGTTTCAAACCTTTTCCTCTAAAAACAAACAAAATGAGACATACTTTTTTTTCACGAGTTTGTAAAAATTCAATAAGGCAAAGCTTTCATAAGGAAGCACTGAAAACACACCTGCAGTCTTACTTATTTCTATATAACCATGTGCTCCATCCTAAGGAATATGGAAAGTATCTATTTTTAAACACTTAGTCCCTCTGGTGTTTGTAGGCAGTGGTGTGCCCATGGGTGAACATAAATCATCCATGAATATCTGAGTCCCTCTGTATTCATTTTGTTTCTCCTGTTTCCAAAAGAATAATAAATGTTACTTTCATTCAAAAGAAGTCAAGCTGGATAGTCAGCACAAGCCAATTTCCTCAGGGAACAAACTTCAGTTTTCAACCCAAGTCAAAGTATTTGAAATCTTCGGACCAAAGTACAAAAAGAGATAAGTAAGTCATTAACTAACGCTTCATTTAAAACCTGACAGCTAAGACAGGTCATCAGTTTTTGAGCATATGCAACTTATGCTATTGACAGATTTATAAGAACCTTCCTTTCTTCAAGGTGTCCATGACGTTCCCCTTAAAAGTCATCACAGTTTGAATGAAAAGATCAACATATTCAGGTTGATTTTTATAAGCCTTAAAGATTACATAATTTATTGAAGATTAAAGTTAACAATATATTTGAAGTATAATCTAGGCTAGTTTTTGATAACTAGGTTAAGATTTTAGAAATTGGAGATGTTATGGAATTTTCATTCCCTTGATCTCAAGAAATTTGGAAGACATGGCAAGGATAAGGACGGTGAGCCTTGCCAGCTGCCACCCACTACACAGAGTTCCAAAGTCATCCTCACTGGGTCAATGAGAACACTGGCAGTCATCTGAGGTTTACTGACTAAAGCAGCAGGAGGGATCAAGGTGAGCACATAGCACTTGAGAGGTTTAGAAAATATATTCAAATGCCCTTTGCCACAAAGAAGCCCAAATTCTAAAGTAAGTTGTCCCAAGTCGCAATGCTAGTGAGAGACAAAGATACAATTCTGAATCTCAGATTCTGTTCATAAAAAGTAATAACAAAAACAAAGAGACTCTGAGACTGAGACTCCTAAGGGCTTAGTCCCAGGACTTCTTTCGCTATGGGGTCTTCCCCATTCCATGACTAATTATCAAATACATGTAGATCATTCCCAATAGCATAACCCCTTCCAGACCTCTTCACTGAGCACCGTACATACGTGTCCAGGGACACCTGTAAAGTTACCACCTGAATGCCTAAAAAAGCCAACTCACCCCTAGCAGAACCCTTGTTTCCCCTTCTGCCAGGTTTCCTATCTCGGGAAGTGGCACACCACTGCTCTAGTCAGGTCGAGGAGTTATTTTAATCTCTGCCTTTCCTCTACCCAGCACCCCATAACCAGTGAGTCAGCAAGTCTGATGGAGTCCTCTCCCATAATACTGTCTACCTCGATTCCGCCTCCCTTTCCCACCTGCACTCCACCATCACCTCTTGCCTGGACAGTGCAGTCATCTCCTCACTAGTCACCCTGCCTCCCTTCGCGCCATCGTAAAACCCATTCCACACACAGGACCCATGCTACAACCATGACCCTGTCATTTGTGCTGAAGTCCTACCTCCTGTAAAATCCCACATACCTACCTACCTACATTTTCAATTTTACAATTTTTACATCTCAAAAATAAAGCCTTGGTAGTCGTCATAGCCTGCCAATGGCAGATGGAGCTTGGAAAGTCAGGACTTCAACCAGTCTTCCAAGAGTCTTTTTCTTTAGATCATTCAATTTCCTAGTGATCTAGTCCTAGAAACCTACCCATATCTCAGTTTTCTCCTTTGTAATGTTGTAACAAAAGTGCCTCTCCTCCTATGTCATCTGGTGATAAGATGAAATGAGTGAATATATGTGAAAGTACTTTGAAAAACACACAGCATGGCACAAACAGTAAGTGATATAAAATGTATGCTACTGCAGAAATGCCGCCTAGGTATGGAATTTTCTGAGCTTCTGTTTACAGGAAAGAGGAGGTAAGTAAATCTATCTAACATAACTGACTTTTGCCTCTTGTCACCAGAATACATAAGGCTGGTTCCAGCCTTCTCTATCGCTTCTGAGGACCAGTGCTGTACAAGAAAGCACAGGGCTGCCCTGGTTTAGTCCCTGATCTCTCGATTTACCTTACCAACAAGTTAAGAAATAACCAGACAAATCCTAAGTGTGTTTCTGACTAAAAAGAAAACAGGAAGCTAAAAGCCAGACTTTGAAAGGCTGAAAAAACCAGCCTCACCATGCCCAAAGTCTCTCTACTTCTCTTCCTCCCGCTCTCCGGGAAGCAGAGGGTACAGCTCCAGAGAAGATGAAAGCCCAGGGCTGTAGGGTCCCTCCCAATGCCAGGAACCCAGGATGACTCCAACTCCAGCCAGAC
Source organism: Mustela nigripes (assembly GCF_022355385.1). Lineage (NCBI taxonomy): Eukaryota > Metazoa > Chordata > Mammalia > Carnivora > Mustelidae > Mustela > Mustela nigripes. The sequence goes on from NC_081568.1 coordinate 32,781,192, forward strand.
AGTGGGAGCTGCAGCTGCATGGCTCCGGCTAGAGAAGTCCTGAGGTACCGACATTCACCTGGCTGTGCTACAGACATAAGAAACTAGCCCTCAGGAATAAGACAAATCAAACAGGCAGGAAAAGGCAAGATGCTTCTTTTTTTTTAAAGATTTTATTTACTTATTTGACGGACGGAGATCACAAGCAGGCAGAGAAGTAGGCAGAGAGAGAGGAGAAAGCAGGCTCCCTACTGAGCAGAGAGCCCAATACAGGGCTCAACCCTAGGACTCGATCCCAAGACTCTGGGATCATGACCCAAGCTGAAGGCAGAGGCCCCAACCCACTGAGCCACCCAGGTGCCCCAAGGCGAGATGCTTCTAATAGGATCAGTCCGTTGATTCATGATAATACGAAAGTCAGATTTACGGACAAAGGCACTGAGATTTCAAAGAAATTGTAACAACCGTGGACAGATACACAAGTTGTTTTATCTGATATTCCTTTCATTATGGTTGCCCCAAGAAAGACCTGCCAAACTGCACATTCATTTCACTACCACACAAATTCTTATTATTCAATTTAATTTCCCATTGATTTTTTTTTTTTTTTTGCAGTTATTAGTCTATTTCAGTTCTACTTGAACCCCTTGGGTCTTTTTAGAAATAATACTGAGTGACACTTAAGATATTCAGACTACAAAAATGAAAACCATACTATACACTAAGAGTCTGCAAACTTCTTCATTGAAGTCCAGTTAATACATCAGGCTTTGTGGACTCTGCCACATAACCTTCTTTTTTAAATAACCCTTTGACAATATAAAAACATTCTCAACTCTGTGTGGTACAAAAAGAGGCCATGAGCTAAAGTTCTGCAACCCTTTTAAATAATAACAGTGAGCTAACAGTATATAGAACATACACAGTTACATAAAATATAAATCAGTCTTTCATTTAACATGAATTGTACTGGTTCCACAGGGTTTTGTGTTTTTTTTTCCCTGAAGCAGGTACTAAACTAGGAATGTTTTGTATTATAGAAGGATGAGGAATATACCCTGATTATTTCTCATGAGGCAAAAAATTTTGCCCAGATATTTTTTCCCCTCCCTAGGTGGTCATGGATAAAAAATGTTCACTTAGAGTTAATGAAGCATCCTTTAGAATATACGTACTTATAGTAAAATGTAAAAGCCTAAGTTTATACAGCACAAGTTGGTAAAATGCAAATTTGTGAACCCTCAAAAATTATAAATAGACACAAAATCAAAAGGCCAAAAATAGAATAAAATTCACCAATCCATCAAAATAAAATATCCATCCGTGTGTTATTAAATGACTTTCAGGATCTCTGCACTAACATTAAAAAATAGCACCAAAATTTTGTAAGGATAATGGCATACGAATGACTTGCTGTAATTGGTATTTCTACCCCACAATGCAATGAAGTCCATTGTACCTGAGATAATGGAAATCTCTCACATGGCTGCTGCATTGTTACCAAGCAACAAGAAATAAAATGTCAGGATTAGCACTTGATTTAATATATTTTTATCATCAACAAACCATGTTTCTATTCTGCTATTCTTCTGGATGTAAATGGTCATTAGTCTAAGAATTATATTTAGTAATCTATAAGAGTATGCAAAAAAAAAAAAAGAAAGAAAGAAAGAAAGGAAGAAAGAAAGCAGTAAAGTTATCACCAGGCATTCACCAAGTCCATTTTTTAAAAAATATTTACTACTTCTTTGGTGGACAGAGTTAACATAATAGTAATTCTCCTACTGAGGTTATTTTTTGCCAAAACTACAATTTGTCTTCATTAAATATATCTTCATTAGCATTCATATATTTTCAAACCAATGTAGCATTTCATAAAAATTCAATGGTATTTAATAATTATAAATGATCTTTAAATACTTTATTACTTTGAAGTAAGCAGAGTTGATCAGTTCAGTCAGTTCAGCTGTGTAAGGAAATTATCATCTTATCTGTCAAAAGACTGCATACCTGGCTAAATTTGTAGCATAAGAAACTTAAAGGTATCTCTCTCAAGAGTAGTTCAGTAATAATTATAAACTGAAATGTAAAGCATGAATAAAATCTTACAACTAAAAAACTATGAGAGAAAGAAATATAAATTAAAAGATATTACATAGGGGCGCCTGGGTGGCTCAGTGGGTTAAAGCCTCTCCTTCAGTTCCAGTCATGATCCCAGGGTCCTGGGATTGAGCCCTGCATCAGGCTCTCTGCTCAGCAGGGAGCCTGCTTCCTCCTCTCTCTCTGCCTGCCTTCTGCCTACTTGTGATTTCTGTCAAATAAATAAATAAAATCTTTTTTTAAAAAAGATATTACATAATTTAACAGGTCTATAACCAAAAAGCAATGTAAACACCTGGGCAAGCCACTGCATTCTACCAGGGTTCATGAGAGTTGGAGGAAAGAAGGTAATTTGTTCTTTCTATATTGAAACAAGTAGCTCTCTTACCTCTCCCTTCCCTTTTTATTTTTATAAGATTTTATTTATTTATTTATTTGGCAGACAGAGATCACAAGTAGGCAGAGAGGCAGGCAGAGAGACAGGGGAAGCAGGCTCTCTGCTGAGCAGAAAGCCTGATGTGGGCTCGATCCCAGGACCCTGAGATCATGACCTGAGCCGAAGGCAGAGGCTTTAACCCACTGAGCCACCCACCCAGGCACCCCACCCTGCCCTTTTTTTTTTTTTTTAAGATTTTATTTATTTATTTGACAGAGAGAAAGATCACAAGTAGGCAGAGAGGCAGGCAGAGAGAGGGGGAAGCAGGCTCCCTGCTGAGCAGAGAGCCTGATTTGGGGCTCCATCCCAGGATCCTGAGATCATGACTGAGCCCAAGGCAGAGGCTTAACCCACTGAGCCACCCAGGTAGCCTCCTCCCTGCCCTTTTGAAAGAAGAATTTGTGTCATGTGTTCAATTCAACTGGCCCAGGTAGATAAAGTAATAGCTTCTTGCTGTCTTCATTCTAGTTATCTAACTGAAGTAGAGTTTTACCAGGTAAATACTTACGGGCAGTAGGAGATACTTAGCATCTTATGTCTCACACTGTCAATGTCCAACTTGACAGTCTACTCATGAGGTACCTCATGAGGTAAATATCATGTTTCCACATATCAATCAGAGATTTGTGTGTGTGAATGAATTCACAGGGGTGACCACTAGTAGCCTGCCTAAAGATACTGTGTGCTCCAAACTGAGTCTGTCTAATGAAGTCTCTTAACTGGTTAGAAGTGCTTGTCTTATGTGAGAGAAGCTTTAATTTTTTTCTGTTTATAACTGTTTTTTCTTTTTACAGTCTCTTGCAAAAGTTATGAGTTTCACTGCTTTAAAAGCCGTAATATCAAAAGGCATTAGCAATGTCAAGATTAAGAATAAAAGACACTTACGAGGAAAGAAATTATATTTATCCCTCAGGCATTTTTGTGTTCTCTAAAGCAGGAAGGAAGATAACTAAAGTCTCTAAAAACATGGATACATTAATTGGTCTGCTTGGTGGAGATTAAATGTTCACAGAATCCACTGAAGTGATTAAGTCATGTCACTAAAATCCACTGTGTTCCAACCTTCTAATTGTAAAGTGAAGTAACAACCAGTTTGATCACTTCTGCTAAGATAATTCACGAGGAGTTATCAATGCAAAGTTCTCCAAACAAGGCCAGAGAGTCACAAGAGCCAGGAGGATCCAATCTTAGAACCATTCTCCATTCATCTCAGAGTTTTAAAGCCAGACTTATGCCTAATCATCTCTTGGGCATTATTACAAAGTGAACTAAAAATACAAATCCTATTTCCCGTAGCCTCAGAAGGAGACATTGCTATTGCCCCTGGAGAAAGCTACCTTAATGGGAGGCTCCTCAGCCTACCACCCGGCAACGAACAAGGGAGAGTAGGTCCTCCCTCGTCCTCAAAGCCACCAGGAATACTCTCGCCTTTCCACCGCTACTCCTACCACCTACACTGCTCCCACTCCGGGAGCTGCAGAGCTGGTGTCCTGACCTCCTACGGGTCTCTACTCAGAAGGCCTTTCACTGACCCTTATCTGAAACTTCAGTTTCTTCTCCTGACATTTCATGTGACTCTTCAGGCATTTTGTTTGTTTTCCTTCACACATATCAACATACGGCAAACTGCATACTTCCCTTACATACCGCACGTCTATCTTGAGCAGCACTGTAAGCTCTGTGAGAGCGGGTGTGTCTCTGGTCACTGCTGGACTTCCAGAAGCTAGAAAAGCGCCTCTCCTTAAAATGGGGTTGAGATATAATATCTGATATTTCTTTACAGATGATAAAGGAGGAGAAACAGGGACAAGGGGATGTAGATGCGGCGGGCGTGACCATGGGCTGACAGTCATTGCCGCTGAGGGATGAGCTCCTGGGGCTTCACTATCCTCTTCTGTTTACTGTTGCACAGGTTCATCATTCTTCATAACAAACATCAAAAACAAAAAATTTTTAATACCATTTATACTGCAATTAATCTTCACCCTTCCTCACCCATCAATCAGAAATGACACATGTCTGCTCGGCAGACGGGCACACATGCCATTTTTTCCTCCAGTTAATCTCCTAAGGAGAGATGGCATGTGCCAGGCATTAGCACAGAACCCAGAAGTCACAGTTCCCAAAGCTTGCCTCTTCTCACACAAGTCTTAGGAGAGCACTCTGGGAAGTAATTTCAATATGTCCGCACCTTACGACTTAGTACATTTTTTTTAAAGGGACTGATAAAACACCACATTCCTGATAATGGTGATGGCTACAGGAGACCCAGGCAGATGAGAAGGAATACGAGCAATCTTCTAATTCTCACCTGAGGTGGGTTCACAGGTGTTCAATGTGTTATTATGCTTCTTAACCCACATGGGCTATACCCACGCAATAGTTGCATGAAGCAAGTCTTTCATATGCAAATATGCAAATATACCATAATGTCAACAACATAAAAATAATTCTATTCAAGTTGTGATCATAAATATACTGTTTTAACTAAAAGCTGAAATCAGCTAAAAGAGAAGAGGCTCGGTATAAACCGTGCTGCCCTCTAACACCGGCCACGGCACAACCCTGATGAAACCAGCGGGGTTGTTTCCGGCTCAGGCAGCCTCTAGAGCCTTCCGTGGCTGAGTCAGACGACCTTTTCTGACAGAGCAGGCATGCCAGGCTGCTTGCAGGAGACAAAAGCTCAACAGTCTCCTGACTGAAGCACTCCAACCCTCCCCCTAGGTTTTCTATTATAAGGTGCTTTTTTAAAAAATGCAGAAACAGGTCACTTCCAAGGAAAATCCAAAGTGGTGGGATAGGCACCCAGGGACACTGGCAGAGGGGGCTCACGGGGAATTGAGGGATAAGAAGACCCCTCCAAAACCCAAATGAGTTCAGTTCAACCCAAGTGAGGACAGTCCTCACTTCTCATTATACACACAGAATGCAATGCCAAGAGTCATTCCCTGGCTGGTTTTGCACTTAAACTTGTGAAGTTTATCAGGGAAGACGACTGCACCCACTCAAAGAGACGGAGGTCTAAAAATATCACTGTCTGGGCCGAAAAGAGAAACATCTTTCTGCCATGTGTGCCAACATGTGCACCCACTTGTATTGTTTTTCCCAGTAGCCACCCAGTTCCTTAAGGGGGTGATGGCAGGCAGGGCGGGCGGTACAGTGGGCACTCACCAGATCACAACTTTGAGGTGAAGCACGCAAGTGGCTGCAGGCTTTAAGAAACATGAATGCAATCTTCCTATCGATTTTATTAAAGGGGAAAACAGAAACACTCAGTCACCTTATTAGCTTTATACAACTGGAAAGGGAAAAGTGTTCTGGAAAGGAGGAACATTCCTCTCTTAGAGAAACTGGAAATAACTCATATTGAGAGCAAACTGGATACTCCCTTTAATTCAAGATATAAACATCCTGGTTTACTTCTTGACAGAAAACACTAACTGTAAATTAATTAGAGAAGAAACGATGAACGAAAGAGAAAAAAAAAAGCAAGAGGTGATTCTATGTTCCTTTGTCACTCTGCTTCTAAGGCCAAAAACAATTTTGGGATGCCTAAGGGAACTATCATTAGTATTATTGACATTTATAGTTCTACCCTCCTTAAAAATCAAATCACAGGACGTAAATGGGGAAAAAAGGCTGCAAAGACGCTGCACTACAGAGCAGCCCAGAGCTTCGGAAGACAGGGTGGAATCCAGGCTCTGCTTCAGAAAAGTCCTCTAGTTCCTCTTTGAGAAGAGAGAGGAGATGAGCTGAGAGTTCTCAAAAATATTTTTTGACTGTCTAAAAATACTAGAACAGACATTCACCATATTTAAGGGAAATATGTGAACCTCTGCAAGGTTCACAGAGGCTAAAAGATAGAATGAACTGAGGTGAAGACTGAATGGACCTAGAGAGCTACTGATCCCAGGACAAGCTTTTCTCAAAGCCAGCTCCAGGGTACATAGTTGTGGAGGAGAAAAAGACCATGATCAGGATGACTGGCAAGAAAGAATAGGAGAGAGGAATAAATTAGCCAAAGAGCTCTCTGCTTGATTCTAATAGTTATCATTGAAATGGATGACTTCCAGAGATTCAGTATCTTTCAAAAAGTTTGAAAAATCATCCATTTATGATGATTTGAGTGTATTTCATAAAATAATGGAAAAGAGAAGATACCTGGAATCAATCTCTCTGTAATTCTGGGTCTACCTAGCTGTGTTAACTGTGTGACATCAGGTCACATATTTAACCCTTTCTGTACATTAAATTTCTTTTCTGTAAAATAAGGATAATACTGGTTCCTACCTTATAAGATTATTATGAGGATTACAACAATAATAATGTACATAAAGAATATAGCAGTGACTAATACATAATAAATACTTGATTAACAGTAGCTATTATTATTGTTAATAACTAGAAGGCAGAAAAAAATGTGGGTAACTGATGATCTCTGAAGATTCCTGTTTGATACCACACTGCAGAAACCAGCTCACAATCATCCATCCCACTAAGATCAGCATCAAATAAAGCAGGACAGAACAGAAGAGAATTAGAGAATCCAGGAGGTCTATGCAGATAACACAGTGCACAGAACACAGCAAACAGGAGGAGCTGGAGGTCCAGAGAACTCACCAGTATCAGAATAATACAAAAGTCACAGTCAAAATGGACTCGTCATATCAGAAAATACTCCCATCCCCAATTCCAAATGATTTTCCTTTTTTGAGAACACAGTTTTTATAACTCAAGTTATGAGCATATAGACCTCTTCTACCATGGAGCTTAGGATAATCCATTACCTAAAAGCTGTTTTGCTTAGATTCCTAAGATAGAGTGACAAATTAGATTTCCTCTTGATCATCAAAACTAAGCTCTGTCCAATCAAATTTTCATAGTGATGATGTTCTATGTGTTGACACTATCACTGACAGTAGTCACTAGTCCTATGCAGCTACTGAAGAGAAAATTAATTTTATCTTAATTTTAATTAATTTAATTTTTAAATATCACATGTGCTAGTGGCCACCATGCTGGACATTGCAGATATAGTCAATTGGGAGTAGCTAACGGAAACACTGTATTGAAAAGGATCCCACAGTGAGTCTATGTTTAGCAGAAAAGAGTACAGCCACAGATAGCGATGTCTGTTCTCAGAGAAGGAGGGGGCTAGCCTTTACCATATTTACAGGCTCAGTTAAGGGAACTGACCTCCCCATCTCTTATGCAAAACAAAAACAAAAGAACAAAACAAAAAACAACTCCTCCCTTTTCTAGTTATCTACAGTGATTCTCAGACACTAGAGGGTCATTTTCTGTTCTTAGAAGAAATAAGATTGGCTGAAAAGAACCAGATTATAAAAGAAGAAGAAAAAAAGAACTTCAGCCAGGAACATGCATACTGCCCTTGGTATTCAGAGAAGGAATGTTAGTTCCAGGAAGAGTTACAGAAGCACATAAAATCAACACGGTTAAACTACCAATTATTTTAAGCTAGGTTATAGGCTTTTTTTCAGTGGTAGTGTGTAGATGTGCCATGTACAGGTCATTAAGATGATTTAATAAATTAAAAAAAATAAATTACACAGTGAGAGTAAACCACATTGTCCATTTTGAATGCAGAAAATACACAAAAGCCAATTCAGAAGAAACCACCATGCCTGGGTTGGAAGTACCATATCCTCCAGAACTTTAAAAATAACATACTTCACTATTCAAGAGAGGAACAGAATTCTAACATTTGATTTTTCAAAAACACCACTATGCTGCCCCTATGAGATACTACCTTGGCCAAAAAGTATGCAAGGAGTCAGATGCCACATACAGTAACACTACCATCATGAGAAAAACCTCAAACATATCTTCTCATTTCCAGATCCCATAACAGGTTCCTATAAAGCTCTCCCAAAGACAAGCTATCTCAAACTTTCATGAAAATTTGGTTCCAGGGTGATTCTCAAAGCCTCAAGTTAAGAATCATTTTGAAGTCTCCTTTCAGGTTCAAATACATATAAACAAAATGGCATGTTTGGGTAGCAAGCCACCTATTTTTGTCCCAGAGCTGCAGCCCTAGAAAGGCTCTAGAATTAGTGAAGTATCTCCCACACCATGAGATGTCCAAAGAAGAGCCACTTAGTTCCTTAATTCAAATGCTCCAAACAGAACCACATCAAAGCAATTACTTGTACTACACTCCTTCTTCCTTAAAGAATTAATAGTATCAAACACAGTAAGATAATGATACAATTCAACTATTCTTCTGGGATTCTATATATAAAAATTCATCTTATAATTTTACCTAAGGAGTCCTATTTTATTCAAATACTAAAGGACTGTTACAAGCTAACCAGTCTCATGGCTTGATCCCAAAGAGAACATTCCAGTGAGCCCCTACCCAAGCAGAAAGCCAATGTTACAGTAAAATTTCAATTATCACAAATATTTCTTTAAGATTTTATTTATTTATCTGCCAGAGAGACAGAGAGAGAGTGAGCAGCAGGGTAAGAGGAGAAGCAGGTTCCCCACTGAGCAGGGAGCCTGATGTGGGATTTGATCCATAATCCGGGGATCATGACTTGAGCTGAAAGTAGATGCTTAACCATGGAGTCACCTCATTGTGTCCCTCAACTAATACATATTTAAATAGAATCCTTAGATATCCAAAATTTAAAAGGAGTCATTGTTTGCCCTCCAGAAGACAAAAGAACTGTTATATATTTTCTGAACTAATACATAACAGCAAGCTTAAAAAGCAACCTCTGGAAAGCAGAAATAACCTCTTTTCTTACCTCTACCACTGTGGTCTCTGCAGCTTTGCACATTGGCAAATTGAAATTTCTTGCACTTTTCCTATATTAGGAGTCGGGGAAAGTGGGAAAAGAAGACCAAAAATAAGAAGAGTTTCTCTCAGCTTTATAGATTAAAAGAATTTCTATAAACTAAAAATCTATGGAACTTTTAAAAGAATGTATCATATTTTCCATAAGTGTTAAAATAATTTTATAAATAAAAGCAATGGCCACTTCACTCAATCACAGGTTCTATGGAGTTGAAGGAAAGAGGGACTGTTTTTCATATTCAACATATAGATCACATACAGAAAGATAAAATAGATTATTAATAATATTTAAAACTAATTTGCCTAAATCTTTTAACTGGGATCTCACTTTGTTTCTACAGTTATATATTTCACCAAATATTTAAAAAAGTACTTGTTAATATTAAAAAAGTACCCAGTACTTTATATGAGGGAAGGTATAGTAATTATATCTATTAAAGAGAAACCTATTGCTGAAATAAAATGAAACATTCATTGGTAATGTGTGAGTCATCTACAAAGATCATTCCGGGGGACCAAAGTCTAATGAAATTTTTTGAAGTACAACACCCACATTAGACCCTGAGGTGTAAAAATTTCCAGAAAGTGCCAATTTTGCTGATGATTTTGCACTCAAGTTTTTAAATTAATGCATCACTCACTGCCATCCATAAAAATTTTAATGTTTTTTTTTGTTGTTTCTGAGGGTATAAGCTGATTAAAAAAATGCTTATTTGATAAAGGGAAATGAATTATATCTCTCTTTTACCGGTGTTTTTAGGCCACCAATGTTTATCTCACTTAGATTCAAGGATAAATATAAAGACAGGTGTGTCCCTGAGACAGAAGTCCTTGGGTACTGTCACAGGTTGCTAAGCTGGATTCATCCAGCATGTCCAGCATCGAAAGCTCTGGCAGTGTGGCCAGAGGCAAAGGTGTGCAGGGCTGCCCAAACAATGGCCTAGAAAGACCTTTTACCAATTGTTCCATTAACAGTGAAGGTCACCCTAGAAATCAGAATCTTAAGAATCTGAGTCACTTGACCATTGCTGAAGAGCAGTCTCATCTCCTATCAGTAACCACAGGCTCAGTCAATTCAGTCTTCAGATAACAGAGCCAGGCAACCAAACACATGATAAACTCATGGAAATAGTTTAGATAATTCATTTCCATTTGCTTCTATACAATTTCATTCATCTTTTTAAAAAATGCAACTGAACTAGGGCGCCTGGGTGGCTCAGTGGGTTAAGCCTCAGTGGGTTAAGGTCATGGTCTCAGGGTCTTGGGATTTAGCCCAGCACGGCCTGACTCTCTGCCTACTTATGATCTCTCGTTCTGTCAAATAAATAAATAAAATATTTAAAAAAATAAAATAAAATGCAACTAAACTTTGCAAACATTACACCAAGGTGTCAAGTAAGGCAGGCATGATGCAAAATGTGTAACTGCCAAGATCAGTTGTAATCAAAACCTGGTTGAATTAAAAAAAATCAAATACAGCATTAATATCATATAAGAGCTTCAGAAATGAACAAAAACATGAGAATAGTCACTGAGAATTTAACTGTGATCTCACCAGAGATCACAGAGGTGGATTCAGTAAAGATAAAAATTATTACTAACAGTAAATGACCATATTATAAGAAAGAAAACTATTTCTGTAAGCTAACAGGCAAAGTCTTCAAGACTTGTACATGTATATTCAAAGATGGTACAATTTTCAAAACAACCATATAATGTATAAATCCAACATACTAAATACTTGGTATTTAGTATGCTCAGGGTAATCAAAAGACTTTGAAATCCATTAAGCCTATGGCTTAATATCTGTGGCTATCCAAGTAACAGAATGAAAGTTTAGCACCATCAAGATTAATCAACTTTTCAGATAAAACCTACTTAAGTATTTCCTAGTAGACCCCAACAGGACTGGAAAAGAACAGACCTAAATGGTTGTTAGCAACATCTTTCCGGAATATCAAAAAAATTTAGACATTTTAGGTAATGCATATTAATAACAATATAAAAAATTAAATGCAATTGTGTGCTTTTTCTCACATTTGCTAAGTACGTCTCAACCCTGTAACTTGTCCTGGCAACTAAAATACACATGGAAAAAAATAATTTGTACGTGACTATACACAAGGGTAAACTGATTCAAAATAGCTACCAAGCAGTGCAATGTGGGCACCATCCAATCAGAACAGACTCCCCCAAGTACACCACATCATGCACACACTGACCTGTGGGTTTGATTGTAAGCTACTCTTCACGTGAATTTTTAAACAGCAAACACATCAAGATAACTGTTTTCTAATCATAATTTAGGAAATGTAAAGTTCCTGACATGCATTTGTTATTTTTTTTTTTTTTAAAACCATCATACTACCTGAAAATCACGTTTCCTGCTTGGTCTGCCTTCCACGCTTTCACCAAAGCAAAATCTCCTGTAATTGCTTCCTCCAAAATAAAATGCTGACCGTTAAACTCTCTCACCTGCAGGAGACAGAGAGGGCATTGTCAGGTGTGTGCTCTGACAGAAGCAGAGAATACGGATACGAGCCTGGTCGGGGAAGGTTTCTCCAAGAGAGAACAATACACAGAGACTTCGAGGGTGAGTAGTGGGAGGCAACTAGGATTTAGTCAAAGAGGTGGAGGGGGAACCGAGGAACAGCGTGTGTGAAGACTCAGTAGCAAGTGAGCTTGGTAAACTTGAGGAACTGAAAGATCCGTATGTTTAAGGCATGGGCTATAGGTCAGCACTCTTTTTATTATTTGTTATTATTTATACATTTTTATTATTTGTTATTATTTATATTTTATATATTTATATATTATACATCATTTACATACTTTTATTATTTGCTATCATTCATATATTATATATATTACTATATATATTAAGTATATATAATATAGAAAATAGCCCATCTTTCCCTCCCCCTGGGGCAGGAGGGACAAAACGATATAAGCTGAGTAAAATGGGCAATGTATTTTGCACATAAAAGTTATAAAAATCCATTCATCTCTCCTATTTATAACTGTCTGTTGAAATTTTAATTGGAATACCTGGAATTTGCAGATGAAACTGGAGAACTGACATGCCATAGCTTTCCAAATGGGAGCATAATATATGCCTACATTTTCTAAAGTCTTCTTTTACCTCCTTGAATTGCTTTTAATTTCCCCCCCAAAAAAGCTTTGTATATGTTTTTTAGGCTTATTCATAGGTATTTCATTGGTTTTTGATGTCACTATGAGTATTCTGTGTTCTTCTGTTATACCTTCTCTCCGTCATCACTGGTCTAATGGAATGGTATGGATTTTTTACATGTATTGTCTTTCAATTCTACTACAGATGGAGTGGGGAGAGGGGAGAAGAAGCATAAAGTAAAACTAGGTCGTGACATTTTGTTCCTTTTTTCTGCCTGGGCATTTAGCTCTGGGAATTGAAACAAAGAAGAGAGTCTGTGCGGGTGCTCCATCCCACACAGGAAGGCAGAACTCCATTCTCGTTCCGACACCACCCTCTAGTGGACAAAGCGCACGCAGAGTACAGAAAGCTGCGGGACAAAGTTTGCACTATTTATCTTACTTTAACCATGGTTTAAAGCAGAAATCCTTTCTTAAAGAACAGCTTCCTTAAAGACCTTATCCCACGTTCCTGCTAGAGACTATTAATGAATCCAGGAGATTCCTGAAAAAGGAAGATCTCACTAAAGTGAAACTTAGACAAATCATATGAAAGATATTCATAAACTGCACATCAATACACAGCTTTTTAGAGTTTCATGCATTTCAAAGTCATTACGGAAAACACCAAGGATGACAGAGGAGTTATGTTGCATACAGATCTAGAAAATTACATACAGATCTAAATATATGCTAGTCCAAGGCAATGTGAAAAAACGGACTTTTTTTCCCCTATTCCAATTACACAATTTCCTGATGGATCTACAAACCCGCAGCTGCAGATGTTAGCCATTCTAAAATTTTAAAACAGGGAAGAGATTGGTTTTGCCATACTAGCTATTGCACTCACTGTTAAGAGCTGTGTGTTTCCCAGTTACCACTTTCTCTTTTTTCATCCCTTCCTTGAGTCCACTCCAATCAAATTCCCACCTTTCCAGAAAAATCCTCTCTTCCAGAAGAATCATTCTTTAAGGTCACCAATGACCTCCAAGTTTCTAAACCCAATGCTCAAAGCCCTGTCCTGTTAACTGATCACTCCCTCCTTTGTAAAACTGCCCTTGTCTTTCAAGTTATCAAACTCCCCTCGGTTTTCTCTACACTTTACTAGACACTTTCCCATTCTTCACTGCTCCTTTTCCTCTCCCCACCCTTTAAATACAAGAGGTATTTACTACCTGTACTCCAGCCCCAGGCACTCAGCTAGCCCCACAGATTTCAGTACTACACGCTGAAGACTCCCAAGTCTCCTATCCCAGGTCTAAACGCTCCCCAAAGCTGGAAACGACTGAGCAACTTCTGCTGGAGCCTAAAGGATGTCTCAAATGCACACAGTCCCTGACAAGGCTCTTTGATTACCCCCATACTTTGTCCATCTCAGTAAGCAGTATGCTTGATTCTGGCCATTCCACACACGCCGCAGGCAATCCACTGGTAAATCCTGCTCGCTCTGCTATCAACACAGGTCCTGATTCCAACCACCTCCCATAAGCTCTGCTGTTAACCACCTCACTTGCTCACTGCTTCTGTTCTTCAAATACCAAAAAACTCTCTACCAGGCAGCCACAGTGATCCTTCCAAAATGTAACTTGACCACATCACCCTCCGACCTCTGAACTCTCTGCTGTCCTCTCACCGCTCAGTAAAACCCAGACTCATGTGATCTGGTTCACACCTCCCTTCCGCCTCCCATCGTACTGTTCTCTGCCTCATTTCCTCTGTTCCAGTCTCACTGCCCTGCTGTTCCACAAACAGGGCTAGCCTCCCTAAGGACCATGTCCTTCCTCTTCCTTCTGACCAGAGCACAACCCAATAATCTTTGCCCACTCATTCTCCTGTTTTATTGTGATGTCTATCAACTGTCACTTCCTCAGAGAGGTTTCCCGTGACCCAATCTGGAACACCTTCCCTGGTCAGTGACCATTCTCCCTGCCCTTACACCCTCCTCGATTTTTCTTCACAGCACTTTCATTATTGACATTATGTGTCTATTAATTCAGTCCTCGTCAGTTCCTCCATTAGTCGGGGACTTGGTCTAGATCATCCTCTTTTCTACCATGCTTGGGCCAGTGCCTAGCAAATACCCCTGAATTAAGAAATTTACTCACCTCCTCTTCCTACCATAAGTAGGGGACGTAAAGAGCCAACAAGAATCATTTCAAGAAATTGTTTTGTCACATTCCTAGGTAATTCAGACAAAAGTAAAGAACTACTAGATTTGTGCACCTGACTCCAGGCAAAAATGAACCCAGGCCTTCAGGACAGACTCCACAGTCTATCCTAGGTTTTCCCAGGGCAAGTTAATGCTCTAACTTCTAGCAAACTCTTGAAGTATTAACCTACTTGTTTTGGGCATCATTATCTAATTACTAAGATCCATCTTAAAAATTAGGCTCCTGTCTTACTTTGTCGAAAACTTTTTAAACCTAATTAGGCAGTAAAGAAAGAAAGAAGATAGAATATAAAAAAATGTTAATCAAAGCTTTGAGTCAATATAGGTCATTCTAAACAGAAAGGCAAAGCTCCAGATGGAGGACGCTAGAGACAAACACTGAACAGCAAGGGGCATGTTCAATGACCTTTTATCTTTTCTCAAAACATGGGGGTTCAGAACTAACATCACTATAAGCAAAAAAAAAAAAAAAAAAAAAAAAAAATTTATAAAAACCACAAAAAGCAAGTGGTTAGAGCTCCCTTGATTTACTAAGCTGTCATTTCCTTAGAGCTAAGCTCAGCATTTCTGCAGCCTGAACTAATGCTCTTGAACCACATGGCCGGGGGCAGGGAGAAGGACTAAAAATACAGTAATGGAGTATTGGCATGTGTAATTATTACAACTGGCTCAAATCTAAGTATCTCAAATACCTGTATATCGAGTCATATTCTTCTCTAATATGTGAGTGAAGTTACTCAGTATAAAGGCACTCCATTCTATCCAGCACTTTAAATAAAACTAAATTATTCAGTCAGCTCAAGTATGTCCAGTATACAAAATGAAGGACAAAGGAGACAGGATGAATGCTCTATTTTACTATGTAATTACAACCGTCCCCTGCTTTTCAGAACTGTAGACAAACAAACCTGTGATGTCCTTGGCTTTTTTTTTTTTCTTCTTCACCCACATCTAGAAGGGGCTTGAGAATGAAAAGTTTAATACAATATATATCATACACCCACTGTTTTTTCCACATGAACATGATCAGAAGTTATAAATGCTCCTACATTTGTTAAAACTCACCATAAAACTAATCTTGACTCACACATACATAGTTTCTTTTCTTCTCATTTACTTATTCTGGTTTCTCTATGTGATTTTTAATTATTGGCAGATGCTCAGCTTTAGCTAGAAATTTTACGTGCCAAACACACATAAATGGAGAAAGAGTCCCTTCTCACACACAGCAGATTTTATCTTATCTACCCACTGAGTCCACCTGGAATCCTAAGCTTAAAAAGGGGGTATTCCAGTGTCACCTGGGTGAAGGGCCACGTCTTACCTCTCTCGGCTTACTGGCAATGGCAATGCTGCCATCCTTGTTGTATTTGATCGGTGCCCCTCCTTGTTGCACCAGGGTCCCGTACCCGGTGCTGGTGTAAAATGCGGGAACTCCAGCCCCACCAGCACGAATCCGCTCTGCAAGCGTGCCCTACAAGTGAGCAACCAACACACCATAAGAGGTTCATCAAGCACACTTCTGTGTGTGGATACAGAAACACTTAACAGACACGGTTCCTCTCTCTAGAGGTTTATCTTTCTAAACAGTACCTAGCACTGTGTTATTGGTGTATTTCGCTCCCACGGTATGCTGGATTAACGGGAAACAAGTATTGTCCCTCCGGACAACAATCTCTCAATTCTTACTCCACATTCAAATGCAACTGCTTCTTTGCATCATTGTGTTCTCAGCTTTCTGGTCTCCCACTGCTCTCTTGACATCATATTCTCTATCAGTTTATTTGTAAAATTTTAAAATCAATTTTCAAATCTGATCTATATCACTATATATATATTTAAAAACACGTATGTAAATTTTGTGCTTTACTGTGTGCCCTATGCAGGTATAGCCTGAAGCTTATGATGCATAACAATGCCATTATTAAGATAATAATAATATATTCATTTACTTAAGAGTTATTCTAAAATATTCTTATAAGGGGTGCCTGGGTGGCTCAGTGGGTTAAGGCCTCTGCCTTCAGCTCAGGTTGTGATCCCAGGGTCCTGGGATGGAGCCCCGCATTGGGCTCTCTGCTCAGCGGGGAGCCTGCTTCCCTTCCCCTCTCTCTGCCTACCTCTGCCTGCTTGTGATCTCTGTCTGTCAAATAAAATAAATAAAATCTTTAAAAAAATAAAATAAAATAAAATATTCTTACAAGCATTTTATTAACTACATTATCTAAAGAAAAATCAAAAGTTAGGTAAAGAGTACCACATACAGGTAATTTGGTTTTTAAAAGCTAAGAATACTTCAAATTTTATCTCAGAGTAGAAACAACTGTATGCAAAGTTTCTTGGGATCTTCTTTTGATCATCTTTATTCCCTTCCTAGGTACCAGCGGTTCAGACCTGATTTCCCTAGCTCCCCCCTACCCCCAACTACTTTCCAACCCAGTTCTCCCACAGCGGAATAACTCTGGCCCTAAATATCTCCAATCTCCCACTCTAACCCTGAAACCCACTGTTACAGTCTAGTTATGTCATATTCATACTACATAACTGATCAATCAGTAGTAAGAACTGGTTTAGGTCTTAATAATATTGTTGAAATTATCTCAACCTGAAAAAATTTTCTACTTTAACTGGGTCCTTTAAGTATTAAACTCAAAGAAGGGACTTAAAGTTGGGACATCAGATGCGGAGCGTCTGAAGTAGGTGGATAATCTGGGGTAGCAGGACCTGAGGCATAACTGGCAGTCTTCCAGTTAACAGTTTCTCTATTCTATCTAATAGACAGAGATAACTCCGTTTTGTATTGTATTTTAAGTTAATAACAGTCACAGATTAAATCAGCAGATCAACCATAACAATACTCCAGACTATAAAATATTTTTTATGTCTACCCTCCCTGAATACTTTATTCCTGCTCTCTATCTACATGGGCAAGGACCTAAAAGTGAACAATTTCTACAGAAAAGTTCTCTGCAGGTACAACCAACCCCCTACATCCAAACCCCAAAGGAGTCCTAATCCCTACCACTTCATCAACACTTCTCTGGCTTATAGGCTACAAAACACGTTGCCAGAGCCAATGTTTATTTATCTGCCACTAAGCTGGGGAGAGAGACACTGATCTCTTTCAGTTTAAAGAAGGAACATAAAAGAAATACTAAGGAATTCCCATATATACGCCCTCTGACAAAAGAACAGAAGTAATTGACGGGTTATTTTCAAGGTCTCCACAACCCAAGGGAAAGGTATCTCAATCTATAATGTGAAGAGGAAAAATATATGCAATGGACTGAACTGTGTCCCCATCACATTCACGTGGTGAAGCCCTTACCCCCAACATGACTGTATTTAGAGTCAGGGCTTTTATGGAAGTCACTGAGGCTAAATGAGGTCCTAAGGTAGGGCCCTGATCCAGTAGATTAGTGTCCTTACAGTAAGAGACCCCAGAGTCCTTACTTGCTCTTGCTCTCTCCCTCCGCCGCCTCCTCTCTACCAAGAATCACATCAGCTTGTACTTGACTTTGTACTTCCCAGTTGCCAGAACAATAAGAAATCACTTCCTCTTGTCCAAGCCACCGATTTTGTGGTATTTTTTAAAAGCCTTGCAAGCAGACTAAGACAGGATACCTTTCATTATTTTCAAGAAACTTTCAATAAAAACCAGATAAAGACCAGGCACAGTGCAAGGCTTAAAACAAACACAACAGCCAGCACTGCAGGATGATCGGCTGTGATGTGAATAATGCTGTGAAGCCTCAGGTAGAAACGTTCTCCGCTGTGTGCTCTTTCTGGAAAAATGTATACTGGAGCCCATCATTGATTTTTTAAATGTTGCTATCTCACATTATCACCGATTTAGTGAAGTCAGTGGTAACAATAACTCTGTTGACAAAAATAAAGCAGAGTGATGGGTTCAATTTCAGAGATGAACGCAGATGATGTCAAATTAAGAAGACCAATGCAGATAACCTGTAGACCCAAATGGCTTTTAAAAAGTTTCCTCTATGTTATACCCAAACAGTTAGTTATACTCAAATGGCTACAAAAATTTCTTCTAGGGGCACCTGGGTGGCTCAGTGGGTTGAGCCTCTGCCTTCGGCTCAGGTCATGATCTCAGAGACCTGGGATCGAGTCCTGCAACAGGCTCTCTGCTCAGCAGGGAGCCTGCTTCTTTCTCTCTCTCTGCCAGCCTCTCTGCCTACTGTGATCTCTGGCTTTCAAATAAATAAACAAAATCTTAAAAAAAAAAAAAAAAGAAAAAAGTTTCCTCTATGACAAACTCTTTAGCCAGTTAAGACACAGTTTCTGAAATGAATGGAAACTTGCTAGATTTAACTGTAGTAATTGCTTGCTTGGTAAGGCCTGTCAATTCCCTGGAGACCTGGGCTCTGATTCCAGCATATTCCATGACATGGCCAGTTTCACCCTCCAAGGACTTCACTTTCCTGATGCTCAGCAAGAACATATTCCTCACACATTTCTAATTGTAAGATTCACAGGAACGGACTCTTGGGACAACCCCCAAGCATTTCATCAAGAACAATGCACACCGCAGTGCCAAAGTTAAAAATTTACCCTGTAGCCTAGATATAGTTCACTAGATATCCCTCCCTTGTTCAGTGCACAGCAACAGAGGCTACTGGGCTTCTAGCAATCCATAGGTGTGACCTACAAACAAATTTCCTTGGCCTGGCAAAATCACATCCTCTGCATTACCTCTTTTGCAAAAGAAAATTCCTGGAGGGAAATAGGGAATTTTTAAACTAAGTTACTATTATAAAAGAGGAGCACAGAAGTATTCTTACCTGAGGTGTCAGCTCTACTTCTAATTCACCACTTAAGTACTGTCGTTCAAATTCTGCATTTTCTCCCACGTATGAAGAGACCATGCGTTTTATCTGCTTGGATCGAAGCAAAAGGCCCAGCCCAAAGTTGTCAACCCTAGAGGAAAAATGCAAGCAACTTGCAATCAAAGGAACAACAGACAGAACACTAATATTCCTGACTTCCGAAAACATGGAGTATTATTCATGCAAAGGAGTTCTCTCTGCTGGGCAGGGAGCCCATGTTCTCTTGTAGTCTCCTAACACCCAAAGAGCCTTGCAAGGTGGCTGTTCTTTTCTTATTTTACAGCTGAGGAAATTAAAACTCAAGACCTTTCAGTGATTTCTGCCAACAGATATCTTGGGTAGTAAGTGACATAGCTGGTATTCAAACCCACGTTAGTCCTACAAGTCTGCCCTACACCTTTCACTCTCTCCACTGCCCCCAAGCGGTAACAGGGTAGAAGAAAGGCAGACTGGATCCTGCTCTATGCTCTGAAGGCGTACATAAATGCAAAGGCAATGCCATTTTCTTAACCTGCACTGGCTCCAAACAGAGAAATCCATTCTGTCCTAAAAAAATGAACATGCATTCTCATATTTAAAAGGGAGAAGAACAGGGGAACCTAGGCAGCTCAGTTGGTTAACCATCTGACTCTTGATTTCGGCTCATGTTGGGCTCCCTGCTGAGTGCAGGTCTGCTTCTCCCTCTGCCTGTTGCTCCCCCTGCTTGTGTGCTCTCTCTCTCTCACACACACACACAGATAAATAAAATCTTTAAAAAAAAAAAAAAAAGTAAATTCCAAATGCTGGCAAGAATGTGGAACACCCAGAGCTCTCACATATGAAGAAAAGAATGTCAACTGATCCAACCACTTCCGAAACATTAACAGCAGTATCTATAGATGCTGAACATATGGACAAACCTTGTGTCAGTAATTCTCCTCCTCGGTCTACATCCAACAGGAATGCATAAGTATGTTCCCCAGGAGACAAGGATACTTGGTCGCACTATCCTGGTCAAACATGGAGCCTCCCCAGTACTACTCCACAGCAGAGCAGACAAACTGAGCAGTGAGAAGGAATCAGCTACAACCCCTGCAACAATGGAGGGCTCTCACAGGGAAAACGTGAGCCAAAGAACCACAGGAGAGTACTTACTGAACTAATCCTTCTGTATGAAGTTCAAAGTCACACAAGACTAATGGATACGATCATAAGGGAAGATAATGCTCAAGTTCAGTGGTAGGAAAAAAGAACAAGGACTCGAAAGAGCACAAGGGGGGCTTTCTGGGGTACTGGTCATGTTCCACTGAAAGAATCTGGGGGCTGGTTACATGGGTCTGCAGCCTGTAAAGATCCCTCAAACTTCACACCTGTGATATTATTATTTTCCTGTGTTACTTATATAATACTATGATAAGGATTTTTTTAAAAGACAGAAATACACTGGTCAAGCCTCCCAGAACACCTCCCAGAAATAGAAGCCTTCTTTTATGATCTCTCCCTCCTAATTCCCAGAGTGCTCTGAGGGCCTCTCCTCTCTGGAACCTTGGTCACCTACATGGTTCACTTATCCCACAGTCCTTTACTAAGTTCTTACCGCCCCTCCACACCTTTCTGCCAGGGCTAGTATCCCAGGTCTTGGGCCATGGGGTCTCTGAGATATTAAGGGATAAACATGTAAAACTATAATGACAACAGAGGGAGAGATGTGCTAAGAGGTCTGCATCGAGGGCTATGAGAACATTGAAGTCGCACGACAGAGGACGAAGAGGTCCAGGAAAGGCTTATGGAAAATGACACTTGAACAGACTTGAAGAAAAAAGACTTTGAGAGCTGAGTAGAGGTGTGGAAGCAATGATCCAAAAAGGCAGGTGGACAGCTTTGCAAAGGTGCACAGTGGTGGGACAAGCTCCGTGTTGAGTGTGACTGCAGTATGGATGAAAGCAAAAGGGAGCAAGAGAGGTAGAAGGCAGGCCAGCTTGTCACCTGTCACAGGTGTCACATACCATGAAATCAGGATTTCATCCTGATGGGAATGGGAGACCCTGTGAATAATTTTAAGTAGAAAGTAGTGGGGTATACAATTAGAGAGGTTCAGTGATAAAAGGCCGGAAGAATAGTTAAGAGGCTTGATATAATCCAAATAAGTAGACAACGGTCTGAACTAAGGCAGCCCCAACAGGAGGGGAGAAAAGGGGGACAAATCAAGGGATATTTGGGGGGAATGAATCACAGGCTTGTTGCCCATCCTGACGTAGACACAGACCCAGCCCAGAATTCTGGCTTTGGCAATGGAACAGCGTGGGAGAATGGACTGGTGACAAATCAGTCTATGGTCCCTAGTGTTTGACCTAAGGAGAGATAAGTACGGTACCTTTTGTGACAAACCACTGACATTTCTCCTAACAAGCTCCTTGTCTCCCACCTTCACTTTGCTCTCCATCCTCACACTCCTCATGCCCGTAAGTGCCCATCCCAGCTCAACTGACTCCCGCTTCCCAGGATGTATCACTTCCAAGCCTCTAACCTAGACCAGGACTAGGTACACTGACAACCTCAAAGCAGTCCAGGTAACTATCAACCATTTGCTAAACTAGTTTATAGTTCTAGCCTTCCAGTACTGAGTGTGATAACATTTTCCTCTCACTGTGAGTATAAAAGGAATAGCTACATGATTTATTCTTACTTGTTTCAAAAGAAAACTACAACCCACACAACTATTTTCAAGAGTGTGCTTTTGAGATAGGGAGAGAATTCCCCGGAGATTAATAATATGCTTGGCCACTAGAGGGCGCCACATCACCACAGATTCTCTGTCTCTCCTGGAAAATCCATTCACGCTCACACACAATGCCCTGTTTTTTGTCTGTTTTTTACCTATACTCCTAATTGATACCTAGCTGGGCTTTCAGTTCTTCTTAACAATTCCATTCTCCTAAATTCATACACCTGCAGCCTGCTTGCCCCATCCCCGCAGATCTTTAGTACAGAAGTAATGGCCGTGGATCTGTCACTTCTAAGTCTACATCACCTATATGGGAAAATCCTGACTCTACCTTCAGAATCTGTCTGGAATCTGAGCATGTCTCACTTTCTCCTGTGTGGCCTGCACCATCTCCTGCCTAAAGATGGCAACCTGCCCTGCTTCTATTCTTGCCCCCTGCAATCCACTCACAAAATGGCGGCCAAAACCGTAAGAATAAAACAAAATGTCAGATCACTCTGCCCATAATGCCACCCTGGCATTCATCCGTTCATGTAAAAGCCGAGGTCTCTAGAGTGGCCTGCACAGCCCCATAAGATGAGATGCCCTTGACATCTCAGACCTCATTCCTCCCACCTCCCTTTTGCTCACTTTTCTTGGGCTGACCTCCTCACTGTTCCGCAAACACACCAGGCATACTGCCAGGGCCGTTGCGCTGGCCTTTACCTGTCTCCGAAACTCTTCCCCCAGGTAATGCAAGGCTCACCCCTCATTTCTTTCAAGTCTCTGGTCAACCATCACCTCAATGAGCCCCTCCCTGAGTGCCCAATTTTATACTGAAAATTGCCTGTCCATTTTCACATTCCCAGTTCCCCTCTCTTGCTCTTTTTCTTTTTTGTCCATAGACTATAACCTAACATACTGGAAAATTCAGTTGTTATATTTACTATTTATTGCCTGCCTCTCCTTACACTGGCACGTAAGGTCCACAAAGGCAGGGAACTTGGTCTGTTTTGTTCACTCTTGTGCCCCCCCAAGTATCCACAAGCTTACACAACACACAGAAGTCACTACATAAACATTTATGGAACATTCACTGAATGAATTTTTTGCTTTATTTCACTTCCCCTCTCCTCACTGGCTCAAAATGAAAATCGTGATGTTCTTATGCTGGATGTTTTCTATTTGCCCCTCCAGATCCATTTGTCTGTCTCCAGCTTGCTCTGTGCTGGGATGGCAGACTGTGTAGACTGACTCCGTTGCCCTCTGGCTTCTGACCAGGTGCAATAAGAATGTCAAGATTCCTATTACCCTGACTCCCTCCCAAGCTACAGCACACTGGACAGCCCTCACCAGAAAGCTTTCTTAGAGGTCCTGGCAGCTCCCTCCCTTCATTCTTCAGGCCTGAGGCTGGTGGTAACAGCACTCCTCTGTTATTAACTCCAGGGCACTTCAATACTAATACTGCTTTCCCTCAACCCTGACCCTTCTTTTAAAGACAGTCCCTTTAGTAAACTCTCTTCAGTTACCCAATATGAAAGTACCATTGATATATCCTCTGGAGCCCTGTCTAAATAAAGTTGTAACAATAAAATAATCCATGAAAGTGAATATAGTCCTTTTGCTTTCTGTAGTCTTAAATACCTAAACCTCCCTCCAAGTATACAGGTCTATATGATAAACCGACCATAACGTACTTGTTCAGTTCCCTGACTTTGGAGATTTTTCCCATTACACACTCTTTCATGGATCTCTGTTTGACTTTTCAACACATTACACATTTGAACTTAGGTCTGTTTGGAGACGACTTCTCTGTATTTGTTGATCTTGGCTCTGGAAACTATGTATACTTGGCCTTTGCTTTCTTTTTGGATTAGCACCTGGCCTGGCAACCTAGCAGTGCTTAAGGTGCTCAGCCCAGGCTTCCCCCACCAGATGCAAAGTTAGTGTTCATGTCTCAAAAAATGCTGCTAGGTAGCTTATAATAAGAGTGTCTTGCTTGCCACATAACATTCAAGCTCACAAATTCAGCAAACATGTATCCCTTCTTTACTGTGTATCAGACACTGAGAATACAAAAATGAAAAAGGCAAACCCCTTACAATATAAAGAGAGAAGACAGACACAGGTCATCTTTTACAAATGAAAAACGTGTATTTCTAGTAGAGAAACATGCACATTAAGACATCTTGTAGCTCTCTGAAATTAAAGGTGATTTTGATGGACTTTCAAAGAGATTATCTTGCTTGCCTTTAGTAGCCAACATTTTCCTAGCACACCTAAGGAGAGAGAGATTTGACCATTCTCTTATGGTATAACAAACTCAGGTTTCAAACATTTTAGTGATAAAAGAAGTCTAAAGTCAAGAATTCAATAAAGAGATACATACATTCATTAAAGCAAAACAGTATTTTATGGAAGACACAAGTGTTTCGCAAACATTTTTCATGTTCTGAATCTGACATTTCATTTTCTGAAATCTCATTAATTGGTAATTCTTGTCAAAACAAAACTCTAATAAAAATGAATTTGCAGCCATATACCAAACTGCATTTCTCTTATTTCCTCTCCTTTTAGGCATGCTTAAATCTCAGTAACAGTGTGTACTTACTATGATAATATCAAGAATATCAAAAGAAAGTGCTGTATTTGGACAGCACATTAACATAGGACACAGTTCATTGGAACAAATGAACACTCGTTTCCACGAGCTGAGCAGAGAAGTTCAAGTACACATCCCCAGAAGTGGTTAGCCCTTCTCAAAAAAAATAATGAAATCTTGGGGGAATGCTTATAATCAGACAAGATGGCCTAAGCTTTCCATTGAGCCCTTCAGACCTGCAGCTGCCTCATCAAATGTAAAGACAGCACAGCGAAGGAGCCACCGCCTTTATCTCCTGGCTCGAAACCACTGATGCAGAACAGAAATTTTATTTACAGTGAAAAACTGCTCACTGGGTCCTCACAGAATTCCTACAGCTGACTAGTATAAAGCACATATAAGTAACAGCACTGTCACACAGGCACAGGGCACGTATATTACCTCACGGTACTTACAGGCATCCACAGGGAGCTAAGCTGGGGGGTCCTTAGTTGTCTCAATTCCCACCTTCAAGAACTGCCATCTAAAATAATCTTGTGGGCGCCTGGGTGGCTCAGTGGTTAAGCCGCTGCCTTCGGCTCAGGTCATGATCTCAGGGTCCTGGGATCGAGTCCCGCATCGGGCTCTCTGCTCAGCAGGGAGCCTGCTTCCTCCTCTCTCTCTCTCTCTCTGCCTGCCTCTCTGCCTGCTTGTGATTTCTCTCTGTCAAATAAATAAAATAAAATCTTTAAAAAAAAAAATAAATAAATAAATAAATAAATAAAATAATCTTGTCATGAGGAAATGAGCATGACTAATAAAACCCATCTCTTCTTGGGACGCCTGGGTGGCTCAGTTGGTTAAGCAGCTGCCTTCAGCTCAGGTCATGATCCCAGCATCATGGAATCGAGTCCCACATCGGGGTCCTTGCTCCGCAGGGAGCCTGCTTCTCCCTCTGCCTCTGCCTGCCACTCTGCCTGCCTGTGCTCGCTCTCGCTCACTCTCTCTCTGACAAATAAATAAATAAAATCTTTAAAAAAAAAAAACAAAAACATCTCTTCTTGCCTTACTTCTCCAATTTAATTGGTTGATATATAGTATACTGTAAAACTTTTAGTTCCTATGGGCTTGTAATTCATATGTCAAAGTCTTCTTTAAAAAATCAGTGAAAAGCATATTTTCTATTTTTTCTACTTTCCTAATCAATCTGTAGCAAAGTCCTAATTCATCTGAGTGATCCTAAAGGGGAAGGTTTATCTCATCAAGACTAATAGTTAATACTCCACACCAAGGTAAGTGGTACCTTATGGCAACAGGTCTCATGATAACTAAAAACAAAACAAAACAAACACAGACAATCAGAGCCCTGAGCTTTGGAAGGTCTTCTAATTCAGGTAGACCCTTCCATAAAAAGCCTTTTCTTAAATAAGAAAGCAGTTATTACTTTTTTAAAAAATATTTTATTTATTTATTTATTTATTTGATTTTATTCATTATAGGGAGGAAGGGGCAGAGGCAGGAGGGATAAGCAGACTCCTGAGCATGGAGCCAATGAGGGGCTTGATCCCAGGACCCTAGATCATGACCTGAGCCGAAATCAGAAGCTGGATGCTTAACTGACTGAGCCACCCAGGTACCCCAAGAAAGCAGTTATTACTTCTAATTCTAAGTTTTCTCCATTTACTCCATAATCCAAATCATCTTTGTTTCTCCAACAAAGCAATGCTAAGTTTTCCTCATTTATCTGATCTAATGGCCAGAACAAAGCTTTCATTCTTGTAGACCTCTAGGCCTTAAACCCACCTAATTAAGAGTATCAGCTGTCAGTGAGGGTGTGCAAAGAACTTTCTTTGTATTCTATGATGGTTATCAGTACTTACTCTATCAAGGATTTACATTGACTTACACCGCCCCTTGTGAGCACTGAGCTATCTAGAAAAGTACTGGTAGACAAAAGTATTTTTAATAAATACAAAGTAAGCTCAAAAAGCACGGGATATGTTTAAGAAATATCAAGTGATCATGAACAAGTTACTTCTCTATTTACAGATGAGTTTCCTCTGTTAAATGAGGGAAGTGGAACAGATGATCTCTACAATCCCATCCAGCTCCAGCCCTGATAGGGAAGAGAAAACTATTTTAAGCAAAAGGATCAGTCCATAATATATACTGGAGAAGGAATACGATTTGGTATACGAAGAAAGGCTAGAAGTGTCCAAAGGAACTCAGGAAGGGGCAAGACCAATGAAGGCTAGGGAAGTTCTATAATTAGATAAGGCTTCTTTGAGGATGTGTAACTGGATTTGGATCCTGAAAAATGGGAAAGATGTAGATATGCAGAGAAGAGGTAGGAAGGCCTTCCAAGATGCAAAGTATGAGCACAAATGTAGGATTAGTTCATGTCCTGAATAACTAGCACTATTTACACTAATTGCATTTCTGGTACTTGGCTAAACTGCCAATTTAGTTGTTTTTTTTTTCTAAGTAGACTCCACACCCAGCATGGAGCCCAATGCACAACTTGCACCTACCCTGACCGAGATCAAGACCTGAGCTGAGATCAAGAGTTGGACACTTAACCGAATGAGCCACCCAAGCACCCTTAGTGTTTAAATTTTTTAAAGATCTTTAAAGTCTTTCATTATTGAAAGAGAGCTGATAACTTATCATCTTATATAAAAATAGAATTTTTTCTTCATAACAAAATATATCTTAATGTGCATGTCATTATTAAAGTGTTACAGCTATTGTTGACCATTTTGATGAGATCCTACTGTATTAAGTACTAGCTGCATATCCTCCTCCTACCCAGACCAGCAACATTTTTAATGGTAAATGACCTCCCTCTATATCATCTAGAATGTGGCATACCCGAAAGACTTGAAACAAATTAAAACTGAAATCTTCCTCTCTATATAATGACTTATAGTAACATAAGGGGACACCTCTAAATTATAAAATGCATGATTCAATCTGAAAATCTATATTTTAACTTTAACAGTGCATTTGGAATTAGGAAAAATAAAAGCACATCAGACTAAGATATAAATTTATGCAAGTTTGCTTTACTTATGATTATGAAGGATGGGACCAAAAATATTTGAAGAAATGTAACTTCCAACTCTTGAGCTTGTTAAAAACTATCTTTTCATGCTTGAGCATACTGCTCATAAAATGAGGAAATTTTTCATTCATGAACTTTGTATAAATATAGAGAACTGTCATTTCTTTCAAGCCACTTGTTTTCTAAAGGCACACGTACCCGGCATTGTTGCTGACTGCAGTCAGGCCTTTCACTCCAGTCTTCAGCAAGGCTCCTATAAGATTCTCTGGAATTCCACATAACCCAAAACCTGTAAGTGAAAAAGACAATTTGTGAAAAGGGCTATGTTCTCTCAGAGAAATGTATGTTATTCTTTTACACACACACACACACACACACACACAATGCAAAACACAAAATTAGATCTATTAAGCAAAACACACAGATGTATCTCAGCAACTCAGTAAATGGCTACATAGCTCTACTCAAATGTTTTGCACCGTTAAATAGCACCAGACATAACTGTAAAACCTTTGAATGCTAAGAATAAAGCCAGGTACAACCAGTTAACATAGCTTACACATCACACATCTTGCACTGAACTGCACATCCATTATCGTCCACCTTTAGAATTCAACCTTTATACAGTTACTTTTTCAAGCATGTTTGTTTTAAATGCCTGAGTAGATTTTGCAGAACTGGAAGCCTAGACCAATGACTTTTATTTCTTTATAAATTCTGCAATTTGTCAAATAGAATTGGGTTTAAAACGGACATCAATGACTGGTCAGATGAATGAATGAACAGCAGCCCTAAAACCCAG
This sequence comes from Mustela nigripes, assembly GCF_022355385.1. NCBI lineage: Eukaryota > Metazoa > Chordata > Mammalia > Carnivora > Mustelidae > Mustela > Mustela nigripes. The sequence goes on from NC_081568.1 coordinate 32,809,845, forward strand.
CCTAGATTCCTACAATCAAGCTCTATAAATTAAAAAAATAAAATAAAATAAAAAAATAAGGGCGCCTGGGTGGCTCAGTGGGTTAAGCTGCTGCCTTCGGCTCAGGTCATGATCTCAGGGTCCTAGGATTGAGTTCCAAATTGGGCTCTCTGCTCAGCAGGGAGCCTGCTTCCCTCTCTCACTCTCTCTCTGCCTGCCTCTCTGTCTACTTGTGATCTCTGTCTGTCAAATAAATAAATAAAATCTTAA
>NC_081568.1:32815093-32932366 GCF_022355385.1 Mustela nigripes
ACAGGGCGCCTGGGTGGCTCAGTGGGTTAAGCTGCTGCCTTCGGCTCAGGTCATGATCTCAGGGTCCTAGGATTGAGTTCCAAATTGGGCTCTCTGCTCAGCAGGGAGCCTGCTTCCCTCTCTCACTCTCTCTCTGCCTGCCTCTCTGTCTACTTGTGATCTCTGTCTGTCAAATAAATAAATAAAATCTTAAAAAAAAAAAACTTAAAAAAAATAAAGTTATATATACATACATACATATATATATATATATATATATATATATATAAAATATATCTCAATCAGGCAGCAAGTTTAATGAGTGTGAGACAGTGGTTCTAAAAGACATTCTAAACAAGGTGCAGCAATAGAACCCAGAGGCCTCAACAACAGACAGATGAAATATGCTTTCTAGCTCCTAAAATGAGGAATGATAACAGGAGTGGCTAGGTAAGGGCTGATGGGATCAATGCCAATGTTATAGCTAAACAGAATTCCCACGGATCTAGGAATGTTTTCAAAGCTAACAAGACATCACTATTTAAAACTTGAGCTTTTCGGGGCGCCTGGATGGCTCAGTGGGTTGAAGCCGCTGCCTTCGGCTCAGGTCATGATCTCAGGGTCCTGGGATCAAGCCCTGCATCGGGCTCTCTGCTCAGAGGGAGCCCAATTCCCTCTCCCTCTCTCTGCCTGCCTCTCTGCCTACTGGTGATCTCTGTCTGTCAAATAAAAATTAAAAAATAAATAAATAAAACTTGAGCTTTTCAAAATAATGGAAAAACACAAAGGGAAAAAGTAAAACATCAAGTGCTAAACCCTGCTAAATTTTCAAGATGAGGATATTAATAATTACATAATAAAATAATTACGTAACATGCAATAAATGACTAAAAATAAACTAATAAAATAAGTAATAAAATAACTGGCATTTCTAATTCCACAGCTTTGCCACTGTGATTTCCTGCTCTGCTACAAACATAAGGATGTTACCATCATAAAAAGGAAAACAGTACTATTACTCACCACCAACCAGTATTGTTGCGCCATCAGGGATGTCTTTTACAGCTTCCACTGGATCTGTATAGAATTTGGTGTGGTGACGCGTGCTGGTTGAAAAGTAGCAAACACATCCCTAAAACATTTTTAAAAATTATAAGTGAATCATCATTTGGAGACATATCTTTATTTTGCATGTATACCAACATATTCATTTTTCATATATACAAGGATAATTTTATTATCTGCTCTTTGAAACAAAGAGTGGGGCTGCAAGTAATTCATCTTAGAAGTAGGAAGGACAGGGATGCCTGGGTGGCTCAGTGGGTTAAAGCCTCTGCCTTCGGCTCAGGTCATGATCTCAGGGTCCTGGGATGGAGCCTCGCATCAGGCTCTCTCAGTGAGAAGCCGGCTTCCTCCTCTCTCTCTGCCTGCCGCTCTGCCTACTTGTGATATCTGCCTGTCAAATAAATAAATAAAATCTTTAAAAAAAAAAAAAGAAGAAGAAGAAGTAGTAGTAGGAAGGACATCTCTATCCATAGATTATCACCAGAATTCCCTTGTGATCGTGATGAATGTCTTCCATTGTATAAAGGAAAACTCTGTGGCCAACATTTGTGGCCACCCAAAAGACTGAAAGTAGATAGCTCATACACTGGGACTCAGATTCACAATAATAATGCCATCAAGCATCAGTTTCTGATAGTGAGCTAACCTTGCATTCAGTCAACAAATATTCACTGAAAATGTACTATGTGTCAACTATTCTGCTGTTTATTCCCATCTAGTAAATATTAAGACATGACTGCTGCTTTGTGGGAAATCAGGTACAGTGCGACCAACATACAAATACACAGTTTGACCCTGACCCATTCTTTAATCAATGAATACCTCCTAAGGGAGCAAGTAAGGAACAGTACACAAGAATACCCCTGCCCGGGGTGCCTGGGTGGCTCAGTGGCTTAAGCCGCTGCCTTCGGCTCGGGTCATGATCTTAGGGTCCTGGGATCGAGTCCCGCATCGGGCTCTCTGCTCAGCAGGGAGCCTGCTTCCTCCTCTCTCTCTCTTTCTCTCTGCCTGCCTCTCTGCCTACTTGTGATCTCTCTCTGTCAAATAAATAAATAAAATCTTTAAAAAAAAAAAAAAAAGAATACCCCTGCCCATAAGGCTTGGAGTTTATAGATGCTGAGAAAAACAGCAACTATTATCTGCAAGGAAGGCATGGCTAGTCTTACCACAGTGACCTGTTTAGGCACATAACAGGTTATCTAGTGAACTTTTATCAACAGTTTGTTTTTAAACAGTTTCCCTCCCTATGCTTCATCCACAACATGAATAGGAGATAATTAGAGATGACTATGTTGTAATCATTCATAATAATTATCACCTCTCCTTTACTCTTATTATATATTCAACCTAAAAAGAGAGAGAGCAAAGAGAAAGGCTCCTGACTCCCCATATGCCGTCACCACAAGAAGTTCATAAATGTAGGCTCACACACACTGCCTTATTGGTCTTTGACAGACATCCTGTGGGGTCAAGGTAAATCCATTAAGGAGTTTCTAGCATTCTTTTCTTCCTCTATAAACTTCTTTCATAAAAAGTATCCAATAGTACAAAAGCCTATTTCCTTTAAGAGAACAATACTGAAGGTCAAATGAGAGCTGCCAAAGTAGAGGTTACCTAGATGACTTTTGTCCCTTTAAATTCAACCCTGGTTCAGGTGTGGTGTAGAGAGTTGTCTATTCCCAGTTGTCTCTTCCTGGTGGGAAATACATGGCGGCAGAGCTAGCAAGGAACGAGCTTGAGCTCCAGAGAGCTTAGTTCTCTGTCCTATCCTCAGTAGCAAGGGTTTACTGGATTCTGTTTAAACACACAGGTACACATGCAAATATATATATATTTTTTAAATCTTGGAAATAAAAAGTTCAATAGTCTCAATAAAGAGGCCAAAAGATGAATCATAAAGTCAAGGGTATCTGCTCAAAAATAGAAAAAGAAAGATACAGATATTCTAATCCTACCAATTAATTTCACAGGTCAAGTTTTTGCAACTGAGCAAGTTCTCGAAATGTACCCAACAGTGTGTTAAAGCAAGACCAGATCCCGGATTTTAGCCTTCATCACAGCATCTTTCTACCACAATCTGCTACTCACCATGATTTTCAAAAGTCCTCAATCTTATCCTACTTCAATTTCATTATTTACAGCAACAAATCTTTATGAATGCCCTATTTTTTCATGAAAAACTCTATTGTCTTCTTTTCTAAAGAGTGAAGTCATTGCTCTGTACACCTTAAACTGATACACTATTGTTTTGCCAAATACATCTCAATAAAATTGGAAAAAGTCAAAGATACAATAAATAAACAAATCTTAATCTGTATCTCTTACCAAATAAAAAGGGGTGAAAAGTCAGGGCCTGAGCAGGAGGAAGAAAATAAAAGAACTCTTCTACACCTAAGTAGTCAGGGGTTAAAATCACACTGAACTACTTATCCGTAAACCGAGACGAATCCTACAGAGAGGAAGTTAAGAGAAAACTCATTTCTCCTACAGATCCAGGAAACTTTTCAGATTCACAAAGGGAAACAAAAGTATATAAGCACAGACTTGTCAGGAATTCTGTTCCTTTGTTCCAGCTGATAATTAGTGTCCTCATTACAAACAGAAATTATTAAAATGCTTGCCCCACACCTTAAAAAAATACCTCAGAACGGGGAGCCTGGGTGGCTCAGTGGGTTGAGCATCTGACTCCTGATTTCAGTTCAGGTGATGATCTCAGGGTCCTGAGATCCAGGCCCACGTCTGGCTCTGCACTCAGCAAAGAGTCTCCTTGTCCCTCTCCCTCTACTCTTCCCCCGACTCACTCTCTCTCTCTTTCTGTCTCAAATAAATAAAATCTTTTAAAAAAATACTTCAGAAGTATTTTAAAAAAGATTCAAGTGTTTCACACTCATCCAGATCATCAAAAGCTTAAAGAAATAAAAATGTTTGCAGGCAATGTGAGAATGGCTCAAGATTATGAAGAATTTACACCCAACGTTGGTGGGTTTTTTTTCATTTTTCACACATTCAGTTAATATTTGTTGACATTTGTTATCTATTAGTTGTACTGACATTTGCTATCTATTTGCTAAGAAATCAATAGTGTGACATAATGGGCCACTCTCCAGTAATCTCGGGGTCAAAATACCTTTGTTTCAAATTCCAGTTCAGCCACAATTGCGAGAAACTGGGAAAATTGCAAAATCTGAGTGTAAGGGGTGCCGACTTTAAGTAATGGATTAAGTAATGGTGCATCAGAACCACACCACTTCAACTGCAGAAGTTGCCCTGGGGTTGTTAGCTTCCTTTAAGCCATGCAACCCTCTCCATTCCCCACCAGGGCAGTACAATTAACTTGCCTTTCACTGGGCTTTAGTTTTCACATTTAACCCCCGGCCCCCCACACTCACCTTACCTATATACACAAGCATGCATTACTAATTCTACTAAGAGTTTTTTTTTTTTACCATGACCTATGCTATAGCAAATTAATCCATGCCATCCTTGCTGAGGGTTTTGAAAACTTTAAGATTACTTTAACATGTTTGTCTGTAGTTAAGTATGCCATTCTAAGTATTGAGAAATGACTGGGCAACCTGGCCATACAAACACGGGTAGTGAGGCAAAGAGGAAGGAGAATGTCTGAAACACCAGAGTGTTTCCTGTGGATCTTCAAGGCTTGGAGCCTTGGCGGCAGCCCAGAAAAAGCCTCTAGGTTTGTTTTCTGAACAGGCTTCGTCTCTGCCCACATTCTCTCCCATTCTCCCAGCCTCTGGGAGTTAAGGAGTAACACTGCTGACACCCCCTAAGACTGAGCAGAGGTGGTGTCCTGTTTTCATAAATAACTGAATTCAAAGTGAGGCTCTAAACTGCTTTAATTGACCTTTACTTTCTAAAATGCTACAACAGTGAGGTGAGAAGATTCAAGCAACATCTACTACATAAATAAACAAATAGCCTTCAAGTCGGCAGAGGTCACTAAAAAAATGAAGAGTAATAAATTATACGGCTTCAGCATCTAATGTATTCTGGGGATAATTTTTCTCACCAAGGTCTTCCTTTACATTTGGGTAACATTTCATTTTGTTTTTTTCACTCTCCCACCTTCAGCAAAATTACGTTTTATGGCGCCCCTAGCTTCTGCTTTACTATTGGAGGAAGAAAATAATAATGACTATACTGCAAAAGAACAGTTAAGGTCCTGAAAGATAAAAAATAATCAAAATTCTTACATTGCCTTTTTTTTTTCTATTTAATCTATTTCTCCTTTTAAAATTCTCTCCATCTTCACCCTTTGTCCTCTAGTTCAAATCTTACATTTAGAATTTGAGGACTGAGTGCACTGTTGAGCCTAAATTTTATCTCATGATTTCCCAATTCAAAATCTCCTTCTTGTCTAACCACTCCTACCGTTCTTTCTTTTGCCTAAATTTATTTATTTATTTTTTTGTCATTCAATACTCCACAACTTTAAGAAAATATATACTTCCTTCTGAAGGTCTTTCAGGGAAAATCCATACAGCATACTGCTTTATTTTTAAATGAATCTTATCTTAATGATACAGAACTGTACACCCAGGTGTTATTTACCTTGTTACCTTGCAGTTAAAAAAATCAGGACACAGGGAGACTGATACTGCCCACTTCAGTATCAAAGTATGATAAACAGAAGTGGGGAGAAGCCATACGGAGAGAGATGAAGACAACCCTGTTGGAAGGTAAAGGCAATAACATGCAGGTGGATACACGCACTTGGCAAGAATATGGCATCAGTGCCAAGTGTGGAGGTGGTAATATGTGTTGTAACGCTTACCAATGTCAAGAGTGAATTGACAGTACCAGTATCTGTTAAAGGTGGATGTTTACCTTACACTAAACACTACCAGTTATGCAATTACGACATGAATAAATAAATCACAAAGACCCTACAGGGAGTTACTGACTTAAGGCCAATTCTCTAAAGTTGTAGCATACTGTTTTTGAGGGAACATACATGTTCTTTTTATTCTAACAATAGAGTGATGCCCAGCACTTGAAAGGAGCAGAGGTGAAGTCATGATGCATTCTTCCCGGTGTATCAGAAAGCTTGAGTTTGCCAGGAGTTAAAATACTAATGAGGATGGGGAACTCAGAAAGAGGAGAAGCTCTCTGAGAGCTGAGAGGAGCCAAGCCCAGGGACATGTGGGATCAGGCCCCATGGAGAGAAGCTTGTGAAGATCAGGCTGGAAAGGAAGACTGGGGAAGGCCTTAAGGACCTCACTCGAGATTTGACTTCTTCCTTCAATGAGGAAGGGACACCAAAGCTTTTGAAACAGAGATGTCAAAACTCATATGAAAGCCTGAAACAGGAAGAGGCAGAGGAAATCATTCTTTCATTCACTCCTCCATTTGTTCAAAAATCTTCATTCTGTATAAAATATATGAAATACTGGAATACAGCGTTGAGACAAACAAAAAACCACTCAGGCATAGTCCCTGCGCTGATGAAAGTTGCAAACTAGCAAAGGTAACAGTCATTAAGTAATTACAAAAATTTAAATACAAATGTTAATATCTCATCAGGGAGCTAAAAGGAAGAATCAGATAGTTGCTGGGAAAGAGCACTAAGGACATCCCCAAGGAAATTTCAGCTCAAGGTAAATACAGGACACTGGTTATCCACTGGAGGCGGAGGCAAGAGGGGAGGAAAGAAGGGGTCCAAGATTTCCCTGGATGGATATGGATGCTATTGGCCATAATGGAAACAGAACAAAACAAGGGGGGAAACAATCACTTTATGACTGGTTCACTTTGGGTCAGAAAGAGCTTGAAGGACTAAGTGTCATCCAGGTGGAATGGATTGATAAGTTGTACCAGGGGAGAATGGAATTGGTGAGAAATCTGGGGAAAAAAACAGGTTCAAAGAAGAAAGGCAGGTAAGTGTTAATGGTATTTTTAGGAACTTCTTCCAGTAATAATTTTCCAAAGTGAATAGAGAATAGTATTAAATGCTCCTTCTGAAACAGTAATGGAGGAAGAAAGAGAACTTCGGATGTTGTACTCAAATCTAAGTCCATGCCAATGACTCTGAAATGTAGTTCTCAGACTAACTACATTAACATCATCTGGGAACTCATTTATGTAAAGTGTGGGACCCCACACGGGACCTACTAAATCAGAAACTCTAGAGTTGGACCCAGAATCTGGTTTGCTAAAACCTCCGAGTAATCCTGGTTCATTAAAGCTTGACAGACTTGCCTAACACACACACACACACACCCATCTCATCTGTCTCCTAAGAGTTTTGCTGGGCTTCTGAAGTGGTTTAACGCCATAGGAAAGTGAATAAATAACACTTAGGTAAATAAGTAACTACCAAAAGAGGGAATGTTTTTGACCTAGATCCAAGGGTATGGCAGTGTCCTGGTCTGCATATTTCAGCACCCGCAGCAGTGTCACTGAAGGTCAGTCTAAGTGCCCTTTTAATAATGCTTTATATACCCAAAGCTACCAGCAATCACCAAAATGCTTCCTAAAATGCATTTATGAATAAAAGGTCCCAGTTCTAAATCATCCCATATCATTTACCTAAGGGGCTCACTGGCCCCTCTGCGTTCACTGTTCTCAGAGACTGGATGCGGGAAAGACAGAGCAACTGGGGCGCGACAGTTCCCTGTGAGCACGCACCTTATGCAAGATACGCTTTCAAGCTCGAAACTATTTAATGCGCTACTAAATAAAAACGCCACTTTTCGTTTTCCCCTAGGAAGGAAGACGCTCCCGCGATTACGCTGATAGCCAAGGTAAACCACCCTCCGGGACCTAGCACTCTCGGCCTGTACTGGCCTCTTAGGGCTCGGGACAGGGACCGCACCTGGGCGTAGGCGTACAGGTAGGGAGAGTCCAGCGGGCGTGCGGGGGGTGGGGGTGCTTATCAACCAACAATCGCAGTGAAAAGTGTCTCAGGATACCACTTGGTGGAGAGCTGGCACTAAGGGTGGCACAATGTTTGCTAAGAGTTTGAAAATGGAAATCCTCCAACCCGGATGCCTGCGCCACAAGAGCGCGCGCGACGGGGAAGATGCCCAGACGAGCGCTCCCGGCGGGTTCCCCTTCTCCTCGGCACCGTGCGGCGCAGCCAAATGAGGGAGGACAGGGAGGGCACGACCTTCCACCCCGGCGACCCCGAGCATCCGCCCCCTCCGCGGCGAACCTGCGCGGACCCGTAGCTAACCTGCTCCAAAATCCCCAACGCGAGGCGCAAACCTGTCCCCTGCTGCCGTCACCCTTGCCTCTCCCACGACCGGGGCACCCTCCCAGGAGGCTGCCCGCGGGGCGGAGATGCGAGCCGAGAGGACGCATGCCCCAGAGGACGCGAGCGAGCCCTGAAGGGCGCCGCGCCGCTGCCAGACGCCCTCCGGCCCCCTTTCCGCCCCTCCGCGTGCTCCCACGCCTGGTCGCGCCCGCCCCGGGGCAGCGGCTGCAGAACCGCGCAGAGGCAGACACGCGAAGAGGCAGCGAGGCAAGGCAGAGCGTGGTGCGTCTCGGTGCCCCCGGAGACGGCGCCACGGATGCTAAGGGGAGGGGTGGAGCGGGTGGGTGTAGTCAGGGGAGAACGCGGGCACCATGCGGGGTTTCGTCTGCGTCCTGCCGGCGCGTGGCCTTCTTCGCTGCCAGTTTACCTTGGACCAGGCGCCCCCGGTGAGGCGGGCGGAGGCGCAGAGCGGAGACCGGGCGGAGAGGAGTTTGAGGGCCGCCATGTTCCAGGCCGGGCGTGGAGCAGGCGACGGGTTGGGGCGCGCGCGTGAGGGTGTGGGAGCGCTGCCGGGCCCGGCCGCGTCGACGCGGAGGGAGGGAAGGGAAGACGCTCGAGGGGCGGGCTGGAGGCTCGACCGCGCGTCGATGACGTCCTCCCCTCCCTCGCCCACTGAGGCTGCAGGTTTAGAGAGACGCGGGGCTGGGAGGGGCCCGGCGGGGAGCGGGAGCCGGGTGCCGCCGGGGCGGTCGACGGGGGAAGCGCCGCCGCCCTTGGGCGGCAGTGTCCGTTGCCCTCGCGTTCCAGGCAGCCGCGTCGGCGCGCACTTGCTGCTGCAACCCCTCAACAGTCCGTTAGCTTTGAGGGGCTGCGGGGGCTTGCTTTCCCCAAGGTCTGCGGTGAGGGTTGGCCTAGCCTTCGGGCGCCCCAGGGTCTGTCTCGGAGTCTGTTGCTTTTCGGAGACAGTGCCTGGCACCTGTGTGGGCTGCAAAGGGGATACCCCCTGGAGGTCCCCTACTTCGCTTACCCATCCGGGCAGCGTTCCCATTTCTTCCATTTCTTAGTCCCCTCTCCCCACACTTGGCCCTGGCTTGTGTAAAGTTAAGTTTGCCTTAAGAACCTGCCACAAGCCATGTCATTAGGTTTGGCCAGGGAAGCCTAGGCAACACTGTACCTGGACAAGAGAGACTAGGTTAGGGCTGGGCCTCTGGGACCGTCTCTTCCTTCCTTCCTTTCTTCCCCATCATCCAAGTCTGTATTTTTCAGGATTTTTCTGGCACCTGAGTCCCAAAACCTCCAGAGATTACTCAGCAGCTGTAAACATGCAGGTGTGTATACCCCTTTGACTGTCCCTGGGCAAGTTACAATAACTTTCCTGTTTCAGTGCTCTTATCTGAACATTTTATTTTATTAAAAAAAAATTTTTTTTTTAAATTTATTTGACGGAGACATACACAGCAAGAGAGCGAACACAGTAGGGGGAGTGGGAAAAGGAGAAGTAGGCTTCCTGCTGAGCAGGGAGCCTGATGTGGGGCTCCATCTGAAGGCCCCAGGATCTTGACCCAAGCTAGGCAGACACTTAAGGACTGAGCCACCCAGGCGCCTCCTCATCTGAAAACTTTAAATCTCAGAACTATCTAAGATCTACATGAGATAGTTCATGGGAAGCTTCTGGCTCTGTTATAAACAATAAATGTTAGGCATCATTCAAGTTGCAGTCCTGAACTGGTATGGCAAATATATGCTCTCAAAGCATTATCTTTTGAACAACCCCTTGAGGACATGAGCGAAATCTGATTTCTTCAGAAGTATCCTCTTAGCAGATTAGAGGGACCAAGGGGAAACTCAGTAAAGGCTTTATTTTATTAAATGCTAACCAAGTCCTGGGAATATGGGTGTTAGTTTTGAAACAAAGCAAAGCACACAAGGAAATTAAATGATACCTTAGCTTCCTCAGCAAGTACACCTAATGCAATGAACAATCATGGTCCAGCTTCAAGTCTCTCCATAAAAGCATTTGCCCTTTTATTGTATTCTTTTAGCTCCTTTTCCCTCATGGATATTATCATTTTAATCAACATCAATGAGGGAATAAGATACCAAGTTAGACTATCCAATTACATTAAGAGAAATTAACTTAGTAATGCTCTATATTTTCAACACATCTTAAGAAGTTGGATAGAGGGGTGCCTGGGTGGCTCAGTGGGTTAAAGCCTCTGCCTTCGGCTCAGGTCATGATCCCAGGGTCCTAGGATCAAGCCCCACATTGGGCTCTCTGCTCAGCAGGGAGCCTGCTTCCTCCTCCTCTCTCTCTGCCTGCCTCTCTGCCTACTTGTCATCTCTGTCTGTCAAATAAATAAATAAAATCTTTAAAAAAAAAAAAAAGTTGGATAGAGGTGAAACTCGGGTATTAGAACTTAAATCCCATTACTAGTCCTAATACAGCATACAGCAGTTATTGTACTGTAGCTTACAGAATGTGAAAAAGCTGACATTCACGGTTGGGTCTGCTTTCCCACTTTCGCCCTTCCAGAGGGCATACGAAATGGAAAAAGACTTTGGCAACTTCATCTAACTGTGGTCATATGACTCACTCTTCTTGGCCGGTCTCTGTTGCTCTGGCTAAATTAAAACACACATTTCCAGTCTTGTACTCTGTGTGACTCTTATTCTTGTGGGGGGAAAAATCACCCTTACTATGGTCAAGACACTGTACTATTTTTTAATGGCTCAATCGCTGTGTTTTATACATTTTATCTAACATAGGAGTAACTTGAACAAATTACAGAAGAGTTCTTCTGTACACATTTCCCTCCTGGTTCCACAAAGCCATTTCAATTTTAGTCTGTGAAAAAACCGATTTTTTTTTTGAATATCTGAATTTTTCTGAACTAATAAGAATGGTTCCCCCTTGCTTTAAAGGAAAGCTTTTGGCAAATATATTCTGGAAACTTTGTGTAATCTTGCACAGCTTAATTTACACATTCTCAAAAATTGGAAGAATTTAATTGAAATCAAAGCTTTTAAACAAAAGGCCTGATTCCAGAGACACAATAAGGAAAGTTTATTTTGTATGATGTCATTTTATATATGTGTATTTATATATGTATATCTTATGTTGTTTTTATATACATATACACATTCATTTATATATATGTATGTGTATATATGTGTATGTGTGTGTGTATATATATATTTTCCCTCTCTGTCGAATGAATATAGACAATTTGTCAAAGTTAGATTGTAAATTGTCATTCTCTGCTTGAGAGATTTTTGTTTAAATTATCCTAAGATGCTATTTATTAGCATCATCTCTCATTACTGAAAGATAAGACATCCTGCCCTCACATTTGATGGAATATTTACTCCTCCACACTGATAAACAGGGGCATTTGAAGACTTGTTTTTCAAAGGTTGTTTGACAGGCTTAACTAGTAATGGGAATTTTTACTAAGTCATTTGAGTCAATTAAAAAAAAGAATGTGTGCTTCATTGTATACAATGGTTTGTTAACATAAAAACAAATCCCTTCAGAGAAATAATTTTCCTCTAGTGGATTTGAAAGACAGAAGTTTGAAATTTTACATAAATCTGTAAATGTATTGTTTTATGATGCAAATCATCATCTCCTAATTTACTTCTTTTGTGTGTTTTCATAGATTCTTTGAAGCAGTGCCTTGTATTAACTAATGTGCATTTAATATTCAGTGGATAAAAGTAAGTTAAATTTTACTTTCAATGTAGGGGGAGAAAAGGTAAAATAAGTACATGAGATGTTTGTAGAGGGTTCAACTCCAAGAATGAAAATGAAACTTATGTTAAGGTGCTAAAGAAACTTAAAGGAGCAAAACACACCAAAGCCATTTTGTACGCATTCACATCTGATTGTTACTTCTGCTTAAAACCCCTCAGTGGTTTTCCCCACTGCCTTTAAGATCCAAAATTCAAGGGCACCCAGGTGGCTCAGTTGGTTAAGCCTCTGCCTCCCTGGATTGGACTCTGCTCAGCAGGGAGACAGCTTCTCTCTCTCTCCCTCCCTCCTGTTCCTTCTGCTTGTGTGCTTGCTCTCTCTCTTTCTCTCTCTCTCTGTGAAATAAATAAATAAAATATTTTTTTAAAAAAGATTCAAAGTTCAGGCTTCCTACCCTGGCATAGAAGGGGATCATCTCTTCTGGTTCTCCTTCCCCCTGCATTATTTCCTTTATATATCAAGCTATTCAGCATTTGCCTCTTGACTTCCTCAGGATGAATTCACACAACAAATATTGGTAGCAAAAGGTAAAGCACATGGACTCTTTTAGCCTGCCTGGGTTCAGATATCGGTTCTGCTAAGAATTCTCTAACTCTGGGGATCACCGTGGATAAGAGTTTAAAAAGAGCCACAGAATGGAAGATGTAAGCTCATGTCCAGACCAGCATCTGTTTGCAGTATTCAGGTGCTAGAAGGTTATACCTTGTGAACTTAACTATTTTTCAGATGCTTTCTGATCTGGAAAATATCAGGCAGGATTCAAACCCTGGACTATACAGCATTAAAGATTACTTTTATCTTTATACCTCCCTCTTTTATGAGATGCCTTTGAAGCCAACCCTCAGACCTACGTTTCCCTCATTCCGCCCAAGCGCCCAACTTCAGTTTCAGTTTCTCTTATCTGTTTGATTGCAGTCCCTTCCTAGATAAACTTCCTTTCCCTCTCAGAGTTAACCACCTCTTAAATGATCACTTCCAATACAACTCTGGTCTTCTCACACACTCTCCTGAACTTTTCAGGAATCCTCATAGGCTACAAATTAAAGTTCAACATTCATTTGTAGCCATCTCTCTAATCCAGGCTCAGCAAACCATATAACCTTAATGATTTTATAGAAGTACTTCAGAGTTCCACACACATTATATTTTGAAATGAAATCTTAAATTATATTCGAGCTACTCTGTCAATTTTAACAAATCAGTAGCATGTGCACTCAATTGTGAATTATCTCTGATTTCAACATACTAAAGGTTACCAGATTGCAGTTAGGAGGCAGATCTTTTTTTTTTTTTTTTTAAAGATTTTATTTATTTGTCAGAGAGCGAGAGGAGCGAGAGTGAGCACAAGCAGACAGAGTGGTAGGCAGAGGCAGAGGGAGAAGCCGGCTCCCTGCTGAGCAAGGAGCCCGATGTGGGACTCAATCCCAGGAGGCTGGGATCATGACCTGAGCCGAAGGCAGCTGCTCAACCAGCTGAGCCACCCAGGCGTCCCTAGGAGGCAGATCTTAACAAAGTTTCTCTGTCCTCTCAATGCCTATGCTAGAACTTAAAAAATAAATAAGTGTTAACAAAGGTAGAGGCTCTGTACTTAGCTTTTTATCATTTTCACTTTTGCATGTTGACTCACATAATTTTATATAGATGTATAATACTTGGATGCTCTGCTCAGACAGGTCTACTGCCTAGCATTATTTCTACAGCATACTAGTTTTTCAACAAGAGCACCTAAAGCACTTCATGATAATGTCATATTATGGATAGGATTAGAAGTTGTCTTCAATTTTGGTCACTTAATATACATTTGTATATGCAAACAAGAAGTAACCAATATGATTAATGATTGACTATTGAAGCAAACACTTTCTGCTGCTTTTAAGCTTCTGATCGGCTTTAATTGAAACAGATTTTAAGGATTTTAGGGCAAGCTGTAGTATAAATCAGAATTTTCTTAGTATTGTGCACCCAAAAGAAAAACAAAAACAAGAAAACCATCAGGCATAACTCCATGGTTGTGAAGTTTTTGTTCATCAAAAGAGTTTTGTTATCTTGACTTCATTTATAACAGAAAAAATATTTCACAATTAAAATGAAAAAATCATTTAAATTATAAAGTACCACTTTTATGATATTTTTATTATATATACATATTATTATGTATTATATGTATTGTATATACATATTATATATGTATCTTTATTATATATTATAATAATATAATATTTTGTATTTGTTTTATAATATTTGGGTTATAAATACATTTTTACTTTAAAGTAAATGTTTACTAATTATTTGGTTTATAAGTGCAATTTTATTTAAAAGTAAACTATGGCAGCCCACATTCTGCTCCCTGTACATACCAAGGGCCTTTTGACATGGAGTCTTTGCTCATGCCTTCTTTCCTATTATTAAAATAAAATGCAAAGAGGAGACCCAACTTGAAAATTCCCTAAGCAAACAAAATCATTTAAGCCATGTAAGCAAGACTAAATCCTGTTTAATTAATGTAAGTGAAACTTAGGACATTTCTTATAAATGCCTCTGATAATCATAAAATAAACAAGCCATCTTCCTAAAATGGTATAAGATAGTCACTTAAAATTTTTATTAAGGTATAATTGACATATAACATTATTTTAGTTTCAGTTATACAACATAATGATCTAGTTAACAGCCACCACCACATACAAACAGCATGTATTTTCTTGTAATGAGATCTTAAAAATTACATACAATATAGTATTATTAGTTACAGTCACCATGCTATACCTTACACCCCATGATTTATTTATTTTATAATTGGATGTCTGTAATTTTTGACTCCCTTAACCCATTTTCCCTATTCCCTACCCCTTCTGGCAACCAGCATTCTGTTTTCTATGACTTTGGGGATTTTTGTTTGTTTTTCATTTTTTAGATTCCACATGCAAGTGAGATGGTATTTGTTCTTCTCTGTCTGACTTATTTTACTTAGCATAATGCCCTCAAGTTCCCTTGTGTTGTTGTAAATGGCAACAATTTCTTTTTTATGACTGAATTTTGTATATATCCATATACAGAAGATGTATATATATATACATATGTATAAAACAATATATCACATTTTCTTTATCCATTCATCCATTGATGAACACATAGATACAGGTTGCTTCCTTGCCTTGGCTATTATGAATTATGCTGTGTGAACATGGAGATGCTTGTAACTTTTGAGTTAGTGTTTTCTTTTCCTTTGAATACCCAGAAGTAGAATTGTGGGACCATATGATATTTCTATTTTAAATTTCTTGAGAAAACTTCATCCTATTTTCCACGGTGGCTGTATGAATTCATATTCCCACCAGCAATACACAAGGTTTCCCTTTTCTCCACATCCTTGCCAACACTTATTATTTTTTGTTTTTTGATAACAGCTGTTCTGACTGGCATGACTCAATGTCGTTTTGATTTTTGCATTTTCCTGATGGTTAGTGATGTTGAGCACCTTTTCATGTACCCTGTTGACTGGATGATTGATTATTTATTTATTTATTTATTTTTGTGGCCCCATCCACTAGTTGTGCTCTAAGAAAACTACTAATGCCTGCAATAATATATTTCAAAAAAATGCTGCCAAAACATTGTGATACCCTTTATTTCTGTATTATGTTCCATGTTTATTATTTTAGCTGCTCAGTAGAGCAGAATTCAGGGTCACTTATCCAGGCATAAGGAACCAATCCATTATATTATAGTACATCCTTTTTGAAAGTTTTATTTTGCCACCACTAAAAAGTAAAAATTTCAAGTGTGTGTGGAAATGTTAAGGATAATTGTAAAAAGCAGAATTCAAACTGTATAACGATCACAGCTGTGTGTCATATAGTTTCACATACGGCCAAAAACTGGAAAAGACCACTGAAAAATGAAAAAAAAAAACATAATGAGAGCAGGACTTTAGGTATTTTCTGTCATTGTTTAAAATATTATGTAACTTCTAGTTGACTTTTTTTTTATTATAAACATATTTTTTTATCCCCAGGGGTACAGGTCTGTGAATCGCCAGGTTTACACACTTCACAGCACTCACCAAAGCACATACCCTCCCCAATGTCTATAACCCACCCCCCTTCTCCCAACCCCCTTCCCCCCAGCAACCCTCAGTGTGTTTTAATAGCACATACATATAGGTTTTTTTAAGGTTTTATTTATTTGACAGAGAGAGAGACAGTGAGAGAGAGAATACAGGCAGAGGGAGTGCTTAGAGGGCGATGCAGGCTTCCCGGGGATCAGGGAGCCTGATGTGGGGCTTGATCCCAGGATTCTGGGATCACAATCCAAGCCAAAGGCAGACAATTAAGGACTGAACTACCCAGGCATCCCTATACATAGAGTTTTGATGTGAGTTCAAAATAGCCTTATTTCAGGATCTCAAGGTATGTGTACCACTATATTCATTGCAGCATTATTCACAATAGCCAAGATGTGGAAGCAAGAGAAATATCCATTCATGGATAAATGGATAAAGAAAATGTGATATAGGGGCGCCTGGGTGGCTCAGTGGGTTAAGCCACTGCCTTCGGCTCAGGTCATGGTCTCAGGGTCCTGGGATCGAGCCCCACATCGGGCTCTCTGCTCAGCAGGGAGCCTGCTTCCTCCTCTCTCTCTCTCTATGCCTGCCTCTCTGCCTACTTGTGATCTCTCTCTGTCAAATAAATAAATAAAATCTTTAAAAAAAAAAGAAAATGTGATATATACATACCTTACAAAAGAAGGAGATCCTGCCATATGTAACAGCATGAATGCACCTGGAGGACATTGAAGTAATGCTAATTGAAGTATGCTAATTGAAGTAAGTCAGCCACAGACAAATACTGTAAGATTCCACTTATATGAGGTATCTAAAAACAGTCAAATTCATAAAAGCAGAGGGTAGAATGATGGCTGCCAGGGACTCAGGGAGGGGGGGAATGTGGGAGTTGCTATCCAACATGTGTAGAGTTTCACATATACACAATGAGTAAGTTCTAGAGTTCTGCTGTACAACACTGTGCATGTAGTTAATAATACTGTATTGTGCAGGGGCGCCTGGATGGCTCAGTGGTTAAGCTGCTGCCTTCAGCTCAGGTCATGATCTTGGGGCCCTGGGATCGAGCCCCACATTGGGCTCTCTGCTCAGCAGGGAGCCTGCTTCCTCCTCTCTCTCTGCCTGCCTCTCTGCCTGCTTGTGATCTCTCCCTGTCAAATAAATAAATAAAACCTTTAAAAAAATTTTAAAAAATACTGTATTGTGCAGTCAAAAATGTGTTAAGAGGATCTATCTCATGTGAAGTGTTCTTTTTCTTTTTTTTAAAGGTTTTATTTATTTATTTGGCAGAGGGAGAGAGAGATCACAGGTAGACAGAGAGGCAGGCAAAGAGAGAGAGGGAAGCAGGCTCCCTGATGAGCAGAGTGCCCGATGCAGGACTCTATCCCAGGACCTTGAGATCATGACCTGAGCTGGAGGTAGAGGCTTAACCACTGAGCCACATATGTTTATGTATATAAACATATACATGTTTATATACTTCCTGTGTATAATATTTATATGTATTCATATGTATATACATACAAATATATATTTCCAGTTTGGTTACTAACTTTGCCTTCTCCAGTTCTAACCCGGGAATCCAGAGGAGCATTTCAGGAGACTGAACATTGTGTTTCACATCACACACTAATCGTTCCTGTGGCGACCCACAATGGAATGGCAGTGGTAATCTTCCAACGTGTATTTCTCTATAGATGAATGGGGGTGGCAGCCTTCAAAGAAAAAAATCTACATGTACTTCAGTGATAAAAAGCTATTAAGTTGGAAAATAAATAAATCAACACGATAAACATCTCCCCACTTAAAAATTATTAATGGATACTAGCCAGTTCCCTGTAGGCTTGAGCTGTGACTTGAAACATGGCTACCCTCCAGGCATATCTACACTGGGTTTTCTGCCTATCTCAGAGTAGCCTGCTGTCTCATTTATTGATGTCTAACAAAACACTTCTGCTCAAAAGACAGAATGGACAAATATTACTGATGAGTCCTAGAGCATAACCAGTCTAAAAGTGTAAAAGTGCTATTTTACTAGAATGCAGTTAGGAAAGTACTGGGAGGAATTCACAGATATCTTTACCTAGAGATACTACACAGCGGTCATAAAGAATAAGAGGGATATGGGGTGCCTGGGTGGCTCAGTGGGTTAAGCCGCTGCCTTCGGCTCAGGTCATGATCTCGGGGTCTTTGGATTGAGTCCCGCATCGGGCTCTCTGCTCAGAGGGAGCCTGCTTCCTCCTCTCTCTCTGCCTGCCTCTCTGTCTACTTGTGATTTCTCTCTGTCAAATGGGTAAATAAAATCTTAAAAAAAAAAAAAAAGAAGAAGAGGGATCTACATGTACTTACAGAAAAAATTCACCAGGTTATATTTTGAAGAAATCAAGTTGCAGAATAATGTGTATTATGTGATTTCATTTATGTAAAGAGGAATAAACCAAAATTATATATTTGTGATATTCATATGGAAATTCATAGAAAGATATCTGAAAAAAACAGTGGTTATTCTAGAAGGTTAGAGAGAGTAGGAGTCCAAAGTGAAGACAAATTTATAATTTTCCATCTATATGCATTGCCTTGTTTTAATTTTTACTGTAGGTGATTGTATACTATTTGTGTAATTTTTTAAATTAATCATTATCCAATAAAATTTCTTAAGCTCTTAATTATGCAGACTTTGAAATATTAAAAAGAATGACACATTTCAGTATCTCCAAGACATTGAAAAGTCAAAAAATCAGATTAAAGCTCTATGACAGTAAGAATCTACAAAAAAAAGAAAAATTGCTTTTGTTTATTCATGAATGCCCAGGAGAGTATTTATAGAAATTTCAATAGGAGTTACTTTTATTTCAGGTGATTTGACTTTATACTTTATGCTGTTATAATTAATACTCTTATCTCATTGTGGATAAAAAGTTATATAACCTCCAACTTCTTTTTGAAATATCTATAAATATCTGTTCCTGAAGAGGTGATAAAAACAATATTAAAATTTGAAGTTATCAGACATTTGTTCTAGAGCAGGTTCTCTTCTATACAGCAGCAGTATAAGAAGAAATGAGATATATTCCCTTTCATGGGACAAGAAGTCTAGTTCTGTTTTGTTTTATTTATTTATTTGATAGAGTGAGTGAGAAAGAGAGAGAAGGAGCAGGGGTAAGGGTAGAGGGAGAAGGAGAAGCAGACCCCCCACTGAGCAGGGAGCCTGACATGGGGCTCTATCCCAGGACCCCAGGATCATGACCAGATCCAAAGGCAGACGCTTAACTGACTGAGCTGCCCAGGAACCCCTAGACGTCTAGTTTTTCTAAGAAATATTTCTTTGGCATTGCTTAGAAAAGAGCTAGAATCTAATGATTTGGAAACAAGAGAGTCATGTTCTTGTCATAATGAAATGAATAAATTAAAAGTAATATCTTGTGTTTTAGAATAATCTGTGGCCCTCTTTTCTGACAATAATTGGATAGGTATGCAATAATAATTGAATTGTCTATTGAAAGTCAATCCTAGTAATAATAAAACTGGACTCTCTGCATGTAAGAGAAGGCTTATTTTTACATCTTTTTAGTTGAAGGGTGGGGCAGGAAGAGAAACAGAAGTATTCCCCATAGCCAGATCTTTTGTAAGGGTACCATTCAAATCATGATAAAAGGAAAATATTAAAATTATAAATATATATGTCACTAACATCAGAGTGCCAAATAAATAAACAAAGAGAGAAACAGACCATTGAATAGTAATAGAGACTCCAATATTCAAATTTAAATAATGGATAGTATAACTAGGTAAAAATATCAAAAGACTTATCAACTGATTTTCAACAAAGGTGCCAGGACTAGTCAATGGGCAAGAAATAGTCTTTCTAAGAACTGGATATCCACAAGCAGAATTAAGTTGGACCCTTTATTCATACCAGAAGCAAAAATTAATGCAAAATGGATCAAAGACCTAAATGTAAAATGAGCTAAACTATAAAATCCCCAGAAGACACAGATGAATTTCATGACCTCAGATTTGGTGATGGGTTCTTAGGAAAGTAAGAAAAACAAAAAAACATGAGCAGCAAAAGAAAAAGGACACCATTAAGAAAGTGAAAAATCACCTATGGACTAGGAAAATATAGGAGAAAATCATACATCTCACAAACGATTTCTATTTGGAATATATAAAGAGCTCTTACAAGTCAATAATAAAAAATTTAATGGCCCATTTAAAAATGTACAAAGGCTCTGGATAGAAATTTCTTCAAAGATACACAAATGGCCAATAAGCACATGAAAAGATACTCAACACAATTATTCCTTAGGGAAATCCACATCAAAAGCACGATACCAGTTACACCAGTAACATCCCAGTAGGATGACTAAAATCAAAAAGTGAAGTAATAGGAAATGTTGGTGAGAATGTTAGGAAAATAGAACCCTAACATAGTAGTGGGAAAGTAAAATGGAAAACAGTCTGGCAGTCTGTCAAACAAACATAGAGTTACCATATGACACAGCAATTCATTTCTTACCCTAAAAAAGTGAAAACATAGGGCCACACAAAACTTATACAGAAATGTTTATAGCAATATTAACTGCCAGAGGTGAAAACAACCCAAGGTCCAATCAACTGATGAATAAATAAAATGTGGTATATCCAAACAGCAGAATCTTATTTGGTAAGAAAAAGGAAGGAAGTACTAATGCATGCTACAAAAATGGATGAATCTTGAAGACGTTGTATAAGCAAAAGCAGCTAGTCATAAAAGACCATATGTGATTCAATTTTTATGAAATACAGCACAAGTATAGGTCACATCCATTATCACAGAATGTTCTATTGGACAGCAGCATTCTGCTGGCTGTCCTTTAGACATGAATAATTTCTAACAAGTCTTTTAAGAGCTGGGAGCAAACAATTAGATGTTGGGTTCTTATAAGAATCGGGAATGTAAGCAGATTTGATGTCAGAAAGGAGAAGGTGATAGGATAAAAGCACAAAAAGTTTTTTTTTTTTTTTTCCACAAAAAGATTTGAATCTGCCACATGGCTAGCTCTGAAGACAGATGAAAGGGCTACGAGTTAGGGAACGTAAAAAATGCAGCTCTAGGAGCTGGAGAAAAACAGGAAACAGATTCTTCCCTGGAACTGCGAGAGGCAGTGTGCCCTGTTGGCACATGTTGAAACCGATTTTGGAATTCTGACCTCCAGAGCCATAAGGAAATAAATGTGTGTTGTTTTAAGCCACTGATTTTGTGGCAATCTGTGACAAATATAAACCCAGTGGAGGCCTTAGCCAAGTTTCTTTGCCTTTTCTAGGTTCTGGATTTTTTCTAGGCTACTCACATTCCTTGGTTCATCACCCCCTTTCTCCATCTCCAAAGTTGGCAAAGGTGAGTCCAGTTCTCCTCTGGCATCACTCTAACGTCTGCCTCCCTCTTCCACTTTTCACCCTTGTGATTATAATGGGTTCACCCAGATAATCCAGGGTAGCATCCCTATTTTAAGATCAGCTGATTAGCAGTCTCAATTCCATCTGCAACCTTACTCTTCCTTTGCCATGTAAGGTAACTTTCACAGATTCTAGAAATTAGGATGTGGATGTGTTTGTGGGACTATTGCTGTATCTATATCTACCACAATGGGTCAATTATCCTTTTAATAAAATCGAATATATTGGGGGCGCCTGGGTGGCTCAGTGGGTTAAAGCCTCTGCCTTCCACTCAGGGTCCTGGGTCCCAGGGTCCTGCTTCCCCCACTCTCTTCTCTGCCTGCTTCTCTGCCTACTTGTTATCTCTCTCTCTGCCAAGTAGATAAATAAAATCTTTAAAAAAATAAAATAAAATCGAATATATTAATCAAGACTTTGGGTGGATAGTTGCTTACCTCTCCTTGGAAAGGAAAGGAGGTAAAATATTCAGAACTTTGTGTCTGTTTGGGTGGAACTGGAATGGGGCTGAGTGAATAGGATTCAAGAATGATTCCAAGATAGGAGCTGGGGTATCACAGATGGGGTAGGAAATGATAATCCCTGGATTGGACATTTTAAATTTGAAATACCTATGGCATTTACAGCTGAAATGCCCAGTAAGTGATTTCATATAACAGTATATGGAAGTATGAAGCTCAATGAAGAGGTTTAGGTTGGAGATAGGATAGATTTGGGTGTCATTGTATACATTGTATACATGATGGCCAAATCATGAGAGTGAGAAATGTTAAACAGAGCAGAAACGATGTGAGAAGTAAGAAGAGGAGATGGTGTTCGAACCCAGGTCTCTCATAGTCTGAGGGCACAGTTGGTAACTAGTGTGATATAAAGCATCCCCAAAGGGCCAGTGGTTTTGGAAAGTGGAGAGATGGGCAAGAAGGTGAGAGTGGTGGAATGATCAGAGATCTAGGAACCAAGAGAAAGGAGGTTCTAATTTCTACTCTGCCACTCGCTACTTGTGGGAAATTAAACAAGTCATGTAACTTTTTCTGAGTTTCAGGTTTTTACCTATGAAGTATGGAAAATATATCTACCTGCTTCACTGAGTTGTTGAGACTTAGAGATAAGGTGCAAGAATTTTCTGGGAATTTAAAAGTGCTATACAAATATAATTTATTTGAAGAGTAAAATAATTCCTTTTGTTCTTTTTTTTAAAGATTTTTATTTATTCTTTTGATAGCAAGAGAGATAAAGGACAAGCTGGGAGGGGGGCAGAGGTCGAGAGAGAAGGAGGCCTTCTCAGGGCAGGGAGACTAGTGTGGGCTTTATCCAAGGACCGTGAGATCCTGACCTGAGCCATAAGCAGACACTTAACTGATTGAGCCACCCAGGCACCCCAAGTAATTCTTTTCTGATACCACTACCACTCTGATTTACTATGTGAGCTCTAAGTCATGCTGTGCTGTATGGACCAAAATGTGTTTTTGCCTCAAAATCTGAATTAGAAAAAAATCACATATGTTATATTAACACATACACACACAAGATATATTATGCAGGATATATGTACTGGTATGGTGGAGGGGGTTTGGTAGGACTGAAAAAAACAATAGAAAACTATCTGCACAATACCACTGGTGTTAAACCATAAATTGTGCTCAGATTAACTGAGCAAGGGTGTATTGGCCTTTTAGATAATTTTCTGTTAGGGACTTGAAGAATCTGAAGTTTTTAATCTTCTGTATCCATTTAGGAAAACTGGTTATAACTCACTGGGAATAGGAATAAAGGATTGATTAAGACCATGAAGGCCAGGTGGGACAGGAATGAGGAAGGAAAAGCCAGACAGAAGAGGCTGCTTAAAACCATGTTAGAGCATCACCTAGACCTCCTGTGTATCTGTCGTTATGGGAGAGCAAGATTTTCTGTCTGGCAGTGATCTCAATCTCTCTGCTTTTCAGACATCGTAGGCATGGCAAAGGGATCAGGGATCATACAATAGTGAACATTTGTGATTTTGCTGCTCAGTAGCCTCTGATCCACCCTTTTCTGTGTACCAACAGTTTTTAAAATAAAACTTCCTTTTTTTGCTTTCAGGTCTAACAGTTTGGCAGGGAGGGGTGAACCCACCTGCTCCAAGGGACAGTGATCCCCTGGGGACAGTAATGGCCTTAGGGATGAGCAGCTGATCACATTCAGGCATGTGAGGACCAGGCTCTTAGATTTTGTTCCGGTTGTTAGATTAAGGCTCTTCTTTTTTTTTTTTTTTTTAAGATTTTATTTATCCATTTGATAGAGAGAGATCACAAGCAGGCAGAGAGGCAGGCAGAGAGAGAGGAGGAAGCAGGCTCCCTGCTGAGCAGAGAGCCTGATGCCGGCCTCGATCCCAGGACTCTGAGATCATGACCTGAGCAGAAGGCAGCAGCCCAACCCACTGAGCCACCCAGGCGCCCAAGGCTCTTCTTTTTGACTGGCTTATAATTTGAAGAATGGGAGCCCAATGCTGCTGGCAGCCTTTTGCCACCATTGGTACCACCTTGAAAATGGCGCCAACAGAGAACCAAAGGCAATAGGCAGTTCAAGAGAGACCTGGTTCTAATGTCTTTATTTGGGCCTCTGTTTTTCAGTTACATCATTCAGCAAATTTTTTTTTCTGTTTTTAGCTTATGCCATTTTATGTCTAATTTCTTATCAGTTACAACAAAAAAGCTCCCAGTTGATTGTGGCTGTGTTGGCAAATATCCATTCTCGTCTCTTTCCAGAGTAATGGAACTATGGTGACCAACTGTCTAACATTGAAAATCCTGTGTCTCGTCGAAGCCCTAAATTCCAGACAAACTAGGATCACTGGTCACACTAGAAGGCTCATGGGTTGCTGGGAATAAAGCCTACATTTTTCTAGCTTATTATATCCTGGTATGGCCTAGCTAGTTGGATATAAGTGGAAATGGTCAATGCAGCTTCCAGGAAATGCCCTTAGGAGGAGGGAACATGATCTGCCTTTCTTCCTTTCTACTGGCTGGAATATGAATATAAAACCTAGACTTCCACAGACCACCTTAGATCAAGAGCTGATTTCCTTCCTTAGGAAGGAAACACTTGTGGCAGAACAGCAAGATGGAAGAAATCTAGCACCCTGACACCATAGAGTGCTTATACAACTCTGGACTGAAAACTTACAGATTTCTGGACTCTGAGAGAGCAATGAGCATCTGTCTTAAGCCTCTGTGGTTTTGTCTATAACTTACAACTAATTCTAATTCACTGATAGAATGTCGAATTGAAAAAAGCCCTTTCTGGTGTGCCTGGGTGGCTCAGTCAGTTAAGCATCTGCCTTCAGCTCGGGTCATCATCTCAGGTTCCTGGGATGGAGCCCCACATTGGGCTCTCCATGAGTGGTGAGTCTGTTTCTCCCTCTCCCTCTGTGAGCTTTCAGTCACAAATCACAAAGTTGCGCACTGCCGTTCTCTTCCTCTAATGGTAGTTTTCTTAGATATGAGGCCTTTAATGGCTGCAGCCTTTTCACAATCAGGCTGTGGGTAAAGCCAACATACAAAAAATGCAGAGCCAAAAGACTTGCAGAGAAATGGAGCTAGGGCTGCTGATTTAAGTCAGCATTGAAGCCTGTCCTATGTCTGGGATTCATTTTCCAATTCATTTATTTCCTCATTGTTTAGCTTGTAGTTGATTTTTCTGAGAACTGCAGTCAAAATTATTCTACCTAATAGCGCCTGGGTGGCTCAGTGGGTTAAACATTCCACTTGTGATTCCAGCTCAGGTCATGACCTCATGGTTGTGAGAATGACCTCCACATCTGGCTCTTTGGTGAGTGTGGAGCCTACTTAAGATGCTCTCTATCTCTCCCCCTCTGCCCCTCCCCTTCTACAGTGTCCCTCTCTCTTTCTCTCTGCCCCAAAAAGATAAAGTCCACAATATTTAACATGGCATCAGAAGCCTTGCCTGATATGCCCCTACTAACATATACCCATTCTGTATTTTTTTTTTGTGGGCAACAGAAACTGACTCTAATTAGTTTCAGGATAAAGATATGGGAAATTATCAAGAAAAAGTTATCAAGAAAAAGTTGAGATATGGGAAATTATCAAGAAATGATCAAGAAAAAATTATCAAGAAAAAGTTGAGTAACCAAGATTTAGGGAGCCAAAGAAACCCAAGTCCTCCCCTAGGAACCTCTGTAGCAGCAGATGGGTTTCTCCCTGGAGCACTGACATTAGTATGATTAGTCCTATCTCTGTGCTTCTCTCTTCAGTGTTTCAAATTACCTGTAGAAAGAATCTGATTGACTTGGTTTCTGTCCTATTTTTACCTCTGGATCTATTATCTACCATTCGATCTATCTCCACAAAGGCCATTCTGTCTTGTTTATTACCATACACCTGTGCCTGGTATTGAGTAGGTGCTCATTAAACATTGAATTAATGAGCAACTAGGGATGCCTGGGTGGCTCAGTTGGTTGAATTAATGAGCAACTAATTGAATAAATGAATTGGCCATGGCCAGAAGACGGGGTCAATTAATATAGATATTGCCAACAGAAGCTCACTCCAGGGTTTGAAGTTTATTTCCATGGTTATGAGTGGGGCATCCACCTTAAGAGATAGCCTTAAAGCTCACCTTGTTCCACTTTCCCCCTCACACTAGGACCATTTGGCTTCCTTCCATTCCTCCAAACTGCCAAGCAATTTCCAAACTTAGAGTCATTGCATATGCTGTTACGGTTCTGGTTATAGATTTATTGACTATGAGCTCTAAATTTATCCTGTTTTGCCTCTTCTATGAGTAAAATCAATGAATGGGCCCTTTAAGTATTTTTTGGTAAGCTGATATGATGTTAAACATTGTCAGTAGAGGGAACTAGAGAGACACTGCAAGAGACAAAAAGTCTTCCTGGTCCAAAATTTGATTAAACTTAATTAATTTCCTTTTAGCTAATTGGATTTTATCCAATTATATATTAGCAATGAGGATAATGGTACAAATAGATCAATTATTTATTTTAGAAGATAATTTGGTAGATTCATAATGAGTTAATTTCTTTGAGAAGTTTCTAAAATCTAGCATATTTTTACAGGTTTTTTTTAAAAAATAAATATAACTTATAAAGTTGGAGAAAATTACTCATATTTTCTTTTTTAGGACAGGGTTTCTTTGGCTTCAAGTATTTTCTTCAGTGCCTTTCGTGGTGGGGCTGGCTGTTACCTGTCTATATCTATGGTGAGACACTCTTCTTCAGATGCTTACTTTGGTATGGTCTTGCACAAATCACAATATTGTGTACTGTAGGGTTTGGAGAAGTTTACAGTCAAATTCTGCCCAATTTCTTCATCTGGAAATGAAGGGCTGTACTATATGCTCTCACATCCCTTTCAGCTCTCTGAAAACAAGCACATACTTGATTTATTGGTTGAGCAATAATTCCCAGTGCCAAGTATGCTTTCTACTAAAAGTCCATGGTTGTTGAATGAATTATTGGAATCGTAAATTTATTTAAAATGAACACCGAGGTGCCAAATGCTTATTAGAGTTTTGATTCTTTAGCCATACTGATCATAAAATGCAAACTTCCTGGCCTTTACATGCATGACAAGAGAGTAATTTACTGACAAGATAACATAGAATCTTAAACTAATAAACATCTGAATACTTACGATTCCTCTCCATCCACTATGTTTAGAGTGAACTGGAGAAAGAAACTGTTATAAAGATCAACTAAGAAGCCACTGTGATTAATCATTTATAAATCACAACACTATCACATTCCCTATTTTTAGTATTGCCTATTAAAGAAAAACTATCTTTCATAAAAAGTAAGATAGAATAGAAAATTTTTCAAGATGTACTTTGTCCAAATAAAAAACTAAACACGAGTTAAGGTTTGGAAAGAGACAAGAATATAGAGAATGAAAAGTAGACATTAGACTCGTAGACTAAGTGCTTTAAAATTCATTCTTGAGAGGATGAACTTCACACATAATGAGCACATTGAGGGTTGAGGTGTGTGGCAATGGAACTTTTTGTAAATGCAAAATTTTGGTGCTACTGGACGCGAGACGGTTAAAGTACATTAATACAAGCCAGCCAACGCAGTTCAGAAATACAACAAACCCAGGTGCTAAAATTAAAGATTTGGAAAAGCGACACTCAACAAGCAGACTAGGAACGCCCACTAGTATTTGGAGCGCCCCACCCAGACACACAATAACCCCTTGAAGACTTTTATGTGCCGCAAAGGGGCTGTCAGGCTTTCCATTTCTGACCAGGAAGTTATAATCATTTTATTTTAGGCAACGCCTTCACTACAAGGCCAAATGAGGACACCCAACTTCCAAAGCTTCCCGTCTGCCCTACAGACTACAGCTGCCTGGGGCCAGAGACCCAACGGCGAGATCCGCCAGCCAACCACCTCCAGCCAGTCGCATCCACCCTCTCCTCCCAGCGCCCGCAGAGAAAGCTGGCTTCCCATTGGGCCAACGTGAGGGCGTGGACAGCTCCCCGATTGGTTTGGAGGAGGGGGCGGGAGAGAGGCGTACTCTGACGTCATGCTCGCCGCTAAAGTATACCTCTTGCTCCGGGTTATGGGAGGGAGGGGAAGTCAGAAAGGGAGAAAATAAACGGTAGTTTATTTACCCGCCAGTGTAAGCCCTCTTACGGAGCGTGGGTTCCGTCCCAGCAACCAGGCGAGCTCCGCCCTCACGCCCCGCCTGCGCCGGGAAATCAGGTGACCGCGGGCTGGTGCAGTCACGTGGCTGGGGCGCGCCCGCCCGTTGTGGCCATGGCGGCCGCTGGTTCCAGTGTGGTGAGGCGAGTGGAAGAGCTCGGGGACCTGGCTCAGGCCCACATACAGCAGCTCAGCGAAGCCGCCGGCGAAGATGGTGAGGGAGCCGGGGAGAGGGGGGCGGGCGGGCCGGCCGGCCATAGTTCAAAGCTGGCACTCTATGGCGGTAGAGGCTGGAGGCTTCGGCCTGTGGTCAGTATAGTTCCCAGACCAGAGCTCCCCAGGGTGCTGGGCTTCTGAGCGTCGCTGCAGGGTCGGTTGTCCCCCTCCAGGAACTCACGTTCCCTTATGCTAGGGCATTTGCGTCGAAACTGCATCTTTTCATAACCCATGACAACCGCTTACATCTCAAATCTGTGCTGCTTGTCTTTATCTTGCTAGCGACTGGGAAAAGGTTAAGATCTGGATAAAAGTATAGAAGTTTAAATGAGTGTTTGAAGGTGTCTAGTAGTACACAAATCAGCAGTGGTTGTTTTGGATGCAGTGAAGATAGCTAGACGCGCCTACCAGTTCCACTTTTTCATTGCTACGTTACACATTTCTTCTGATTTGGATTCTGAATCCAACTGTAAATGGTATTCTACGGAAGAGCTTTACATTAGTAATAGTTTAGATGATTCTTTCATATACATCATCTCAATTCTCATAAGGGCTCTGTTAGCATTAGAACACTTGTTTGGAAGTGTCTAAATGGTTTTCTTCGGACAGACTGGCTTAGAGAATTACCTGGACTGTTATTTATTATTATTATTATTAATTTATTTATTTATTTATAAATTTATTTTTTTCGACTTTTAGTTTTCTTAAGTCCAATTCTCTTTTATTACATTTCAGCTTCCTATAGGTTCTATATTATTTTCTTTTTGAGTTTTGAGCCATTATGCAGGTAGGTTTTTAAATTTTTGTGGACTCATTGTCATTGGACTCACAGGAAAATAGTAGTGAAACATTTTGCCAGATGGTTGATTGTTGGTGAATTTATTGAGGAGGGCCCACGATGAAATGGCTCAAGTTCCAGTGAAGATTATTTGCTGGATTATCTTTTCTCAGGAGTATGTTCTTAAAAACCCGACAGATCACCCTGAAGCTGATTTCTTTTTTGGTACCTGGTAAGGGTATCCCAGGGTTCATCTGAATAGTTTTGGACTGTAGTGGCTATTACCGGAAAGTGTATCCAGATTACCTCTAAATAAACTATACAGTGATCTCCACCTCACCCCCGCTAAAGAGATCGAAGAGTGTTTTTATTCATTTATCACTGAACCCGAAAGCCGTTTTCATTTTCCCGTGGAAGAGTTCTTTAATCCAGACTAGAATGAGCAGTGGAAGTAAAAGTAAAGTGCTTTATATTTTTGTAAAGTTTTTAAAATTTTTTTTATTTTTTTAAGATTTTATTTATTTATTTGACAGAAATCACAAGTAGACGGAGAAGCAGGCAGAGAGAGAGAGAGAGAGAGAGAGAGAGAAGCAGGCTCCCTGCTGAGCAGAGAGCCCGACACAGGACTCGATCCCAGAACCCTGAGATCATGACCCGAGCCGAAGGCAGCGGCTTAACCCACTGAACCACCCAGGCGCCCAGAGATTTTATTTTTAAAGATTTTATTTTATTTTATTTTATTTTATTTTTAAGATTTTATTTATTTGGCAGAGATCACAAGTAGACAGAGAGGCAGGCAGGAAGAGAGGGAAGCAGGCTCCCTGCTAAGGAGAGAGCCTCATGTGGGGCTCGATCTCAGGACCCTAGAATCATGACCTGAGCTGAAGGCAGAGGCTTTAACCCACTGAGCCAACCAGGCACCAAATGATTTTATTTTTAAGTAATCTCTACATACAACATGGGGCTCGAACCTATAACCATAGGATCAAGAGTTGCATGCTCTACCGACTGAGCCAGTCAGGTGCTCCTTGTTGGGACACTTTAAAGTTGTGAAAATTTACTAAAATTAAAATGATAGTGATCCATGTTATGAGCCATTAATCAGTATTAATAGCAAGATATTTTTATTTTATGAAGTTTAAAACGTGGTTTCATGTTTGAACTGAAGTTGGCATTCTTTTTTTTTAAGATTTTATTTATTCAAGAGAGAGAAAAATCAAGAGACAAAGCAGGAACAGAGGGGGAGAGGCAGAGGAAGAAAGAGAAGCAGACTCCCCACTGAGCAGGGAACCCAGTGGGCTTGACCCCAGAACCCTGGGATCATGACCTGCATGGAAGGCAGATGCTTAAGGGACTGAGCCACTCAGCTGCCCCTGAACTTGACATTCTTTTCCACACAACAAAAATAATATTCACTCAAAATGTGCCCTTTAATGTAACAACTATGTATTTTTATTAAGTTATAGGGATTGATAGTTCCTGTTTTCTACCTCAGATCAGATTAGCTGGACTGTGGCTACATATTCCATCTAAGAATGCTCTTTTTATTACTGAGTCAATTTTTGTTTTTTATTTCACATTGTACAAACATGCTGTGTTTACTATATGGAGGTATGCCATGAGGTGGACTTTTTTTCAGGATTATGTAATAATCACTTGTCTGTCCCTTGCCAAGTGTTTCTTTCACTGAATGGTTCTGGTGAAAGTATTGCATTTTATCAAAGTTTGCTAAAATATGAGCCATTATCCCCCCTCCACTGTACTTAGAGTTTATGTGAACTACTCCTTCAGCAGTGGCTTACTGAATTCAGTGCAAGTCTTTACATTTAAAATAATCTTGCAATTTAAAAAGAAAATACCAACTCAGTTTCTTTCTTTTTTTTTTTTTTAAAGATTTTATTTATTTATTTGACAGAGAGAGATCATAAGTAGGCAGAGAGGCAGGCAGAGAGAGAGAGGAGGAAGCAGGCTCCCTGCTGAGCAGAGAGCCTGATGCGGGACTCGATCCGAGGACCCTGAGATCATGACCTGAGCCGAAGGCAGCGGCTTAACCCACTGAGCCACCCAGGCGCCCACCAACTCCGTTTCTAAGGAGTGCCATGTTCCGTATAATTTCACTTCACAGTAGTCTTTGTTTTTCTTTTTTGGGGTTGTATAGATGCTAATTATGGGCTCTGGAGGGAGGGCAGTACTAACAAAGTACTTTTCAGTTCATGTGAATAGTGGACTTTAAAAGCAATCAGAGGGGCACCTGGGTGGCTCAGTTTAGTGTCTGCCTCGGGCTCGGGTCATGATCCCAGGATGAGCCCCACTACGGGCTCCTGCTTGGCAGGGAGTCTGCTGCTCCCTCTCCTTCTGCCCCTGTTCAGTTTCTCTCTCTCTCTCTCTTTCTCTCTCTCTTCTCTCCCTCTTTCTCTCGCACTCTTTCTCTCAAATAGATAAATAAAATCTTAAAAAAAAAAAAAAGAAAAAGCAATCAGAATCTGATTTAGATACAGATTAGGCCTCTTCTAGGAAAACTTGAGGTCATTGTATGATTACCAGCAGACTTCACTAAAGCTGGTAGTGCCTTTACTTCAACAGTGAACAGCTTAGCTATTTGTATAAGTGCTAAAGCTGAATCAGATGGGCCTGGACCAAGTATTACATTTTCTGTCCATTGGCTAGTGTTGGAAAGGGTTCATATTTCATGAAGGAAGCACAGAGGGGCAAACCCAAGGACTTTAATATCATGATAGTGGCCATGTCTAAATTTGACATGAGATGGTACAGAGGGTAGACACCTAGCACCTTGGTATGGACACTTTATAGGTTAGGGAGGAAAAATCCATAAGAAAAAGTGAAACCGTAGAAGCAAAGGGAATATGACATTAAAGAAGAGGGAGAAGGTGGACAATGTAGAGGAGAGAGAGGGTGAATTGTTTCTAGAGGACATAATAGAATACTCAATTGCTTCTTTGAAAGAATTAGGTAATTTTTTTCCATTTCGAGGTTTTTAAAGGAATAAAATATGCAGATAGATTATGTAATTTTAATTAATTGTAACAGCTATTTACATATATAAATACATAGACACGGGATAAAGTTATAATTGCTCAGCTTACATTTTGTGAGGCATTTGATTTAATCCTGTTGTAGAAAATTCATTTATGAAATTACAAGTTCAGTGGAAGCCCTTTGTGTAGATTTATGTATATTGCTTGTACTATTCCAATAAAAGTTACATTTATTACTTAAATATTGTGTGTGAGCATCATAAAAGAAGCATCATGAAAATGAAAATACAAATTGCATTTTTTTTTTTTTTTTAAAGATTTTATTTATTTATTTGACAGACAGAGATCACAAGTAAGCAGAGAGGGAGGCAGAGAGAGAGGAGGAAACAGGCTCCCTGCCGAGCAGAGAGCCCGATGCGGGACTCGATCCCAGGACCCTGAGATCATGACCTGAGCCAAAGGCAGAGGCTTAACCCACTGAGCCACCCAGGCGCCCCTACAAATTGCATTTAAGAAATGACAACTGAATCTAGAAGTCCATTCTAGCTCTCCAGAATAAATTACCATGATAAATTTGTTATGAAGGATTAGGCATTATGATATTTCATGTTTTTTGGGGTTTTTAAAGATTTTTTTCCATTTATTTGAAGAGAGAGACAGTGAGAGAGGGAACACAAGCAAGGGGAGTGGAAGAGGGAGAAGCAGGCTTCCCGCCAAGGAGGGAGCCCAATTTGGGGCTCAGTCCCAGAAACCTGGGATCATGACCAGAGCTAAAGACAGATATTTAAGGACTAAGCCACCCAGGCGCCCCAGTACTTAGGTTTTACAAAGATATTATTAATACCATGCTGCTTCAGTGCTATAACACAGTATCATTTCAGGTACACTTTTTTTCTCTTTAACATTTTGAAACTATATGAACTAATCTTCACATTTTTATCTCTTAATAGATCACTTTCTAATTCGGGCCTCTGCGGCTCTAGAAAAATTGAAACTTCTGTGTGGAGAAGACAAAGAATGTTCAAATCCATCAAATCTTCTAGAACTTTACACACAGGTACTGAAACAGATGTGATTTCTGACATATTATGGAGAAGATTGCCTATATGAGATGACTGACTCTGAAGTTTACATGTGGCGAAACTAGTTTATTCTCTATTTAACGTGTTTGACTTGGGGGGCACCTGGCGGACTCAGTTGGTAGACCATGCAGCTTTTCATCTGGAGGTTGTAAGTTAGAGCACCCTGTTGGGTGTAGAGATTACTTCTAAATAATAACTTTAAAATAAAAACAAAGTGTTTAATTTTTCTCAAAAAGACCTATATATATATATAAAACATATGGACTTGAAACTTTGAGGCGATATACAAAAAAGTAAGATTTATTATCTAATGTATTAAGGGAAAAAAATCTTGGAGATCACAGAATTTCTTCTCTATATATATAATTAAGCCAACTCAAATACATGCAATTTCCAAGTTCATGAAGGTTATTAGGAAAGAATGAAGATCTCTGTCAAATCCCTGATTATTTTTTTCCTCCTGAAATTCATCTTTTCTTAGGATTTTCGACATAACTCTCCTGCAAGTGTCATGTAGGTCTATAAGATTTTTCTGTACCCCACCCCCATTTTTTACTTTAAAATTCCAGTCACTTTATGGACAAGACCTATTTTCTTGGTTTTTTCAAACACTGCTGAGGCAAGCTGACATTAAGAAACATAATTCCAGGGGCACCTGGGTGGCTCAGTGGATTAAAGCCTCTGCCTTTGGCTCGGGTCATGTTCCCAGGGTCCTGGGCTCTCTGCTCAGCAGGGAGCCTGCTTTCCTCTCTCTCTCTTTGCCTGCCTCTCTGCCTACTTGTGATCTCTGTCTGTCAAATAGATAAATAAAATCTTTATGGGACGCCTGGGTGGCTCAGTTGGTTAAGCAGCTGCCTTCGGCTCAGGTCATGATCCCAGCGTCCTGGAATCGAGTTCCACATCAGGCTTCTTGCTCGGCGGGGAGCCTGCTTCTCCCTCTGCCTCTGCCTGCCATTCTTTCTGCCTGTGCTTGCTCTCTCCCCTCTCTCTCTCTCTGATAAATAAATAAAATCCTTAAAAAAAAAAAAAAAGAAAAGAAAGAAAGAAATCAGTTAAAAAAAAATAGATAAATAAAATCTTTAAAAAAAAAAAAAAGAAACATAATTCCATTATGTAACTAACATTCCTGTAGCACTTTATAGTTGACCGAGTGTTTCCCAGGCTCTTACATGATTGCGAAGATATAATAAAGATGAAGTGGTTATAGGAACTAAATTTGGATAAGCTTCCCAAGTACACACGTGTAGCACTTAGGTGCCTGGCACTCTGTTTTCTATTAGGAAGCTGGGTTCTGCCTTCAGATATCATGGTTCAATGAGCCTGTAAAAACTGGACTCAAAAACCTCAAAGGCCTGCTGTTATTTGTCAGAGCTTTGCCTGGCTTACTTTCCCTTTGGAAGACTCAGTGCTTGTTTCATGTCTTTCACGTGGGAGAGTTCTCAACATTTTATTTATTATTTATTTATTTTTGTAGGCTCCATGCCCAACATGGGGCTTTAAACTCATGACCCTGAGACAAGTGTCACATGTTCTACTGACTGAGCCAGCCAAGTGACCCTAAATGTTTTAATTTACTCCTAAAGATAAGATGAAAGGCCTAGAGATATAGATTTAAATTCTCTAGGCTTCCTTGGACCCTAATTTTGGTTCTGAATCAACAGGTAATTATCCATAAGATAATGATCTTGCCCTTTGTGGATTAAGCCTTCCAAACAAGAACACTTAGCAATTAAGTAATCCTGTGTGCTAGTTCTATGTGCTTTACAGATGTTAATTTATTTTATCCTCAAAGCAAGGAGCTTTGAAAAGCAATTTCTTCATTTTAACAACAAAAGAAAATAGTCTTGTCCTGGGTTAGTTAGGTGATTAGTGGTAGAACTCAGTTTCCTTAGTCTTGGTCTAATAAATTAAAAAAAGAGAAAGGGTTGGTTAGTTTTAAGGTACTTGAACAGAGCATCCCTGTATTTAGGAATGCTAGGGATTTGGTGTTTAAATTGCATAATGTTGGTGATAATGCTGCCTTTATTGGGTGGTAGGATACATATCACCCAAATGCTGGTTCCGCACTTGAGGAAGCAAATCCTTTGAAGATTAAATATGTAAAACTAGAGCTATTGACCTTAAATTGATATAGCAAGCATTAAGAAAATGTTCAAGAAGTATTATGAGTAAATTGCAAAGAGCATAATAATTTTATTTTTCATAATTATATGTGATTAGCTTATCCAAAGTGTCCATTTTATTTACTTATTTTTTTGAGAGAAGCAAGATCATTATATCAGTATTTTAGTAAAATATCTATGAAGTTTCCTATAA
This sequence comes from Mustela nigripes, assembly GCF_022355385.1. Taxonomy (NCBI): domain Eukaryota; kingdom Metazoa; phylum Chordata; class Mammalia; order Carnivora; family Mustelidae; genus Mustela; species Mustela nigripes. The sequence continues at coordinate 32,850,647 of NC_081568.1, forward strand.
AGTGCATCTCAGATTATATTGTTCTATATATTTATAGATTCTTTACATACACAGATAATATTTTTTAGACATTTTTTCCAACTTTTCAAATTTAAATATTGTGCTGAAGATTTAACTGTCTAATAAAGCATCTGTATATGTAAGGTTAAACTGTACGAATTACTCATTTTTTATGAATATTCTTTTTTTTCCCTTTTATTTCAGGCAATCTTGGACATGACATATTTTGAGGAGAACAAACTAGTAGATGAAGATTTTCCTGAAGATTCTTCACAGAAAGTAAAAGAGCTGATCAGTTTTCTTTCAGAACCAGAAATTTTAGTTAAAGAAAATAATATGCATCCAAAAGTAAGTTTTGCAGTCCTATAAATTATACTGAAATGGTGCTGATTCTTGCTGTATTGCTCTTCAGAATCTGTAGTTTTTCCTCTGGAATGTGTGTTTGTCTCTATTTTAAATTAAGATTAAAGGAGTGATATATGAGAGTTTAACACTTCAGACCAGCGTCATAACAAAGTATCACATATATGTTTCAGAATATTTGCATGATGGAATTGTGTTGTAATTGATGGTGCCTGATGATTTTCCAAACACAGATATTTGCTGTTTCTGTTCCCTTTACTTTTGCAGGTACTGTTTTCCCTAAAGTCCCCAGTGATCTAATTACCACATCTCTTATGTCCTTTTTACAGTTCTCATCCCCCTGGACATTTGCTGCTTTCCTTCCCTTTGATTACACCATCCGTTTGAGGTCCTGCAGGCTCCTCTTCATGTCTCAGGGCCTTGCTCTTATTCTTTCCCAGGCATCGCCCCTCTCTGCCATCCTGGAAGGATAGGCCCTTGCCAAGGATATCTTCCTCATCTCTGATCCTCTCTGTTCTGTCTTTGCTTCATAACTTGTTCACATGCTTTTTAGAGTCCTGTTTAGATGATTCCAAGATTTTTATCTCTAGACCCTGCTACTCTTTTAAGCAAATAATTCTTTAACTGCCTGCTGGCTCTCTTTACCTAGGATATTTTTTTTTTCCTCTATGTGTTTATTGGGGGATGCTAACTGTGGAAAAACATAATCCCAAATTTTAAATGATACATCATAGTAAAAGTTTGGTTGATTTATTTTTTTTTAATAGGAATAAAGAATGAAATCACAACAACCTCATTTTAGAAATCTTAACTCAGGAAATAGCCTTGCTTATGTATTTGTTTAAGATTTTATTTATTTGAGGGCACCTGGGTGGCTCAGTGGGTTAAGCCGCTGTCTTCGGCTCAGGTCATGATCTCAGGGTTCTGGGACCGAGTCCCACATTGGGCTCTCTGCTCAGCAGGGAGCCTGCTTCTCTCTCTCTCTCTCTTTCTCTCTCTGCCTACTTGTGGTCTCTGTCAAATAAATAAATAAAATCTTAAAAAAAAAAAAAGATTTTATTTATTAGAGAGAGAGAGAAAGAGTGTGTGCACATGTGAGAAAGCAAGAGTGGAGAGAGGAGGGGCAGAGGCAGAGGGACAAGCAGGCTCCTGGCTAAGCGGGATGTGGAACTCCATCCCAGGACGCAGGGATCGTGACCTGAGCAGGAGGCAGATGCTTAATGCACTGAGCCACCCAGGCATCACTAAAAGGTTCAATTTATTAAAACTGTTTTTTTATACATCTTCATTATTTTATTCTAGCAGTTGTACAGATAAGTGTGATCTTGTTTCAGCTAACATATTTCTGAAAAGTTACCCTTTTTTAAAATTATTTTTTATTGAGATCTTGTTGACATACAATGTCACATTAGTTTAAAGTGTACAAGATAGTGATTCGACAGCTCTGTATGTTATGCTATGCTCATAAGTGTAGCTACATCTTACAAGGCTATTTCAGTACCATTGTACCTTTTTCCCCTGTGACTTAACTCATTCCATAACTGGAAGCCTGTACTCACCTTCACCCATTTTGCCCATCCCTCTGGCAACCATCATTTTGTTCTCTGTAGTTGAGTCTGATTCTGCTTTTTGTTTGTTTTTTCAGTTGTTTTGTTTTGTTTTAGATTTCACATGTTAGTGAAATCATATGGTATTTGTCTTTCTCTGTCTGACTTATTTCACTTAGCATGATACTGAGTCTGCCCATGTTGTCAAAAATGGCAAGATCTCATTCTTTTTTATGGTTGAATAATAATCCTTTGTATATATACACCACATCTTTACCCATTTATCTATAGATGGACATTTGGATTGCTTCCATATCTTGGCTATTGTAAATCATGCTATAATAAACATAGGAGTTTGTGTATTTTTTTTTTCAAGTTAGTCTTTGCTTTGGGTAAATACGCACTAATGGAATTACATACTAGTGGATCCATCAGTGGATCAGATGGTAGTTCTGTTTTTATTTTGAGGAACCTCCATATGTTTTCTACAGTGGCTGCACTGATTTATATTGCCACCTACAGTGTATGATGATTCCTTTTTCTCCACATCCTTACCAACACTTGTTATTTTTCTTTTCTTTTTTTAAAGATTTTATTTATTTATTTGACAGAAATCACAAGTAGGCAGAGAGAGAGGAGGAGGCTCCCTCTCGAGCAGAAAGCCCAGTAGCCCAGTGCAGAGCTGGATCCCAGGACCCTGGGATCATGACCTGAGCCAAAGGCAGAGGCTTTAACCCACTGAGCCACCCAGGCGCCCCCACTTGTTATTTCTTGTCTTTTTGATTCTAGCCATTCTGATAGGTACAAGGTGATATCTCGTTGTTTTGATTTGCATTTCCCTGATGGTTAGTGATGTTGAGCATCTTCATGTGCCCTTTCGCCGTCTCTGTATGTCTTCTTTTGAAAAATATCTGCTCAGGTCCTCTCTTCACTCTTTGGTCAGATGATTTGTTTTGTGTGTGTGTGTGTGTGTGTGTGTGTGTGTGTTAAGTTGTATATGTTCTTTTTTTTTTTTTTAAGATTTTATTTATTTATTTGACAGGCACAGATCACAAGTAGGCAGAGAAGCAGGCAGAGAGAGAGGAGGAAGCAAGCTCCCTGCTGAGCAGAGAGCCCCATGTGGGACTCGATCCCAGGACCCTGGGATCATGACCTGAGCCTAAGGCAGAGGCTTTAACCCACTCAGCCAGCCAGGCGCCCCAGTTATATACATTCTTTAATGTTTTGGATATTAACACCTTACTGGATATATCATTTGTACATTATCTTCTCCCATTCAGTAGGTTACATTTTAATTTTGCTCATGGTTTCCTTTGCTATGCAGAAGCTTTTTATTTTGGTGTTTTCTCTTTCTTTCTTTCTTCCTTTATTCTTTCTTTTATGTTTAATTTTGCTTTTGTTTCCCTTGCCCCTGGAGACATACCTAGAAAAGTTTGCTAAGGCCAATATCAAAGAAATTACTGCCTGTGTTTTCTTCTAGGAGTTTTATGGTTTCAGGTCTTACATTGAGATTTGTGACCCATATTTTTGCTTATCATGTAAGAAAGTAGCCCATTTTCATTCTTTTGCATGTAGCTATCCAGTTTTCCCACACCACTTATTGAGTGAAAGTTATCTTTTTAATTAGATTATGAAAATTTTTTATTTTAGATATATTAGAATTAGCTACTAACATACTGAAACATTTATTTTGTAAAAAAAAAATGTAAATAGGAATAGTTATTTTAATTTTCATGTAGCAATAGATTTCTATACTTCTAATTCAAAGTAAGGCATTCATATATAAGTAACTAAGTAAAGGGCAAATTTTGTGAAATGATAGTTGTCTGAATTGCTCAATATTTTGAAATTAATTTTGATTTTTACAATGCAAGGTTTCTTTTTTTAGCTATGTCTTTGTTGTTTCAGCCCTGTGATTTGCTTGGGGATGAACTCCTGGAATGTCTCTCTTGGAGACGGGGAGCCCTACTCTATATGTTTTGTCATTCTCTGACCAAAAGGAGGGAGTGGCTCACAAGAAAATCCAATTTGCTTAAAAAGGTAAAAGGGCATTTCTTATACATTTTTGATCATTAACATTTATAGGTTTCAAAAGCTGTCCTTGATGTATTAAGAAAAGTGGTTGGAGTCAGTAGTCTGGGTTTATATTCCAGCTCTTTTACTTGCTAGCTATGTATTCTTAAACAAATTGGAGTTACTGTGAAGATTAAATAAGATAATGTGAAAGCCTTGCAAACTGGGAAATTCTATGTGCTTTTTTAAAGTTTTGAATTTTTATTTTTTAAAATACAAGCTAGACAGTCTGTATTAATTTCTAAGCATATTTTTGGCCTGAAGGAAACAAACTTGGTTGTGAACCTCTCTGTCAGCAGATCACTCCTAAAGAACCACCGTGACCCTGCTGCTAGAATACTGTAGCCCTCTGATTCATCTTGGCTTTTCTGACTGAATCAGTAAATCTTAGTGTTAAGTATCACTAGGAAGACTAACTTGAGTTAATTGTACACATGGTTTATGTGGGCCTGGAAGTGAGAGGTCACACTTGATACAAAAGTTTGATTATAATCTTTCTAAATTATAAGTGCATACATATTTTAATAAATTGTTATTGAACTCATCTTTATTATCTTTATCCTTTTTTTCCCCTGATAACATTTTGGCAAGAATATTACTGAATCATGTGTTCTTAGTTAATTTTTTTTTCTCCGTGGTTTTTTGCTAATTGGAGCATTTGGAAGGTTACATTTATAAAAGTGTTTGGGGTAGTGGGTCCTTCTACCATTGTAATACAATAACCATAAGATAGGTCTACATCTTAGCCAATTTTCTCTTGAGTAAAGAATGGGGAAAATTAGCATTTGAAGTTTCTACAGTTCTACATGTAATACTTGTAATTCTTTGACTTTGACTTTCATTTAGTACCTTATTGATGGAATCAGTTACTTGGTACAGATGTTAAATTATCGGTGTCCTGTCCAGTTAAATGAAGGAGTTTCTTTCCAAGACTTAGACACAGCTAAATTACTGAGTGAAGGTAATGTGCTCTCTTTTTGAAGTTTTCTGTTTTGAAGGTTTTTAAAAAATCTTAAGAAATTTATTAGACTTAACTCTGATTTAAATGAATTTCAGGTTACATTATACACCAAAAAATAATAAAAGGGCCTTTAAAAAATTTAAATATCTTCTCCTATAATACAGAAAACTACTGCTAATCTCTTTCTAGCAATTCTGGGAGGATTATATATCATGTTGCCCTGTCACATAAAAATGGTCAGGTTCCTACCTTTTTCCTCCATCATCTTCAGAACTACAGCTTATGGCCTCAGAGGGAGACAATGTATGTAGATAGACTACCATGTAAACGCTTTCCAGAGTTGTGCAGCAAGACTTCCCATTGAGGATACTGCATTTTCAGTGTCTCAGGGTGCTCTTGGGGCTCCTTTCTTTCTCTTTTTCTTTATTTTTAAAGATTTTATTTATTTGAGATAAAGAGTGAGAACAACAGCCAGGAGACAGAAAGGGAGAAGCGGGCTCCCCAGTGAGCAAGGAGCCAGACACAGGACTCAATCGCAGGACCCTGGGATCATGACCTGAGCTGAAGGCAGATGCTTAACTGACTGAGCCACTCAGATGCCATGCTAGAGCTCCTTTCACCTCACCTATATTTCAGTCTATAGAATGGCAAAAGGATGTTTCTTTCAGCGAAGACTAAAAGAGCAACCTTCTTAGAAGTTTCTGACACTTAAACTTCCACCTGCATTTCACTGGCAAGAATTTAATCACATGACTTCATACACGTACAAGGGAACCTGGGATGTGCTGGATAGCCCTTTACCTGATACACTGCCATCCCAAATAAAATTATCTCTTAACTGAGAAAGAAGGGAGGAATGAGTATAGGGTGGCAACTGTTAATTCCTGTCATAAATATCTATGCACTTAAAAATGTTAAGGTTTATATTCCAGCTCTTTTCCTTGCTATGTATTCTTAAACAAATTCAAAGTACTGTGAAGATTAAATAAGATAACGTGAAAGCCTTGCAAACCCAAGTGATGCTCTCATTCATCACTTGGGTTTTAGACTGAGGTGTGAGAGGGAAGAACCACTTATTTTTACCATCTTTTTATAAATGGAGGAACTGAGGTCCTAATAAGCCAGATGATCTGCTAAAGGTCACATACCTGGTGAATAACATTCCATTATATGCGTAAATTGTCTTTTATACTTCCATCTGAAATCATGATGGGGAAATATCAAATAGGGGGAAGAAGAAGAAAACTTAGGGAAAATTCTATAGTTTAATTTTATAAATATATTTTTAAATATTTTTCTTTGTTAGCTTGTATAGGCTTTTCCATTGAAAACATAGTTTAGAAAAACAGCATGATTTAAGTATCATTAACATACGACTGGCTACTGAAAGTTATTTCACTTAATTCAGGCAAGTAATTTGTCCTAAAAATTGTGAATACCAAGTGCCATTCCAGTGGGCATGCTATTTTGACAAACATGGGGGTTTTGACATATTTGTAGGAAGTACTTCTTTCAGATAACTAGTACAATGATTAGCTGCATTGGCAATGGCCTTCTAAAATCTTACCCACCCACATGGATTGATAGAAGAGAAACAGCAGAATTGGCACCAAAGCCTATTTAAAATGAAAGAAAGTAAGAAGATCACCAATTTCCCTTATTCTCCCATTTCTAGTCATAGGGTAGGATACTCTTATGGCCTGGAATTTTCTCTAGGATATTTTTGGTACTGGTGTCTTCTCTGTTTTATTTTTTTTTTTAAACATTTTTATTTATTTATTGAGAGAGAGGCAGTAAGAGAGAGCATGAGCGAGGAGAAGGTCAGAGGGAGAAGCAGACTCTCCGTGGAGCTGGGAGCCCGATGCGGGACTCCATCTCGGGACCCCGAGATCATGACCTGAGCCAAAGGCAGTCGTCCAACCAACTGAGCCACCCAGGCGTCCCACTGGTGTTTTCTCTTAACTCGTAATTGGATTGCACTAGCCCCTAGCTTCCACTGATTCTTCAACAGAAGAATCAAGAGTCTTTCCAGGAAGAAAGAAAACATATCTGTTCCCTAGCACTTTTGCCATAGGGCTCGGTCCTCTTCTGGTGTTAGCTTCTTGCTGTTATCTAAAGCAGTTTGCTTTTCCCTACTTCTTTTTCAAGATGTAGGTTAGAAGCTAGCAAGCCTGTCTTTCACAGGCTGAATTACTCCTGAAACCCCAGTAGAGAGGGGGAAGCATAATTCTGAATAATCCTTAATATTAATTTAAAAAGTTTATATGAATTACCAAAATATTTTTGTGGCCAGATCTTAATGATAATTTACCCAACTTTGGGTAAAACTCAAAGCACTGAATACTTAGTATGATTGTTATTTCTTTTTCCAAGATAAGATAATTATTTTGTCCTCTGAACATTACTTATTATGCCATTAAATTTTCAGCTTTTAAAAATTACCAAATAAAGTCTTCAGTAATCCTCTTTTTTTTTTTTTAAAGGTTTTATTTATTTATTTGACAGACAGAGATCACAAGTAGGCAGAGAGGCAGGCAGAGAGAGAGGAGGAAGCAGGCTCCCTGCTGAGCAGAGCGCCTGATTCGGGGCTCGATCCCAAGACCCTGGGATCATGACCTGAGCCGAAGGCAGAGGCTCAAACCTCTGAGCCACCCAGGCGCCCCTTCAGTAATCCTCTTTATGTCATTTCTGAGCCTTACTTTTCTGTGGGCCCTTGTAGAAATAGCCTTGTCAGAATAACTCTGGAGTCAAGGGATTAAATCAAGTACTCCTGAGCTTGGCACACCCTTGGTTTCTGACCTTTTTCATACCATTGAGGACCTCCCTGGAGCCTTCTCAGCAGCATTTTGGCTCGTAGCTTAACCCAGAAATTGGGATTTTAGATCCCCGAAAGAAGCAGCTCTGAACTAGCATTACTAATTGCCTGGTAGCTTTTTAAAAATTAACAGATTTCTATATACCCCCTGCAGGGTCAGTTCAATATACGGAGTGTGAGAATTTGTTTTTAAGAACCTCCCATAATCGGCCTGGGTGCCTCAGTGGGTTAAAGCCTCTGCCTCAACTCAGGTCATGACCCCAGGGTCCCGGGCTCTTTGCTCAGCAGGCAGGGAGCCTGCTTCCACCTCTCTCTCTCTCTGCCTGCCTCTCTGCCTACTTGTGATCTCTTCCTGTCAAATAAATAAATAACATCTTTTTTTTTTTAAAAAAAGGAAGCTTCCATAATAGGATGCGCCAGATTTTAGACATCACTCTTCCTAGTGGATATCAACCTAGCTACCTTTTTTTTTTTTTCCTTCCTATAGAAGTCTTTCTGCCCCCATTCTCACTTCATGGGTTATTCTCCTCTTCCCTACCTGCATCCTCCATTATCACATGTGTTTTACCAAGTGCACTGACTTGCATAATGCAAAGTGGAATGTTTTATTGAAAACCATGCAGAGCATTAAGAGAAAAAATATTGAGTGGGTTAAGCCTCGCCTTTGGCTCAGGTCATGATCTCAGGATCCTGGGATCGAGTCCCACATAGGGCTCTCTGCTCAGCAGGGAGCCTGCTTCCCTCCCTCTCTCTCTGCCTGCCTCTCTGCCTATTTCTGATCTCTCTCTGTCAAATAAACAGAATCTTAAAAAAAAATATGAAGGAAAGTTCATAGGAACAAAAACTCTACAGCTACAGAGTAGTGGAATCCTTGGGGAAGTTGAAAGGGAGAAAGTACCTAATTTACATTGTTCATCTCTTCTACTTAACAGCAGTAGCTTAGCATAGTCTCTGGATCAAAATCATCATAAATGCTACGACTTTGTGAAAAATGCACATTCTCAGGCTCAACCCTATACTCGAATCTGAAGCTCTAGAGTTGGGGGTGCAGCAATCAACATGTTAGCGTGTCCAGGTAATCCTAATGTAGGCTCAAGTTTGAGAAAAACACTTCAGCATATAGCCATTCATTCTCTCTAGTAACATTTTTTCACAGGGTACCTGTGTACCCTGTTCAGCAGTCACTCCTTGTTAATAGAAAGAATGAGGCTGGGGCGCCTGGGTGGCTCAGTGGGTTAAGCCGCTGCCTTCGGCTCAGGTCATGATCTCAGGGTCCTGGGATCGAGTCCCGCATGGGGCTCTCTTCTCAGCAGGGAGCCTGCTTCCCTCTCTCTCTCTCTGCCTGCTTCTCCATCTACTTGTAATTTCTCTCTGTCAAATAAATACATAAAATCTTTAAAAAAAAAAAAAAAAAAAGAAAGAAAAGAAAAGAAAGAATGAGGCCTAGACTTGGGCGCAAATTGGATCCCATATGTCCCCTAGGCAGACAACTCCTCTCACCATTCCCAAGCGGCTTCACTTTGTGAGACATACCTCTGTTCGTCCTCCCAAAGCTCTAGCCTGCTTTAAAGTTCATCCATCCCTCCATTTTTGTTTCTATCTTTTTACTCCCCTCTACCATTCTTTTTAGGAGGAATTAGACAAGGTATAGGATCACAAAAATAAAAACAACATGCATTCAACAAAATGCCATAACTGATACAAAATATAATTCTGAATAACATCTAATGCTTCCTCTCTGAGGTTTATGATCTTTTAACTAAAGGAATAGTGAAAAGAAATGGTTATATTTATTAATATCTATGTATCATTTACAATAATAAGTGTTTATACTTAAACATAGTACATAGCACGTTTATAATATGTATATAATGCTTTATTCATAGAAAGCATAATTAATGGAGAGTAGCCTATCATTTTCATGAACGTAGGCCTCAGATTCTACTCTTAAGTGACTATTTCTTTTATTTATGGTTTAAAAAGTCATCTCTCCTGCTAACCCTGTTTTTCTCTTGGTGGTACTAGAACCTCAATTTGAGGTGAAGTGAAGGGGATAACTGTAGGGACAAATTCTGAGACTAAAAAGCTTGCAGTAGATTCAAGACAATAGAGACTATGATAGATTTGAATGTTGGATATTTCTTCTATTTGTATATCTCTGGTACCTTCATAGTCATTTCTGATGAGCCATATTAGGTGAGCAGCTGAGATTATGATACTCATTGATGTGAGGTAAACTTTTCTAATCATACGTTAGAGTAAATCATTTATTTGTATTATAGCTGCTTCGAGAAGTTAATGTATCTTAATAGCATTTTTTGGTTTCTAAAACTCTTTTATATATTTTTATTTATGTATTCCTTAAGACAACTCCATAAAATAAGGGTTTTTTCAGATTTGCAAACCTAGGCTCAAAGTTTTCCAAAATCATAGTCAATAATTTATACCCAAATCTTTTGATTCTAGGTCTATATGTCTACCAAATTAATATACTTAGTGTGCCATAAATATTTAATTATATAACTTTATTTCATAATAAGAATGCTTTTAATTCTTGATGGCAACCCTACATTGTATTCCTTTTTCCTGGGGAATATAAAGTATCTTGGATGTAATTTAACATCTTTCATGATTTAGAATTATATGGCCTCCTAGGGTTATATTTATGTATGATAATTTCTGTAGCCTCTTATAGAAATACAGGAGGTGTAGAATACTTGACTGGTACTGTATTGCTGATCCTAGAATATATCCCAAAAAAGAAGTTGTCTTCATGGATGAGATTTAGGGAGTCTCCAAATACTCTGAAATTTTATGGAGAATTTGGGGTATATATTCCAGGAGAGGTTCCATTGATTATATTAGCTTCTCAGAGAGGGCCTAAAGAGAATCCCCTAAAGGTTAAGAACAAATGGTCTAAATAATTATTTTTTTAAAATTCTCTGACAGTACCCTGGAGGGTACAGGTGATGGACCTCTTTTATAAGTAAATAGAGATAGAGATGCCAATTACATAAGGAATGTATTAGTGATAATTCAGCTTTTCTCGGGTAATTGTTAAATGAAGAGGAAAAATGCTTAATGACATAAAAGGAATTGATTAGAGTTTAGTAGCCAGGTTATCTTTTTAAACATTTAAATTCTAATTTCTCAACCTAAATGATTTTCCCAGGAATATTTAGTGACATTCATTTGCTGGCTATGATGTACAGTGGAGAAATGTGTTACTGGGGATTGAAGCATTGTGCAGATCAACAGCCAGAAAATCACGAAGTGGATTCTGGTGTTTCTGGAGCAAGCTACACAACACAAAAAGAACCTCTGGATTTCCGAGAAGTAGGAGAAAAAATTTTGAAAAAGTATGTATTTGTGTGTGAAGGACCCCTGAAAGAGCAAGAATGGAATACAACAAATGCAAAACAAATTTTAAACTTTTTTCAGCATCACACTAACCAGTAAGTTATCTATTCCTTTTCCAAGAGGAAAACAAAACAACCCATGAAATGGAAAAGTTTCAGAAAAGAAGACATATTGACACTGTTTAAGAATGTTACACTACATAAAGATACCCAGCGTGGTTACCTATTTTTAATGCCATCACCATTTTTCATTATATATTTTTAAATCTATGAAAGAACGATTCTTTAATGTTTAAGATGGCATGTATGTTATTCTAACTCAGCCTGAACTGCAGATGTTCTATAACTAATAATAAGTAGGATTAGAGTTTAGCTTTATAAGTTTTAATTATTAGCTTTTTTGTGACATAAATTGACCATTTCAAATATCTTCAGATTATTTTTAAATCTGTCTTGAAGTTTGCTGTGCTTCAGAGATTAAAATCAAGTCAATTTATCGCTTTAGATATATTCTAAAGACGTAAAGATTGGCAAAATAAAAAATTATGACTAGTATTCAGACTCCATTTCCAGAATATATAAATAATGAAAGATGCTACAAAAGAAATGTTTCATTTTTTGTTTTACCACTACTCATGGCATTTACAATTTTTATGCTATTGGGCATTAAGTAAAAATTTTCAAGTGATTTTCCAATTTTATTTAAAAGAAAATGGATGGTTTATCAAATGAGTAATGAAGATGAAATCAAGTTAGGTTAGTCCATCATTAACTTGTTTGTGTTTAGAGTGCCCCTTTTCATAGGTATTGAAATTTTAATATTTTTGTCTTTAATAGTAGAGATGAGTGATAAAGGCCAGAGAACCTAACTTGCTATCTTGCTTATTGTCTACCTCAACTCCTATTGTCATCTTGGGATGATCTAATAATTTGCTGATATCCTTGACTTCTGTTCCAGTGACTTCATCACATTCCAGGAACTTAACTCCCATGGCTACACCTTGAATGAATATCACCATCCTGAGTTTTTCTTTCTGAAATCCTTAAATTTCAGTAATTGATGATAATTCATATCTTTCCAGCTTTTCACTTCCTCATTTTTACTGATTTTTCTTTCTCCTTTATTTCTACTCTATCTCTTTAGCTTCTTCACAGCCCCTTTTTCTTGACTGTTCTTCCTTCTCCTAAACCATCAGCCCCTTTGAGATTTTCTTCCTTCCCTATCCAGCCTCAGCCTAATATGGGATACCAGATGAAGTACTCTTCACAGTCCCTTCAAGTCCACTGTCCCCTTGTCCTTCAGTCTGACCATTCTGCAAGTGTCAGTGTTGAATTAATCCTGTCACCCACCTTTTCTGGAATGCTGCATCCCATGTGAAATACATGCAGCCATTGAAAGTGTAATCCCTATAAGTATCTCAGCTTCGACTTTAGGAGAGCCCTCAGTACAAGCCTTCTGTTGGTTTCTGGTGTGGCTCCTCTCCTACCATGGTGACTAATCGAAACCTCTCCCTTTCCTCATGAGGTCCTCTGTCCCATCCTCTCCCATAGCATATGGCTCTTGGTCCTATCTTACAGAAATTTAAGACTATGAGGACATAAACTTCTATTTCTTGGCTTTGCCCTACTCATTTTCCCCATTTTTAGAAGAAAAGAGATTGCCTGCAGGCTGTTGAAAGCCAGTCTCTGCCTTTCCTCATTTCCCCTGGGGCTTCTTTTTTTTTCTGCCTACCTTTTAGGTATTACTCTTCCCCTGGAGGTCTGTCCTTTTTCTCTTTATCCCTCTTCTCCCCCTTTTCCTTTCTCTCTCTCTCTCTTTTTTAAACTTACTCTTAGGTGATGTCATTCATAGCCATGGCTGCTTCTGACACCTGTAATGTTAAGCTTACTTCTAGACTTGCAACTTGAATCCCAGCTTCTGCTCTCTGAGCCTTCTTTCTAACTGCCTATTAAATGTCTTCACTTAGATAATTTTAAATTCAATATGTCCAAATAACTAACCCTCGTCTTTATCTAAAATCTTTTTTGGTTCATGTTTTTGGTGGTTTTGATCTTTCACAGTGCAGGGCAATAAGGAATGCCATAATCTAGTTTCTGTCCACATTCCCTGTTTTATCTCTGTAATGTATCCTGTGTAATCACGTCCTAGTCCAGTTCTAGTCCTCAAACATTAATAACCAGGCTCTTTTTTGATAAATATGAACATTCTGATAGAGCATCTTGGTATAAGGAAAATGTCTCCCTGTCTCTGCCCCATCTTTTCGCTTAATCTTATGCAACTAAGATTTTTATTTAACGTTGCTTTTCAACAAGTTTCACTATAAAAATGCCTTTGTGTTTTCTAAGTATAAAGATTTACATCATTTTTAGTGTGATTTTAAGAACCACAGACCACCCTCCCTGACTCTTTTTGGAGCATCATGGTCAATTGTTAATTAAACAGGTAACACTGCTTTATAGTTCTTTATGAGTTGGTGAACTCTGTATTTAAAAAAAAAAAAAAAAAAATTATACATTGTGCTTAATGAATGGTAGGCCCTTAGTATTTTTTTTTTTAATTAATAAGAGACATGGTTCATAAGTGCCGAACATTGCACAAAAGGGTTGCTGCTATTGGATTCCAAACTGCCATGCCCTTTATACCAGTGGTTGACAAGGCAAATAAGGAATTACTCCTCAAGGGAGTCAAGTATTGTATAGATTTAGAACTTGAGAAAACCATAACTTTCTCTTCAGAAATGGAAATTTCCATTTTGCCTTCGTGACCTTTGTGAACCACTTGGGTTCCTCACTGATTGGTATAGTTCTGAGGGTGCTACTGGGTGCTTTTTGTACTTTTCCATCCCCCAACAATTGGAGAATAATTTGTAGACCATAGCAGTTACAAATGCTCTTAACTGTGGTGTATTACAAAACAAGGAACAACAGATTTTTTTATATGTTAAAGCCTAAGTAAATTCTATTTCATTTAGAATGAAGTATCTTCAAGATAACAGATACTCTGCATAAGGAAAGCAGTATAACTTCCTCATCACTAATTATTATGTGCCTACTACATGCCAGGTTTCATCTTAGGTATTGATGATATAGCTTTGTAAAACACCAATTTTTTGGAGTTTATATTCTAATGGAGGAAGTTAACACATTTAACAAAATAAACTTATAGTGTATTAAGTGGTTAACACTATAAATAAAGCAGGGTATAGGGCTTGTTACAATCTGGAAAGTAGTACTATATTATTTAAGGTGGTTGGGAAGGCACCTGTGTACTTCAGCATTGGTGGTGTCAAATTCTGACCCTTTGGTTAAATACCTTGCCATCCAGTACATTCATAAAGGTTTTTTCTGATACAGAATTAAGGAATAAGTCATTACTTAAGACCTTTTTACTTTGATTACATTTAAGGTGTTTTCTCCAGTGTGGGCTTTACTCATGAGTGAGTGACAACCTAAAGGCCTTATTGTGTTTATTACACTGTTTATTACACTGGGGGTTTCTCTACATTTTGAGTTCTCTGATGGTTACAAAAACTTAAACTCTGTTAAAGGATTTTTGCATAGTCCTTAAATTTGTGTGGTTCTTTCCCAGTGCAAATTAGGATGATGATGATAATAAGTAGGTTTTGAAACTTAAAGGCCTGTCTGCTTTGTGGCATTTATACGGTTTCTGGCTACTGTTGAGTTGTGTGATGTTGATTAAGGTGTAAATCATGACAAGACTTTCCCTCATACCTTTGCATACAGTAGAGTGAGGTGAGAGTTATGGCTAAAAGCCTGCCATAAAATTACATTCCAACTTTTACACTCACTCTGTGGATTCTATGATGTTCATTAATGTGGGAAATGTGTCTAAAGGTAATTCGCAGATTTATTTTAATGGCATTTTTAAAAGCCCACAACTGGATGGCATGCTAGTTTTGGATTACGTGTCACTTTTCTCTTGCCATCTTTCAGGATTCTGTTCCTGGCTCTAATAAGGATACCTTATCTGCAACAGAATCCAGGATTCTGTAGTTCTCTAGTGTCACTTCCTTGTATTATTTTTGACACAGTATGAGATAGTATGTTATTGGAAGTATTATATTAAAATACATTCAGTGTATCTGCAATTAAAGTATTTGTTATGTATTCATGCTGATGTTCTTTGCTGTTTTTTGTTTTCCTACTTCTAGTGGAGATTTCCAAATGTTTTGGAGCAAATAAAAATTTTTTTTAATAAAACCATATTCCAATATTTCTAACTTGTTCATTTTCTTTTATATCTGAGTGTTGTGTCAGAATGAAAACTTTGTGTCAGTTTACATTGACATCTGAATATTATTTCTTATGGTTCTAATAACTTTCAGACAAGGTAGTATAGCGGTTAGGAATATGGCCTCTGGAACCAGAGATTTGAGGTTGATTACTAGCCCTGTTATTTCCTAGTTATGTGACTCCACATAAGTTATTTATCTTTTCTGTTCTTAATATCCTATTATTTAACAAAGGAATAATAATAGTACCTACCTCACAGGTTATTGAAGATTAAATGAGTTAACGTTCATACTGCTTAGTGCTTGGATTAATTCTTAGGATGCTTAGCACATCTAAGAGCTCAAAATAGTTACTATTTAACTTAAGTCTAGTTCTATATATCAGCTAATCATGCTGAAAAATATAATACTCATCAGCCAGAATAATTGAGTGATAATGTGGATGTGTTAAGTATTAGGTAGAATGGTGATGGAGCAAGACTCATAAATTGGTAACTTGAATCAGCTAATGGATACATGGGATTCCATTACATTATTAATTCTCCTATACATGTTTTAAAATTTTTCATGATAAAATTACAACCCATACCTTTGTAAGTGTTCACATTTCTTTGTAAAGCTAAGAATCATTTCATACTTCATACTTGAATTAAAACTTTTTCTTGTGCTAGTTCTTTCTTCCTCGTAGAGAGGGAGAAGAAATGCCATATGATTAATCAATTCATGATTCTTTCTCTTGTCTGGCCAGCCTCACAGAAGTAAGCTTGCAATTGAATTAGTTATTGGCCATTAGCAAGAGCATGCAAGGAAGATAACGAAAATTTAAATTCAGATCTCATAGAACCTCAGTTGTCAGGCTTCACTGAATTTCTGTTATTTGACATTGAGATCCCCAGATATTTACTTTTGAAGTATAAATTCAAGCCCATAAGTATTGTGTTCATTATTAAGCATTAAGCATTCGGCTTAATATATGTGAAGGGACAGTGTGTGAAAGAGATGTATGTATATTATGTTAAGTATAATTATGCAGTTAAATATTTGTATAGACATATGACTTACATATATGTTCCCTTTAGTTTATCATGATCCTTACAGACTAATAGCTTTATGAAGTTGATGATCCTTTTATCTTGAAGACTAAAAAAAGGGGATTAATTTTTCAACTGGTGACGGGTTATATGTGAGAGACTATTTTGACGATTAAGATAACACAATGGTAGGTTGATTGTGAAATTTGGAATTTCCATATTTGATATCTTCACAAAAAGAAAGGATAATTGCAGATCTGGATATTGTAAGCAACTACTGGTTGACAGTTTAAACCAGATTATGTAGAGATCTATTATTTCTGTTCTCAAAAATGGAATTTTAAAGCCCCTGGATTATTTTGAATGTATTTTTCTTGTTGCATGTTGTAACAGATAATGCTGTCTTGCCCTTTATTGAATGATCCTAGAGACTTAAAAGTTTTTATATTTATAACTTCAGAATGAAATATTCCTTTAGGGGACAGAGCTCTAGTGTTTGAGCAGAGTATTCTTTGGATTAGATTGAAGTAATCTATTTAAAAATGAATGACACATAATACTAAATAAGTATTTGTGTCCATCTTACCAGTAGAGACTATATCCAGTTCCAAATAATAGGTTGCCTTTGTTGGAAAGAAAACCCACAGGCCCCAAATGCAATCACTTATTTTAAGGCTCTCACTTCAGCAAACCAATACTTCATATCCAACCTAACTGCAGTTTCAGACCCCTCAGGAAAGCAACCTTTTTTTTTCTCTCTCTCTTAGGTAGGCCCCATGGCCAACATGGAGCCCAACCCCAAGACCCCGAGATAAAGACCTGAACTGAAATCAGTAGTTCCAATCTTAGTCAACTGACCCACCTAGGCACCCCAAAAAAGTAACCTTCAACATGGAATTCCTGGTTAGCACTAGGATGGCTTTGTCTACAGTAGTGTACTTTTTGTCAATAATTCCTTTTCCCCATTCCTTTCTGCCTTTAAAGACTTCATTTTTTTTAAGTAACTTCTACACCCAACATGGAGCTGAACAACCCTGACATCAAAAGTTACATTCTCCACCAACTGAACCAGACAGGTGCCCCCATTTTCTGCCTTTATTTTCAATTGTTTAAAAAAGATGTATTTACTTATTTAAGGGATGAGAGAGTGTGGGAGAAGGAGAGGGGGAGGGAGAAAGAAACCCAAGCGGACTCGCGCAGCACTGAGCCTGAGATTAGGACTCTGCCTTCACAACTTCAGCCCAAACCAAGAATAGGACCCTTAACCACTGTGCTACCCACGCACCTCTATCTTTAAAAAACCTTCCTTGTCCTGCAGTTCCTTTCCATTTGCTGGATGGGATGCTTCCAGATTCATGAATTGTTCAATAAAGCCAGTTTGATCTTACTCAATTGAGTTTTTGTTTTTACTATCTTTTAATGTGGGCTATAGTATAGTTTCTTAAAACCCTTTCAAAGTAAGGCTGGACAAAGTAAGTAAAATGGAGAGCTGTTCTGACAGATTAACAAAAACAACTAGGATTTTAACGGTACCATATCTGGCTTCTCCTCTTATTCTAGCCCTATTTTGCTGCCCTTTTATGGGATGCCTGCCTACCTTCAGGATTTTTAAATGTACCTAAAATTTTATAGAGAAAATATAGGCTCCTCGCCTTGGCATGAGGTTTCTCGTGATTGGGCGCTTGGTCACCTCCATGTTCCATTTTTGCTAATCCGCAGGAAAACTAACAGTAAATCGGAGACCGAAAACCAATAAAAAACCAGCACACCCAGCACAGCAGTGCTGAGAAGGAAGCAACCGGCTTTTAAGCCTACGGTAGCGAAGGAGGGCCAGCTATGGAATAAGTAGGGGCCACCTAGACCCAGACTAAGTGGAAATGGGTCGCAGACAGAGAGAGCGTCTCTGGGGGAAGTTATAAAGCGGGGAGAGACTGCACGTGAATGTAGCGCGGCTCGCGAGGTTGAAGCCTGGATTAAGCTCTTGGCGCGAGGTTCGAGCTCGGCTGGAGACGCCACAACTGATTGGGCCACACCTCCGTGCCCTCTCCGGTGCCGAGGCCGGCCTCGGGCAGACGTGGAAAGAGGGAGGCGCGAGACGGGAGGCCGGCCGCCCGGAGCCGGGAGCGTGCGTGACCCTGCGGCGCGTCACGTGCGACGCCGGCGGCCATGGCGGGAAGCGAGCCACGCAGCGGAGGCAGCTCCCCTCAGCCACACCACAGCGACTGGGGCCGTCTAGAGGCCGCCATCCTCAGCGGCTGGAGGAACTTCTGGCAGTCGGTGGGCAAGGAGAGGGCAGCGCCGAGAGCCTCTCAAGAGGAGGCGGATGAGGAGGCCAGTACCCTGACGCGGCTGCCGGTGAGTGGCGGCCACCGGCCGCGGAGGACCTAGGGGCCGGGCCGGGAGGGGCGTTCCGCACTGGCGGCCTCGGGAGGCATCACCGCGCTGAAGTCTGTGTCTGGCGCGAGGCCGTTCCGGGCAGTGTCGTCACCCGGGAGCAACAGTTGACCAGAAATGCTGAGGCGTTGACCTTTGGTGCTCCGCAGCCGGACCGAAGGTCGCAGCGAAACGCCCAGGTAACCGGCCAGGTCCGCCCAAGCCTTCCACCCCCCAAACCAAGTTTTGGCCCTAGAACACCCCGAACGTCGGGTTAAGGAAATGGGAGGAGATGACTACAGACTGGTTAGCCTGGGGAAAGCCTTCGGTCGCTGGGTGCTCGGCGTCTTTCACCTGAGGTGAAACCGAACACCGCCGGGAGATCGAGGCTGGTCCCTTACCGCGCAGTTCAAGTTAACAGAACTCACTCGTAACTGACCAGGACGAAGTCGTGCCTCAAGTTACAAGAGACCACAAGATTTATCCACACCACTTACTGTTCAACTTTTCAGGCAGATGGGAAAATGGGAGCGAGGATCAATTCTTAGGCATTACACAAATTCTGTATCTCGGCTGGACCGTTGACACCTCCCTCCCTCTGACGTCTATCAGAAATTAAAAACTGCAGGCTAAGGACGCCTCCAAGCTTCTCCCTTTTGTAGAAGTTCTTTGAAATACTGATTTGATGGAGAAAGTGAGATGGCAGATTTACTCTTTGATTAGAACTAATGACAAAATCAGAAGTGCTTTGATAGAAGTTTTATTTTGAAGACTAGATTGTTTCCTTAAATGGTTGGTTCAGGTAATGTAGTAGCAAAATTCTATGAGAAATTAAAGGACCTCTTTATTTTGCTTGAAATTCCAGAGCAATGATTGGTCTTTCATGAACGTTTCAGTGTGTCAACAATTAAATGTTCAGATACGTTTCTCTTCTGATGGCAGGAAAATCACTTCAGCATTATAGATTTAATTACTAAAAATACTGTTAAATTGATCTTCGGTTATCTAGTATAATTGTTTTGTAATTCATCATGATAGATATAATTATTAAAAAGATGGGCTGTCCAGTTGACCTTTGGATTCCCAGTATAATAAAATAATTATTTGTTTATAATTATCAGAAAATTTTTAAGCTACGTTTTTTCCTCCCTTTTACCTATTTGCCGTTTCTATTTCAGATTGACGTACAGCTATATATTTTGTCATTTCTTTCACCTCATGATCTGTGTCAATTGGGAAGTACAAGCCATTATTGGAATGAAACTGTACGAGATCCAATTCTGTGGAGGTATTTTCTTCTGCGGGATCTTCCTTCCTGGTCTTCTGTTGACTGGAAGTCTCTTCCAGATCTAGAAATCTTAAAAAAGCCTATATCTGAGGTCACTGACGGTGCATTTTTTGACTACATGGCAGTGTAAGTATCTAGTTTTATGCATTAAAAAGAAGCTACTAAATTTGCCTGTGGTGCAAGTTAATAGTCTAAATTAGTCTTGGTTCTGCCAATAATACATTTCATGGAATTTGGTTGTGTTTGTAAAAGTTGGGTATTAACTTAAATTCCTTCATATGACCCTTTCAGTTTTCACATTTTGTTATTTACCTATGGTAGTTATTTGAATAATTGTAGACAGTTCATATGCCAAGAAGTAAAACATTTCTTAAAGTTTTCATCATCTTTAGAACACTTGTCATTTTGTTAAATAGTGAATACTTTGCTGTATCCAAAAAACAAATGATCAGTGATCAGACACCAGTTCTTTCACAGGGAAGAAAACCATTCTCAAGATTCTGGAAACTAAGATTTTGTTAACCCAGAAGCATTGACACTTTTAAATATCATGTAGCTGAGAGAATTAATGTTGAGCAACTATAGTGTATTGAATTCTATGAGGGATGCTTTATGTATGTTTAGTTATTTAGCCATCACCCAATAAGAAAGTATTACCCTTGTGTTATAGATGTGGAATTGAGGTTCAGAATGGTTATGGATTTACCTAGTTATATAGCTTATAAGGGACTATTCAGATTGGAACCCTGTCATGCCACCTTAAAAATATATAATGTCATTGGATCTGGATATAACCTACTTTATTGAGGGCCCCACATTTAAGGCATTGTAAATAAAATTTAAAAAGTATTTATGTTTTAGATAAGAACTGTTTTTGCTCTGCTGTATTTAGGATTTTTTTTCATATTTTATTTGAGTTATTCAGATCTTTCTTTATTCTAATCTAAATGCCAAGTCTTATAAGACTACTTGATTAAAATGTATATGATATGTTATATATAATTTCAGTAAGTACTATTGTCCTCTCACTTGCTGGTTGTTACTTCTACATTGTCCCACAACCAACCATAGCATCAAGTATATCATGCTGTGGAACCAGCTTTTCCCTGGGAATAGAAATAATCATAGTAACTAACATTTGTGATCATATAAAGTATCTTTTATTGAAGTATAATTAACAGTGTTATATTAGTTTCAGATATACAATATAATGATTCAACAATTCTATGCATTTCTCAGTGCTCATCATTTTTAAATGTACTCTTAATCCCCTTTTATATCACCCCGCCACCAACCTCCCCTCTGCCAACCACCAGTTTCTTTTTTTGTCTGCTTTTTTCTTTGTTCATTGTTTTGTTTCTTAAATAATATAAATTAATTTGTTCCTTACAACCCTGGGTTAATTGTTATTGTTCAAATAATGCAGATGAAAAAATGTAGGTTCATAGTATATAAATAAAGTGGTCAGATCTACCTAGCCTCAAAAATTGATTTTTTTTTTCTTCTTGAATTACAAGTTTCCTAAATAAAGATCATTGTCTTGTTAGGTCAGTAATTGTCTTAACCACCATGATGTAGTCAAAGGGCTTTAGGTTTTATTTTGATTCAGTTACTGTGTTCTAACTTTTGATAACATGTAGAATTGGTAATTTAGAAATTTATAGCTATTGAAAGAAACTGTTGGTTAGTTTTGTTTTTTTTTTTCACATGATTCTGAGTTTGCTAGGTTATCTTTAAGGAACAGTAGAGCCTCCCTGTATATTTAACACTTACTAAACTGTTACATTGGAGGCTGTTAATAGGAGTACTTAAGAAATTTGGTTCTATTGGTGGCATTACTAATTTCTATCTTTTTTTTTTAACCTCTAAAGACATTTATGATAAGTATCCTTATAGGTTATTGTAGGGTTTCTCAGTCTTGGTACTATTGACATTTTAGATCAAGTGTTCAGATCAATTGTGCTGTGCACTGTAGGATGTTTAGCAGCATTCTTGACCCCTGTCCACTAGATGCCAGTAGCACACCACACAATGACCCCTAGTCATAATAGCAGAAATGACTGCAGACATTGCCAAATGAATGCTCTCTTGGGGTGGGGAGGCAAAATCTCTCCGGACTGAGAAACGCTGCTCTGTGTAGTGAATTTTTACGACTGAAACAAGTGTTAGACCAAGTGTTCCATGAGAAAATCTAAATGAAAAATTAGAAAGTAAGTAGCCATTTCCTGGGGAAGACTTCCTTAACATTTGGACCACTTCTACTCCCAGAGTGCCTTTGCTTTTTCATGTGATGGCATCCAGCATACACGTATAATGTATCTGTTCTCCACTTCCCTCCATGAGGACTGGAACTATATAATTATTGTATTGTACAATACCATAATATAATGTGTCTAGCGGGTTCTCAATAAACTATTGTTGAATGAATAACTGGCTATGTTTTTTTCTGTGTTTATTTTCTAATTGTGACAATTTTATGCAGCTATAAAATGTGCTGTCCATATACAAGAAGATCCTTGAAATCTAGTCGTCCTATGTATGGAGCTGTCACATCATTTTTACACTCACTGATCATTCAGAATGAACCACGATTTGCTATGTTTGGACCAGGTTTGGAAGAACTGAATACATCTTTGGTGTTGAGCTTGATGTCTTCTGAGGAACTTTGCCCAACAGCTGGTTTGCCTCAGAGGCAGATTGATGGTAATTTTCATGTTAATCTGTAGCATATAATAGTTAAAACACTTTGATCTTGACACTAATCTTAAAAGAAATTTTTAATTAACTCATTGATGTAATGAATTATAGTATTTTGGTGAATAGGCACTCCTCCTCCCCAGGTCCCAGTGGACTGAAAGGGTTGATTTACTTTTTATCAGAGATGAGCTTCCTCTTATTTCCTCAGATTTGTGTAATCTAGAATATAAGATTATGTGCAAGTAAAATATATGTTATCGGGATGTTTGTACAGTAGTTACCACATTTTAAAAGAATGTTGATGGCAAAAACCCATCTACTATGTGCAAAGTACTTTGATATGTAGTGGAATTTTTAAAAAGAGCTAAATTAACACCTTTCTCTTCTTTCTGTGAAAACAATAATCATATAGTTAGTTGGCAAGCAGGAAATAGAAGTATAAATAATACTATAATCTAGCTTATGCTTTGCTTATTCATTTATTGAGAGCACCTATTAGATGCTAGAGGTGTAGCTATTTGAAACAAACATCAAAAATTTTTATCTGCCCGGGACACCTGGGTGGCTCAGTTGGTTGGACGACTGCCTTCAGCTCAGGTCATGATCCTGGAGTCCTGGGATCGAGTCCCGCATCGGGCTCCCAGCTCCATGGGGAGTCTGCTTCTCCCTCTGACCTTCTCCTCGCTCATGCTCTCTCTCACTGTCTCTCTCTCAAATAAATAAATAAAAATCTTAAAAAAAAATTTTTTTTTATCTGCCCTGAAGACACTTGGTCTTGATAAAGACAAAGACAAGTATATAGGTAATTAGAATATGGTGTAATTAGCTCCTGAGTAGAAAGATAAGGCTCCAAGAAGGCTCTTTGTTGAATATGATGCCTTATTTGAGTCATTATGATGAGTTAAAGTAGGCTATTAGAAAAAAAGGGACACAAGTATTCTGAGCAGTGAAAACTACATTTCTAAAAGCACAGAGCTCTGGATACATATTACACGTTTGAAGTAGATCTCAGTGTCTAGAGTGGGCTGGATGAGAAGATATGTGTATTCCCTGCTTAAGCATTTGGGAGCTGTTGAAAGATTTTAAACAGAGCAGTGAGATGATCAAGATTACATTTTAGAAAGATCTGGCTCCTGAGTGGAAAAATGATTAGAAGAGGCTATAAAACATGGAGACCTGTTAAGAAAGCACCATAATATTGTAAAAACATGAAGGATAGCATTGACTGAATATGTATGAGTGTTATTTCTGATGTGGTTTTCATATTGGATGATAGTACCATTCACTAGGATAAGGAGGAGGAAGAGAAAGTTTTTTGAGGGATCTTTATAGGAAGAAGGACAGATGCTCTTTGGAATATGCTGACTTTGATAACTCTGGGATATATAAATGGAGATGCCTGCTGTCCGCAGTCCACTTGAATGGAAGCTCCATTAGGGCAGGAGTCTTACCAGCTTTGTTCTTAGCTGTGTGTTTGAACTCAGGCATGTAGTAGGCACTCAATATAGATTTGATGACTAAATGAACAATAACTGGATTACTCTATGCATCCAGATCTCAAGAGAAAGATCTGGGTTAGGAATCAAGATTTGGGAATCTCATGGTGTCCACATGGACTTGGAAGTTTCTGAGGATGGAGAGGAAGATTGTGAACCAGGTGTAAAATCTTCAGTGAATGTTTGGTGGAAGAGGTTATCAAAAGGAGATTCATAAATGATGAGTTTGAGAAAAGGGAGATGGTATTGCATCTGAATAGTGTATCTCAGAGATGGAGTTTTGAAGAAGGTTGGTGAGTAACCAGACATGGCAGTGAGGAGTAAAGAGAACATTGACTCCACATCTTTACCCTGACATGTGTGAGAAGAAGCAGTTTTGTTACTTGAGATGTACTTCAAGAGAAGCAGCCCCTAAGGGTAGGCCAGTTCAGGTAAGGCCATGGGGTAGAAGACTCAAGAAGAGGTTGAGGATATGGAGAAATTTGCTAATCATGAATTGTCAATTTTATTCTCTAGACAGCAGCAGAAATGATTGTTTATAGATGCCAATCTAATTATGCCTCAAACCCTGCGAGATCAAGGAAGAAGGGGGAATGGGTTGTTGGCAGTGTGGTACAGAACAGCATAGAGATAGTATTGGGTTGTGGTTAGCTGTGTTAAGAAGGTAATGTCTGGAAATTAAACTGATGAAAACAAAGAGAAAACAGTAGAAAATTTTTCTTTGATCTCTTTGGAGAGTTTGTGCACCAAACCTTGTGGCCAGGGGACTAGGGCCATGCTTGCAGTCTCAGCCACCAAGATTTCTGGGTATGGGTTAACCTGGAATGGTGACATAAGATGGCATGACAGGTTAATTTAAACAACTAGATTGGTTATGATGCGGGGATTAAAGGTGTGAAAAGTGGAGTTGTCCTAAAGTAGAGGTAAGGTTATATTGTTTTTGAAGAGCAATGGCTTTGAAGGAAAGAGACATAATGAGATAGGCATTTTTAAGCCATCTCTCCAGTTGCTGTCAGAAGAATGGACAGTAGGGATAAAAAAATGGATGTGGGAGACTAGTTAGAAGTGATTGCAAAAGTCTAGTTGAGGGTATGGTAATTTAGACTAAAAGGAGGGATTGAGGATGGACAGAACTACAGGGGCATTTGTATAGCAAAAAGAAGTAGAGCCATGGGAGAAAGATCTTTTCATGAGGTAAGAAGAGAAGAGGCCCAGGTGTTAACACAACCAAAGAAGGGAGAAGGTTAAGAAACAAGGACAAGTAACAATGTTGATAAAGAACAATGTTCTTTATCCATATTTTTATTACCATGTAAATTAAAATTGCATACAGCACATTTTCTTCAACATGAACATTTCATTTTATTCCAAAGCTATATGTAATTTGTCATGGGCTTTTTGGTTGCTTTTTTTGCTTGCACTGGGTAATTTTTTTTCAGTGTGATCTTTTTCTGTATTTATTAATGACTTGTTTTGATAACTATAATTTTCTTCTTTAGGTATTGGATCTGGAGTCAGTTTTCAGTTGAGCAACCAACATAAATTCAACATCCTGATACTATATTCAACTACTAGGTAAGGCTGCCTATGTGGTGGCCAACCTGGGGCATCAGGACTTGGGTACTTTATGGGGAAGGTGGAGCCTGCTTAGTTTTTATGCTTTATATTTACATTTTTCTTATAGAAAGGAAAGAGATAGAGCAAGAGAAGAGCATACAAGTGCAGTTAACAAGATGTTCAGTGTACAGAATGAAGGAGATGATCAACAAGGAAGCCGGTATAGTGTAATTCCACAAATTCAGAAGGTGTGTGAAGTTGTTGATGGATTCATCTATGTTGCAAATGCTGAAGCTCATAAAAGTAAGCATTATTTTATTTTCTTTTTAAGAAACCGTTTTTGCAAAGCAAATAAGAAAATACATTTTTAGGCTTTACTGTGGCTTCTTAAAAGCATGATGGTTAATTTAATAAATGTGATTCTATGACCTCAGTTTATTCTATGGATAAAGAACAAAGAACAGATAAGCTTATAGCATTCCTTTCTGTATCATCATATCAGTAGCAGCTGCATCATTAACAGCTACTATTTATCATCAAGACTAAGACTCATTTTCCAACTTTTTCATTTCTCATTGCTAATAATGAGTTCTCAAACCTTAATGTGCATTAGAATCACCCACCTGGAGAGCTTGTTAAAAACAGCTGCTGATTCCTATTCTGATGGATTATAATTCATAGATTTGGGTTGTCTCTTGGGCATTCTTTTTTTTTTTTAACCTAAAAAATTCTGATGCATATCAAAGTTTTATAAGTACATAGTATTTCTTTGTTGTATGCTTCTGCACTTGTTATTGATGTTTTGTATGTTTCTAGCTCTATTCAAATAATTCATGTAGATAACTGGAAAATTTTAGCTTTGTTTTAATTACCCAGATAGTCAAGAGAAAGGTGGGATGAAGTGTTAATTAAGTAGAATAGTTAAGAACAGTCCACATATTCTGAATAATTGCCCTTCACGATGCTATATAGGCATCACATCAGAATATTATTGGGCCACAGACAAGTATTATAATTTTTCTCCCAAATCTTTTGTGAATAAGTTAAGGCATGAATATGTAATATATTGTTCCCACTCAGAACAACGTAGCAACATTGCTGAAGGGATTTAAAGTTTGTAGTGCACTGAAGTTAACCAGAGCAACAAAAGCTAAGTCCAGCTCAACTAATGACTAGTTGGAATCAACCCACAGCGTTAGTGGTCTAACAGGAAAAGCATGCCCATTTCTGGATATATATTCTTTTACCTTTTATGTTCTTCTACATAAAACATTTAGCATTAAATTAAAAATTATAAGACAAAAAAATCAAAATGAAATGACCCATTTCAAGAGATAAAGCAATCAGTGGAACCATATCCAGAGATATGATATCAGATGTTGGCACTCACAGAAAGGGACATTAAAATAACTATGATTAATATGTTAAAGGATCTAGTGGAAAAGATGGAAAATATGTGTGAATAGATAGGGATTTTCAGCACAGAGAAAGATGCTGTGAAAAAGTAAAATGGGAATGCTAAATATGAAAATATAGGAGGTAAACACTTTACATAGTGGATTTATCAGCAAAAGAAACCTTTGGTGAATCTGAAGATAAACTAAAATTATCCAAAGTAAAACACAGAAAAAAAAGAGTAGGAGTGAGGAACAGAGCATCCAAGAACTGGGGGAACCCATCAGGGGTTCCCAACTCAGGGATCAGTAGACTTTCTCTTAAGAGTCCATATAGTAAATATTTTAGGCATATAATGATCTCTATATGAGATTTCTATCTCTATATGAGATTAGTCATATAATGATCTATATGATCTCTCACAGTTACCCAGTTCTGCTGTTAGAGTGCAAAAGTAGCCATAGACAATTTATAAATGAATAGGCATGGATGTTTAAAAAAAGTATTTATATAAAATAGATCCATAGACCATAGTATGACAATACCTGGTCTAACTCATGTGTAATTGGAGTCCCAAAATATGAAGAAAGAGAACAAGGAAAAAGAAATTTTGGGACCAATAATGACCAAAATTATTTCAAAATTACTGAAAGATGACAGGATGCTCAGAGGATTCCAAATAAATTTTAAAAAATAATAATACATAAATAAGAAATAAATCTAGGTCCATTAGAGCCAACCTGATGAAAACCAACAATAAAGAGATTATCTTGAAGACAGCCAAAGCAAAAGGAATCATATATAGACAGGGCCAAAGATAAGGACAGAGAATTCCTAAAAGAATTGCTGAAGGCAGTTAAGGGAAATCTTTACAGTGTTGCAAAGTGGGGAAAATCTTGTATCCAGAGATATCTTTCAAAATGAAGGTAAAATCAAGACTTTCAGAAAAAACCTGAGAAAGTTAAATATCAGCAGATTTATATTACAAGAAATATTAAAGAAAGCTCTTCAAGGCAGAAGAACATGATACCAGATGGAAAAATGGATCTTTATTAAAAAAAAAAAAAGAGCCCTGGGAGGGAAGCAATGTAGCTATAGATAAGATTTTTTGTTCCTAATTTAAATTTTTTTTATAATATATAAAGGAAAAATAGTAAGACTGTATTGTGGGCATATGATTCTTTTAAGTAAGGTATATGATACCAATATAGACAAATGGAAGGGGACAAATGGAGTTAAATTGATATAAGGTTCTCCAGTACATGAAGTTGTGTAATACTATCTAGAGGTAGACCACTAGAAGTTAAAAATGTACATTGTAAATCCTTGAGTAACCACTAAAAAAAGTGTGAGAGAGGTACAATTAAATAAGCCATTAGTGAAGGTAAAATGGAACTATTAGAAATATCAGTCCAAAGAGGGGGATAAAGGAACAAAGAACAGATGGGACAAGTCAAAATCTAAGAGGTTATGATTAGATTTAAACGCAACCTGTTGATAATGACATTAAATATTTATTCATTTTCTGTTAATATATAACAAATTTCCTCCAATCTAGTGGCTTGAAACAACACTCATAGTTCATAGTTCTCAACACTGATAGCTCATAGTTCTGTGTGTCAGAAATCAGCACAGTATGGCTGGGTTTCCAGCTTGGGGCCTCACAAGTTGAAATCAGGGTCAGATGGGTTGCAGCACTTTCTGGTGGCTCCTGGGAAAAAATCTTCTTTCTAACTCACTGAAGTTATTGGCTGAATTCAGTTCCATACTATTGTAGGAAGGAGGTTACTGTTTTCCTGCCAACCGTCAGCAGGGGCTGATATCATCTTTTAGAAGATACCTTCATTTCTTGCCTTGTGACTCCCTCTTGTCTTCAAATCCACAATGGAGAATCTTTCTCACCAGGAGAACCTCATCTCTTTAAGAGCCTACCTGATTAGGTCAGCATCACTGATGATGATCACTCATTCTTGAAGTTAGCTGTGTCTTATAATGTAGCCTACTCATGGCAATGATATTTCATCACTGATTCTAGATTCATCCCCTCTAGATTCATATATTATACAAGGGTGTGAGTCATTGGGGGTCCTTTAGAATTTTGACTACCTCACAATATCACTGATTTTACATAGTCCAATGAAAGCCAGAGATTGTTAGTTTGAATAATAGTGCTAGATCCAAGTCTGTGTTTAAATTGTTTAAACTAGTCTTTCAAGGAAAGGGTGGTGATAGCTATAAAATGTATGAGAGGAAAATACCTATATCAATGTATTTTTGCCTTTAAAATATGGAGACATCTGAATGGTACTGAGACTTTTTTTTTTCTCTAATTTCACTGAAATGCCTATCCTTGAAGGCTACCTAATGTAATTTTATGATAGATCAGTAAATGAAGAGCTGTAAATGAACAACAATAGGGACAGTTTGTTATGTTTGGATCCTGGTAATATTTTTATTTCCTTGTTTTGTTTTTAAATTTGTTTTATTTTTAAAATCCTTATAAGTAATGTAAATTAAGGGTTTTGACTACATTCTCTAGGACATGAATGGCAAGATGAATTTTCTCGTATTATGGCAATGACAGATCCAGCTTTTGGATCTTCAGGAAGACCTATGCTGGTTTTATCTTGTATTTCTCAAGCAAATGTAAAAAGAATGCCCTGTTTTTATTTGGCTCATGAGCTGCATCTAAATCATCTAAACCACCCATGGATGGTAAGGTCCTATCTTCTCTGGTGAGGAAAATCTTATTTTATTTTTTTCACTGTTCTCTATTTGATTTTATTCTTTTCTACTCATTCTCTTTAATGAAATAGCATTCTACAGTTGATCCTAATAACTTAATCAGTGGGAGACTATTGTTTGGTATCAATGTTTCACCTATCATTTGCTCACTACTTATCTCTTCTATCATAGATATAGTGAGATAGCATTTGGAGATTTTTTTTTTTTTAAGATACCAGTATCACTTTTTTTCAGCATTAAAATATGCTTTAAGGGTCATCAGAAATAAAAATTTCATCTTATTTTTTCTTGCTTTCCAAATTTTACTTTAATCATGGAATCCTTTTCTTAAACGAAACCTTACATGAAGCCCCTAAGTAAAATAAAGGAAAAAAAATTGGAAATGATTATGCTTAATAAGTTAAAGGATTTTCTTCCTTCCTTCCCATATACCTCCTGTGGAATCCTGAAGACTCTTTGGACCACAGTTGGAAAGCTACTAATAAAGGTGTACCTTCCTAAGTAGTAGGCTAGGAAGAGTGTCAGTCTTAAAATGTACATTTTTGCAATACTGAATATCACATTTATCAGCTGACTAGCTGAGTTCATTTAAAAATGTTTTAGTTTTCAAAGTGGATCGTTTAGAGCAATTTTTTTTTTCTAATACATACAAATAAGTCATAGAAATGATAATTCTTCCCCTTCCCAAAACTGAATTCCAAGATAAGGAATAAGCCTCATATTGGTAATAATTATAAGTAGAAGATCATTTTTTTAATCTAAGTTCTCTAGAAAACAAAACAAATGACTCACCCAAAGTTTATTAGGATTTTAAAAATCCTGTTCTTTTTTTAGTATCTAGAAAAACGTTTCTTTTAATAATAAGATTTTGGGCTCAGTTTCTTACAGTGGTTTCTCTTATCTGCTCATAGGTCCAGGATACAGAGGCTGAAACTCTAACTGGTTTTTTGAATGGCATTCAGTGGATTCTTGAAGAAGTAGAATCTAAGCATGCAAGATGAGCCTTCTTTTAGACCTTGGGAACTGAAACCACTTGAAATTTGTTACTAAGGTCATGATGTGGATATCTGCTCAGCTAATTTTGTCCTGCCTTTTTGCAGGTGGGCTTTATATTGGGACAGCTGTAACTGCTGTGTTTTTTACATAACTTTTATTTTTTACCTTAAATCAATTACAAGAGAAAAGTTTCAGTGCTAGCATTTAGCCCCTGAATGAAACTTTTAAGACTTTTTTTTATGACGTTTATATTTTCTTTTTTAAAATATTAAATTCTGTGAAGAACAAGTTTGTACTTCTCTCATTCTTTGTGATTTCTAGTTTCAGTTCAAAGGTTGCCCTGGTGGAGAATAGCAAATTTGCTAAGCTTTCTATAGGTTCTTCTCAAGGGTCCCTAACTGGTTATCAAAAAGAAGTTTTTATCTATTTTTAATAAATATACTGCTTAAAGACTGGAATATTCATTGGAATTGCACTTATTGTTATGGTCATACAGCTTCTGTTTTTTTTTTTTTTTTTTCCCCGTGAAACAGCAGAAATTAACTTTATATCCTATTTAATACCAATTCAGTGAAAATAATTTTCCTGGAAGTTTTTGCTATTTTACATAACCAAAAGTTCATAAGATTTTTTATTTTATTTTATTTTATTTATTTGTCAGAGAAAGAGAGAGCACAAGCACGCAGAGCGGCAGGCAGAGGCAGAGGGAGAAGCAGACTCCCTGCTGAGAAGGAGTCTGTTTTGGGATTCGATCCCAGGATCCTGGGATCATGACCTGAGCCAAAGGCAACGGCTTAACCAACTGAGCCACCCAGGCATCCCAAAAGTTCATAACATTTTAAAGCCAACTTCTATTCCACAGTCGTAGAGAAAACATTCCATAAGACATGATCATAAGACCTTCTCCTCACAAATTGCAGAGGAAATGTTATATTCCTTTCCTGTCTCATTAGAACTGAGGGATTTTAACATTATAATAAGAGCACAGTATTTGGGTTAGGATTAGAGTTAGAGTTAAAAAAAAAAGTTTAGTAGTACTAAGATACAGCCTACAATCCATGAGTGGGTGCTGCTCCAAAAAAGGGAGTTCCTACACCTGGGTACACTCATTCAGAACTTGGCTTCAGCAACATGTAGTTGGGGGCAGGATGGAAAATGCTGACCATCTCCCTCCTGGGAAGATACTTCTCTCACTTAGGGAGGTATTATGGTTCTTCTTCCTTGTCTGCCCCAGTTTAGTTGATAACTTGCTGATTTGAAGGAAGGATGGAGTGAGTGAATCTTGGTTCAAATCCCAGACACTTGATGTTCTTACTGAGTTTTAGTAGATTTTTTTTTTTTTGAAAATATTTCTTCATTTTCTGTATGCTTTGGGACCATTTATGGAGACTTTAAATTTGTTTTGTTTTGTTTTGTTTTGTTTTTTAATAAGTTTCTCCAGTTTCTCTAGGGAGCCATTCCACAGAACCACTCATGTTATTATGCCAAAAGTAGGTCTCCCTATTTTCTTTTTAATATTTGTAGTACGTCATCTTGTTCATTCCTGATATTGGTAATTTATATCTTTTTTCTTCTTGACCAGTCTAACTTAAGTTTTATTGATTTTATTATTCTAAAAAAAAAACCCAACTTTTGGATTTGCTGATTTATTCTATATTTCATTGATTAATATTCTAATATTCCTTCCTGCTTTAAAATTTGTTTTGAATTTTTATTCAATTTTCTCTTTTCTAGTTCTTTAAGGTAGAAATTTAGATAATCGATTCTATTCTTTTTTCAAAACATTAATTAATTATTTTAAGTAGGCTCCATCCCTAGTGAGGAGCCCAGCACAAGGCTTTAATTCACAACCCTGAGATCAAGACCTGAGCTGAGATCAAGAGTCAGGCGCTTAACTGACTGAGCCACCCAGGTGTCACTGTTCCTTTATTTTTTAAAAATAATCATTTAAAGCTATTGATTTCCTCCTAAGCCCTCTTTAGTTTCATGTAAGCATTTTGAAATATTACGTATTTATTATTATGCAGTTAAAATATTTTCTAACCCCTTGAGATTACTTTTCAATCCATGGATTATTTAGTATTGTTGTATTAGTGTTGTTTAATCTGTTAGCTATATGTTTTATTGTTATTGATACCTGATTCAATGTCTCTTTTTATCAGAGAACATTTAAAAAATTTCAATCTTCAAATTTGTTGAACGTTACTTTCTAGCCCAAGCTATGATCTATTCTGGTAAATATGCCACATGCACTTGAAAGAGTTTATATTCTGTAGTTGTTAGGTGAAATATTTTATAGCTATCTATTAGGTAAAAGTAATTGATAATGTTCAGATATTCTATATTGGCTATATGATTTTTTTAAAGATTTTATTTTTAAGTAATCTCTACACCCAACATGGGGCTTGAACCCACGAACCCAAAATCAAGGGTAACCTCAGCCAGCCAGTTGCCCCATACTGATTTTTTTCTAGTAGTTTTATCAATTACCAATAGACATTAAAATCTTTATGTAGAATTGCCTATTTTTTAACTGTCAACTTTTGCTTAATGTGTTTTGATGATGTTTTTAGGTGCACATACATAGATGACTTATATTTTTCTGATTAGTTAACTCTTATCTCTCATTAATAATATGTCCTTTTTGCTGATAATACTCATTGTTGTAAAATTCATTCTCTAACATTAATATCACCCCTTCGATGTTTAAAAAAATACTGATCTCCTGATATATCCATTTAACCTAAATCTGTCTTTATGTTTTAATTTATCTCTTATAGATAGAATATAGCACATTTTGCCTTTTTCTTTTCCATTCTGGTAATATACCTACATTTTAGTTAGAATGTTTAGATCATTTACTTTTAATGTTATTATTGATATGATTGGCTTCAGATCTACCATTTTATTACTTGTTTATCCCCTCTTCACTATTGTTGTTTCTCTCTTCTTTCTATTTTGGATGTTTCATTGTTTTTTGGAAATTGATTTAAGTTTTTCTATTAGTGTTTTTTAGCATGTCTCCTCATTTTTTAGAGGTTGCTGTAGTGATTGCAACATATTTCCATAGGTTTTGAAAGTTTTCTTATAGTTAACCTTGTACTCATTTGTGTAATAAGTACAAATGTTGTAACTGTGTAGATTTCATTATTCTTCAAACCACTCTTTATTATAGCTGTTAAGTGTAGTATACTGCTATATATTATAAATCTCAGACAACAGTTATAGTTTTTGCTGAAACAGTTCATATATATTAAAGAGAAGTTAAAAAGAAACATATTACAAAATAATAAATGTGGTCTTTTATTTTTTTAAGATATATAAAATCCTGGGTTGACAATTTTACTTGTTCATCACTTTCAAGATGTTCTTTTGTTTTCTTCTAGCCTCTGTAATTTCTGGTAAGAAGTAACTCACCAATTACATCTTTATTCTTTTGTATATAATGGACCATTTTTTCTCTCTTCTTTCAAATTTACTTTTTATCTTGGTTTTCAATGGTTTAACTACAGTGTGTCTTGGAAGACCTTGTTTATAATTATCTAGCTCGGGAGTTACTAACTTATTGAATATTGAAATTCATGTCATTTACCAAGTTTGTGAGATTTGGGGTCATTATTTCTTCAAATGTATTTTCTTCCCTATTCTTTCTTGCTCTCTGGGTCTGTATTGTGTAACAACATGGTTTACACCATTTGTTATTATAAGCTGTCTCTGAGGCTTTGCATTTATTTTTCTTTCTGTTCTTCAGTTTGGATCATTTCAATTGATTAATCTTAAGGTTTCAAACTCTTTATATTTTGTTAAATCAGTCTTGTGAATTTTTATAATTTATTATTGTATTGGTTCTGTAATTTCCTTTTGGTTGTCTTTTAAAATTGTATTTTTCTTCTCAGATTTTTTGTTCTTTTTTTTTTTCACTGAGGCCATACATTCCTGTATATCGCTGAGAACGGTTGTAACAGCTGCTTTAATATCGTTGTCTGCTGAGGCACCTGGGTGGCTCAGTTGGTTAAGCATCTGCCTTCTGCTTAGGTCATGATTGCAGGGTCCTGAGTCCATGCTCAGCGGGGAGTCTGCTTCTCCCTCTCCCTCTGCACCACCCTCCCCTCACCGCCAGCTTGTGCTTTATCTCCCATTCTTTATCTCAAAAATGAATAAAATCTTTAAAAAATAAAATAAAATAAAATCCTTGTTTGCTTATTCCAAATTTGGAAGTGTTTGTTTCAGTTTTGTTATTATTGTCCTTTTTTTAAAAAATTAAAGTAATGAGAGTCATTTTCTTTTCTTTTTTTGTATCTTGCAGAATTTTGTGTTCTGAAAAATATAAATGTTAAGTTATGGTCTGGCTTCTGCTATTTTTCTCCAGTGTGTGACTTTTTTTTCTTTTGTTTAAACAGTTATCATGGTTAGACGTAAATTGCAAACTCTGTTCCTTGAGCAACAGTTTATCTTTATATTTAAGTGAGCAACTTGAGTTGGTTTTTCACACAAAGTTCAATCAAAGATATAGACAGAGAATTCAGTGATCCCTTTCCTGGCTTTTTCTTTTCTGAGACTCCCTTTTTCCTCTCTAGTGGCTGCAGTTGTCCTCAACAAAATCAGGACATTTTTTTTGCTTTTCAGATCTGCTCTCTCTCTCAACATTTTTTTTTTTTAAGATTTTATTTATTTATTTATTTATTATTCTTTTATTTATCACAAGTAGGCAGAGAGGCAGGTAGAGAGAGAGAGGGAAGCAGGCTCCCTGCTGAGCAGAGAGCCCCATGTAGGGCTCAATCCCAGGACCCTGGGATCATGACCTGAGCCGAAGGCAGAGGCTTAACCCACTGAACCACCCTGCTCTCTGTCTTTTGTCAGAATTCCTGTCAGGGGCTCAACAATTTATTTTCACATTTGGAGTTGTTCTACTTTTTTCACATTTGGAGTTCACATTTGGAGTTTGCAATCTAGTATAGCAATCATATTGTCATTAAAAGCTTCAGTGGTCTTTTTCTTATCCCAGCAAAATCTATCTTCTTGAGACAGGTGTGATATTCCACACACAACACCCAGACTAGGCATTTGGTTCTATAAAAGCAACAGCTCTTTGGTCACCAAAAGAGCCCATTTATCCTTGGAATTTATTTAGACTTTTTGTACCATCTTTGATGGCCTAAAGTATAATTTTCCTTTTATTCTGTGTATTCTTGTTGCAGTAACAATCTTTGTGACCTACATGCTATCTGAAAGCAAGCAAAATTCTTAGTGGTTTTTAACGCCTTACGATTTCTCAGATCTGTGTTCATTTATCAGAAGATTTCTAGCCTTTTTTTCTATTCACAGTAGCTAAACTAAATTGATCATTATTTTGCACTATGAAGACTTCTCATGTCTCATTTTCCCCTTGATTTTCAGTATTAGTTCATTTTTACTATATAGTATGATGACTTTTTACTGTTTATTTTTCTTTCATTGGAAGTATGTTTGCCTTCATATTCTTTGAGCGTTGGTAGAAGACTATCTGTTTTTTCTTGTGTTTTCTGTAATTTGTAATTTGTTAAGGAAGTTACTGCATTTTATGGTGAATATGTGTTCGTAGCCATTACTTCTTCACTGTATTACAAAGTAAACTTTTTGTCTAATATAATATTTCCAAGCCATGGAATGCTGGTATTTCTTTTTCACTTGTATTTACCAAGTCTAGCTTTTCCGAATCAATTTAAGTGGGTCGGTTTATTTAACAGTTAGGTTTTGCTACATGAGCCAATATGAAAATGTTTTTTATTTAATAGGTGAGTTAAATTCATTTTTATTTATTGATATTATTATTATATATTTAAGTAATATTTATATATTTACTGTGTGTTATGTATTTGTTGCATTTCTTTTTCTATGTTTGTATATTTTTATGTTCCTTATCTTAATACTTTGAATATTATATGTTATATATAAAATATGTATTTACATGTTCTGTGTTTGTTTTTGTTCTTAGGTTATCTTTGTGCTAATACCTGCATTAATAACCATTTCCTTATTTAGATTTTTTCCCCTTTTCTATTATTTTCTTGCTGATCCTTTTTACCTTGCTCTTTATTTTATTTAAATTATTTTTTGTTCTGATTTTTGCTTATGTCCCATATTATATTCTCAGTCTAATGTGTTGTTACTTGAATGTCTTCCAATTTTGTGTCTGTTTTGTTGATTTTTTTTTCTTTATTTTCAGTTTTGTTCCTGAGTTCAGTCGACTCTCATTTTACAGCTTCTTATTTTTATGTTAATTTTTATTTTGCACTTTTAAATATATTCTTTGAGTTTTTTCACATCACCAAATACGTGTTTAAGGATTTTTAATTTTTTTTAAGATTTTATTTATTTATTTGACAGATAGAGATCACAAATAGGAAGAGAGGCAGGTGGGGGTGGTTGGGAAGCAGTCTTCCTGCTGAGCAGAGAGCCCGATGTGGGGCTTGAGCCTGGGACCCTGGGATCACGACCTGAGCTGAAGGCAGAGGTTTTAACCCACTGAGCCACCCAGGTGCCCCAGGGATTTTTAATTTAAATGACATATTTTTCTGTGCTTTGTGGTTGTTTTAGGGGGAATCATTTTCATCATCTGAAATGTTTCTCTTTCCATATTTTGGTTTTCTAATACAAGATCTTTAGTATGGATGATGTCTTCCTTTTTCTGTTAATTTTGGTATATCTTACATTTTCCTATGCCAGCAATAACAATTGTAAGGAGGAAAGGAAGTTTGGTGGCTTTTTAGATTTCTTAGTGCAAGAGTCCCCTCTTCTGTTGGTATGATGAACTACAGGTTCTTTAATTAATGTCCACATTTTTTGTGGGAATAGGAGAGAAGATACTGATGTCTTCTGATGTTTCCATTTTCTTTTGTTTTTTATAAAATCTTTGTTTTCTACTACTCATTTCCTCCTTTCCCCTTATCCCCCAAATCCATGGGGATCCAAAGCCATTCTTCCTTCTAAGTCTTTCTACCCTTCTGGAGAAGGGATACAACTCCCAGTATGGTTTCATCCACTTTCAAGGTCCTCCTTCTCAAACCAGAACTCTGAGCATCCAGATATCAGATTTATTTTCTGTCAAGAGATAGTGGGACTCTATCTTTTGGAAGATGATTATATCTGTATTCCACACCTCAAGTGCCCACTTGCTGCTTTACAGAGGAGTCCAGAGGTAGTTCTTCTGGTTTCTCAGTGTTTATCTTAGTCACATGTAAGTTGAAGTATCATTCTGTTTTAGTCATGTTGTAGGCCTGAGTTATTGACAGTTTTATTTACTGTCTCTGATCTGTATGGTATTCAGAAGATATGTGGAGACTCTAAATTTGGTGGCCCCATAATCCTGTGGGATTCCAAAATCAGATTATGTTATTTTTGAACAAATGTAATTATTGAGGTCTTCCTTTTTTGAACTACAATTTCTTTCCTTATAATTTACAACCAATCCTGGTTGTATCTTTTTTTTTTAATATTTTATTTATTTATTTGACAGAGAGAGAGAGATCACAAGTAGACAGAGAGCCAGGCAGAGAGAATCGGGGGGAGAAGGCTCCCTGCTGAGCAGAGAGCCCCATGAGGGGCTTGATCCCAGGACCCTGAGATCATGACTTGAGCCGAAGGCAGAGGCTTAACTCACTGAGCCACCCAGGCACCCCCCTGGTTGTATCTTTTGAGACAACATAATAAATCAAATTTCTCTCATGTTCTAGCAAAAGCTGTTCCCCAACCCATAAAATCTTTCCTTTGAAATAATCATCTGTCAACCCTTCAGCCATTACTCAGGAGTTGGAGCCTCAAGTCACCCTCCCCTCATTTGATCACTTTCTTTATCAAAGGTGCAAACTTCTCAGGTTCATAGTTTTATATAATATATTTACCAGCTTAACTTGAGGATATTATTACCATTGGAAGAAGCTAACAAACCAATTCAAAATTTCACTCTTAGAACAATGTACTTTTCTGTGTCCAAATACAATGACTTATGTAAAGAAATAAAGGAAAATTGAAAATGGGAACAAAACATGCTTTAAAATTTTGCTTTGGCAAAGGACCATTATTAACTGGCTTATCCACAAATAGGGAGTACTTGTTCTGATTGGAAGAACAGTTAATGTGTCTAAATATTTCTAACCAAATGAAGCAAATAAAATATAGAATAGCCTGAATGAATATGAATATTTATGAATCTTAATTAGGAGACCAGTGCTGTAAAGTGAATGCTAATGAATTAAGAAAGCACTGCTTTGCTTATTATACTCATTTATGTGGCACCAACAGGGTTATGCCTTTTTATGCAATGATGCAAGTAAATCCAGGGTTGCTAAAGATTTTCAGTACTGAGCACAGTATTCTTAGAGGGTTCAAATAGAAAGGAGAATGTGGTGAAATGGAGTGGGCCAGTGAAGTTGAGAAGGTAGAGGGAGCACAGAGTTAATAAGAATTTTCTTAGCGGGGCACCTGGGTGGCTCAGTGGGTTAAAGCCTCTGCCTTCAGCTCAGGTCATGATCCCAGGGTCCTGGGATCGAGCCCCACGTCGGGCTCTCTGCTCAGTGGGGAGTCTGCTTCCTCCCCTCTCTCTCTGCCTGCCTCTCTGCCTGCTTGTGATCTCTTTCAAATAAACAAAATCTTAAAAAAAAAATTTTTTTTCTTAGCAACTATGCTGGTAGCTATTGGTGAAAACCCAAAATGGGACTTAATGAAGCTAAATGGTGCATTTCCATATATCACTTTACCACCATCACTTCCATGTGTTCTCATGTCTTTATTGAAGAGCAAAGAAATAATACTGAAGATTTGGGTACAGAAAGAAATATAAACTTAGGCTAGAGGATAAAGTTTAAGCAGAAACAAAAAAAAGTCTGCTACTCTGCTAGTTTGGGACCATGGGAGCAAAATCACTACCAAATATCAATAAATAACACTACTGCTTACTTTAGGAATCAAGGTAATAATACAGAAAATACCTTATATTTGTGCGTGACTTTCTAATGTATCTACCACATTCCTCATATTATCTCACTAAGTCTGTAGAGAAACTGTATATACAGAAGGCAAGATTCATGAAGATTAAGTGATTTGTCCATTGACACCCAGATAGTAAGTGACAGAGCCAGTACTAACACTCGGGTATTCAGTAGTCCATGGAACACAGCATATTGAGAAAGTGTAATGCAATTCATTGTTATCCTCAATATTCAAATACTTCTTAGACTTGTGGTTTTATAGTTGTTGAGCTAGGTTAATAAAAAACTTTAAGTATGTGCAACACATACATGCTTGCATGTACAAGTGCTCACACATACATGTCTGTGAATACATAATACAGATACCCATTCCCATGCACATGTGATGTATTTCTTACCTATACAGCTTCCACTAAAATGTAAGCTCTGAAAGGGTAAGGATTTTAATTTCTTTTAGTCATTGTCCTGACTCCAACACCTAAAAGAATCACTAGTACATGATGGGTGATCAATTAACATTTTTTAAATACAAGAATAATCTACTGGTATGTTAATAATCATAATCATTTTGCAAATCATGTTTATGTATATTTGCTACATCATTTAAGAATAGTCTTTCTTTTCTTTTTTTTTTTTTTTTAAAGATTTTATTTATGTATTTGACAGAGAGAAATCACAAGTAGATGGAGAGGCAGGCAGAGAGAGAGAGGGAAGCAGGCTCCCCGCGGAGCAGAGAGCCCGATGCGGGACTCAACCCCAGGACCCTGAGATCATGACCTGAGCCGAAGGCAGCGGCTTAACCCACTGAGCCACCCAGGCGCCCCTAAGAATAGTCTTTCTTAAATAAATCTAAAGCTTGTAACATGTGGATCAGGTTAGGCATACGTAAATTGGGTAGTACAGATGTATGCTGAACAATAGGGAAGGATGGAAAGAACAAATAGGCACTTAACATTCATGAGGCATGAAATATTCAAGACAGTTATATACTTAAATTGACAATCTATTATTGATATCTAATCTGGCCACAAGTGTCCTTTGCTGGGGTTGCCTGGGGTTATTAGCAAGCTCTTGACCAGGAATATTGCTCCTACATCTCTAAGTGATCAAGTGTGTACAGGCTCCAGGTACCTGTCATCTGCTAAGTTGCCTTTCTTGCCTTTAACTCTGGTCATTAGAACTGCATTGTAAGCAGAGAAGGCTGATGTAACAGAGAATGAGAGGGGAAGAACAAGCCAGCAAGTGAGAGGGGAGTGAGGGGAAGAAAGCGAAGTTGGGAGAGGGAGGGGAGGGGAGAGAGACAGAAAAAAAGAGAACATATGAACATTGTATAGCACAGGATTACCCTGCTTGTACCCTATTCTACGTATATTTACCAACTTTATTTCTTTCTCCTTGCTTCTTTTTTTTTTTTTTTAAATTAATTCCAGTGTAGTTAGCATACAGTGTTCTATTAGTTTTGGGTATACAGTATAGCAATTCAACAGCTCCATGTATTACTCACTGCTTATCAAGGTAAGGTACTCTTAATCCCCTTCACCTACTTGATCCATTCCCCTTACCCCCACCCCCCCTCTGGCAACCCTCTGTTTGTTCTCTGTAGTTAACAGTCTGTTTTTTGTTTTGTCTCTCTCTTTTATCCCCCTTTGTTCCCTGTTCTGTTTCTTAAATTCCACATATAAGTGAAATCATATGGTATTTGTCTTTCTCTGACTGGCTTATTTTGCTTGGCATTATGCTTTCTCATTTCATCCATATTGTTGCAGATGGCAGGTTTTTTTATTTTTTATGACTTAATATTCTACTGTATGTATGTATATATATATATATATATATATATATATATATATATATATATACCATATGTTTATCCATTCATCTCCTGATGGACACTTGAGCTGCTTCGATAGTTTGGATATTGTAAGTAATGTTGCAATAAACATAGGGGTGCACATATCCTTTCAAATTAGTGGTTTTTGTATTCTTTGGGTAATACCCCGTGGTACAATTACTAGATCATAGGGTAGTTCTATTTTTAATTTTTTGAGGAGCCTCTGTACTATTTTCCACAGTGGCTGCAATAGTTTACATTCCCACAAACAATGCATGAGAGTTCCTTTTTCTGCAAATCCTTACCAACACGTGTTGTTTCTTGGATTTTTTATTTTAGCCATTCTGACAGGTTCAGTGAGGTCATATCTCATTGTTGTTTTGACTTGCATTTCCCTGCTGATGAGTGATGTTGAGTAACTTTTCATGTGTCTGTTGGCCATCTGTGTCTTCTTTGGAAAAATGTCTATTCATGTCTTCTGTCTATTTCTTAACTAGATTGTTTATTTTTTGGCTGTAGAGTTTTTTAAGTTCTTTATATATTTTGAAGACTAACCCTTCAACAAATTACATCCTTTGCACTTATCTTCTCCCATTCTGTAAGTTTCCTT
Organism: Mustela nigripes; assembly: GCF_022355385.1. Taxonomy (NCBI): domain Eukaryota; kingdom Metazoa; phylum Chordata; class Mammalia; order Carnivora; family Mustelidae; genus Mustela; species Mustela nigripes. The sequence goes on from NC_081568.1 coordinate 32,893,003, forward strand.
TTAGCTTTGTTGATTAGTTGCTTCACTGAGCAGAAGCTTTTTATTTTGAAGAAGTGGCAGTAGTTTGTTTTTGCTTTTGCTTCTTTGCCTCAGGAGATGTATCCTGAAAGTAGTTTCTATGGGTGGTGTCAAAGAGGCTACTGCCTGTTTCTCTTCTAGGACTTTTATGGCTTCAGGTTTCACAATTACATCTTTAATCCATTCTGAATTTATTTTTGTGTTTGGTGTAAGAAAGTGGTCCAGTTTCATTTCTTTGAATGTTGCTGTCCAGTTTTCCCAGCACTATTTCTTGAAGAGACTGTCTTTTTTCCCATTGGATATTCCTTCCTTCATCATCGAAGATTAATTGACTACATAGTTGTGGGTTTATTTCTGGGTTTTCTATTCTGTTCTATTGATATTTGTGTCTATTTTTGTACCAGTACCAAGATTTTTGATCACTATAGCTTTGAAATATAATTTGAAGTCTGGAATTGTGATGCCTCCAACTTTGCTTTTCATTTTCAAGATTGCTTTATCTGCATCTTTTGTGGTTCCATGCAAATTTTAGGAGTGTTTATTCTAGTTCTGTGAAAAATGCTGTTGGTAGTTTGATAAGGATTACTTTAAATATGTCCCTTTTACAACTGCACCTATAACAGTAAGATATGTAGGAATAAACCTGACCAAAGAGGTGAAAGACTTGCAGTCTGAAAACTATAAAACACTGATGAAAGAAATTGAAGATGACACAAAGAATTGGAAAGACATTCCATGCTCATGGATTGGAGGAACAAATATTGTTAAAATGTCTATACTACCCAAAACATATAGTGTATTTTTAATTTTATTTATGGTGTTTTTCATTTCTGACTGGTTCTTTTTTATGTTTTCTATCTCTTTGTTAAGGGTCTCACTGATGTCTCCACTTTTTTCCAAAGTCCAGTGAATATCTTTATGATCATTACTTTTAAGTTCTCTGTCAGGGATATTACTTATATCTGTTTCGCTTAGTTCTGTTGCTGTCCTTTTGTCCTGTTCTTTCATTTGGGACATAATCCTATGTGTTCTCATTTTGTCTAACACTCTATGTCTGTCTGTCTTTGTTAAGGAGGTCAGCTACATTTCCTGCTCTCGAAAGTAAAGACCTTATAAAGAAGAGTGCCTTGCAGAGCAGTGTACTCTGTTCAGTATAACTGGGCACTTTAGCTAAAGCTATGTATGTTGTTTGCACCCAGCTGTTGTGTCCTGGCTGCTTTTTCTTTCAGCCCAGTTGTCTTTAGAGTCTGTCTTTGCCTGTTGTGGGTACTGTCTGGTCCTCAACCAGAGCAGAGTGGACAATTTTAGCAAGGTGCATCTTGGGCGTCCACAGGGCCCGCCACTGCCACCATCACCAGTGGGACAGAGGCTCTGGAAAATGTGGGTCAGGAGAGGCAGCAATGGCAAGGTTTGCAGCAGTCTTCTGGGGGAGAGTGCCCACAGAAGCTAGACTGAGGCAGGGGTTACTTTGATCAACCAAAGTGCAGGCAGGCAGGACTTAGTCTAAGCCAGCTAGGTAGTGAATGTGGGTGCTGTGCTGGCTCCTGCAGGTGGCCATGTGTTTATGCTGGGGAGTGGAGAGGCAGATAGCCCCTGCCAGCTTCTTTGTTCCTGGAGAAGTCCCTCCATGCACACTGCCTCTTTGGGACATGCCCTGAGATGCATAGATAATTCTGTTTCTTACCTTTTTTCACATCTGCGACTCCCTTCCCCAACTTTGTGAATAGCCAAAGTTTCACTTCCTACCATGTGTCTTCTCTTCATACTCTCTTCCATGTGGCTTCTTCCCTACCTTTGGTTGTGGAGTTTGTCCTGCCAGTCTTCAGGTCATTTTCTGTGTTATTTACACTGATGTGAGTATTCTCCAGTTTTATCTGTGGGACGAAATGAGCTTAGGTTCCTCTTACTCTGCCATCTTGGCTCCTTGGTTTTGCTTTACTAGACTCAAACATAATTGAGAGATACAGGATTAAACTGCTTGGCTTTAAAAAATATTTAAGAGATTGGGGAGGGTATGTGCTATGGTGAGTGCTGTGAAGTGTGTAAACCTGGCGATTCACAGACCTGTACCCCTGGGGATAAAAATATATTATATGTTTATAAAAAATAAAAAATTAAAAAATATATTTAAGAGAATATTTAAAATGTGCTGTTATTTTTCAAAAGTGGGAAATTCAAAAATTTTTTGAGGAGTAAACATTTCAGGAATGCTGTTAATATATTTTTATTATGAGAAATGGAAGCAATAGAAAAATATTCTATCATGAACGTCATGAAATCCCCTTTTTCTTTCTATTTCATTGGTGTACAACATGTAGCATGGGTTTCAAATTAAGATGTTTAGTCATTGGAGCTTTATAACCATTCTCCTCAAAACAGCATCCCCTGAAACTTGCACTGAATCATCTAAACATAATACATCATCCACATCTAGCCAATACCTCTCTCCTAAATTTTGAGTGAAATGATTGTTATTTGAACACCAGCTGGTAGCCTCTTCTCTATACTGAAAGTAATAGAAGGATGTATAGGCTACTCATGTTGCCTTTTTTCACTGTACTTAGGAAGATAGGATGTTACTTTATATTTTAATCACTTTCTAATAATTGATTGTGGTAAACAACATTTGTCTGAAGTGAAGGAGGGATGTCCAAAAGAGAGACATCAGAGATTAACTTTAGTTAAAAGTACATTAACAGTTGAAAACTAAAATGTAGACACTTAGTATGAAATTGATAGATATGTATGTGTGTGTATGTGCATGTGTGTGTGTGTGTTGTATATGTTTGTTTTTCTTCAGTTGTAGAGAAATTCTAGAGAAAGTAGGCAGGGCTACCTTACCTAGAGGAAAGAGAGTTTGCAAATTTGAAAAAAGTTTGGTATATAAAAGGGCTTTTAGACATTTTATGCTATCCCTTTCTTGCCCAGAGTAGAAACTAATCACAGGGAATGCAGGAACTTACCTTTAGGACAAGTCAGGTCAGAGAAGAATTTCAAAATGGAAAATGAAGTAGGTAAATGGGGTGAATATCATAGGGTCAATGTCTTTTCATATGCCTTTCTTTTTGTGCGTGAGCCCCTACTTATGGATAGTTTCGCTCCCTCCACAATTCCTGTTGTATTCTAAATTTGACATCATACAGGAATGAAAAGGATTTTTACTTGATTGGGTCTCAAAGGAAAAGCATTTCAGTCATAAAATACAGAATACATGGATTTAGAACATTTAAAATCACATGATACAAAGATTTCTGTTACTAGTCAAGATGGAGGGTAATTTAGAAAGAGAAGATTTACTTTCCTGTCTAAGTAACCAAAAAACTGAATAAAATATATGAAAGAACAGTTTTCTAGACATCGAACATTAGGCAATGAAGAATAGTGATTCCCTTCACTGTATAAACAAATGAGATGAGATCTATAATTTCCCCAGCTTATTGCCTGTGGATTTCCCAGGCCACAAGAGAGAGAGAACCTAGACAAAGCCTGGTGGTCTCCCTGAGTCGAGAAGACAAAGCAGGGAATCTGGGAAGGGCAACCAAGCCAGAGTTCATAGGAAGAGTATCACGGAGGAGTGAGTTATGCAGAAAGAGGGAGGAAAATCTCTGGAGATCTGCAGAGTCCTCTACATGTTTTCAGCTCTGTACTGATAAGTGCATGAGGTGAAGAAACTGCTTGAGGCTGGAGAAAGAACCACCAGAATGGATTAGAGGGAACAATAACAGGGGCTTACAGAAGATGTCAGCCAATGTGGGAAACCTTATAATTCTGGAATCAGGGTAGAATTCTCAGAAGTGTTTTTTGCCTCAATAGTAGCAAAATCAACCCTAAACTAAATGCTGTTCTGGTTCCTCCTCATAACACTCATAAGCAAGACCTTACTGTTCCTAAATAACTTAACAGCAATTCAGAAGAAAGCTCAGGAATATTTACAGAAATGCAAAAATATAGGGTATCCAACAAGATAAAATTCATAATACCTAGAATCCAATCAAAAATTATCATCATGCAATGAAGCAAAGTATTATCCATATGAAGATGAAAAATAATCTATTAAACCAACCCAGATTTGGCACGGAAGACAGAATTAGTAAACCAGGACAGTAAATAATTACTATAATTACAACCCCTATTTCAAGAAGCTGGAAATATTATGCATGTTAAATAAAGACCAAAAAAAATGTTATAAAGACCTAAATTGGACTTCCAGAGATGAAAACTATAGTGTGTAAAATGAAAAGTATAATAGGTGGGATTCATGATAGATTAGACATTGCAGAAGTAATGACTGAACTTGAAGACACAGCAATCAAAACTATACAGATGAAACAGAGAAAAATTACTGAAAAAGCCCCATAGAGCATTAGTGCTTAATACTTCTTGTGGTGCAGGTCTATGGGAGGTAAGATGAATCCTTTCAGTTTTTGCTACCTTCCAAGTATGTTTCTTTTGACTTCATTTTTAAAGAACATTTTTCCTAGATATAGAATTCTAGATTAATAGTTTTTCTTTTTTCTCTAAGAGCTTTAAGGTGCCACTCCATTGCTCACCCCCTTCATTTTTTTCTGATAAGAGGTCAGCCATAACTCTCTTCATTGTTCATTGTATGAAATATTTCTTTTCTTCTTCTGATTTCAGGATTTTATCTTTACTCTTTAGATTTCAGCAGTATGATTATGATAAGGCTAGGTATGGTTTTCTTTTTATTTACTTTTCTTGGATTTCTCTGAACCTCTCAGGTCCATATGTTGACATCCTCCATCAATTTTGGAAAATTGTTACTCATTATCTCTTCTGATACTACTTCTCTGTTTTGTTGTTGTTTTTGTTGTGGGACTCCAGATACACAAACGTTAGCCTATTTAATATTGTTTCACGGTTATTGGATGTTCTTATCACCCTTCTTTTAAAAATATTTTCTCTTTGTGTTTTAAATTGGGTAATTTTAGTTTTAATTTTCAATCCAAATTCACTGATTCATGTGATATGTTCATTATGCTAATGAACCTGTCAAAATAATTCTTTATCTTGTATTTTATTTTTCATTTTCAGATAACCATCTGGCTCCTTTTAATAGTTTTCATCCTTATTCTATGGTTCCCCATTTGTTCACACCAGCTATCTACCTTTCCCATGAGATTTTTAATATATTTATTATTGTTATCTTGAAGTCCCCTTTTGATAATTCTAACACTTGGACTGTCTTTGGATCAGGTTTTAATTGACTCTTGTCTCTCTTGAGAACAAGTCACTTTTTTTTTTCTGTGATTGATGGTTTGATATTGATAATAGTACAATAGAAGCTGAAGAAAATAATATTTACATCCAACAAAGGGTACCTTCCTTTGGTCAGACCACTAAAAAGAGGAGATGAAATTTAAGGAGATAAGTCAATCTCATCTATAATTGAGTTGGATCTGGACTTGTCTCCTTCTTTAGTTGGATTTATTTCACTGCAGACTTCAAATAATTTGTGCAAGGGATCAGAATTTTCTTTTTAATCAGACTTGGGTCCTGAGTGTCTGGAGGATTTGTTCCATTCTCCTGCTTTGCTTTCAGCCTTTTGCAGATCCTGGTTGTCTGCATCTCAGAGGGGTGTGTGTCAGCATTCTTGCCTCTACCCCAGCCCAATCAGTCATTGCGTGTTACTCATTGAAGACCCCAAGTACCTAAGGAGTTCAGTTCATTTCTCCTTTGCTGCTTACAGACTGCAATAAATCCCCTGTGCTTACGCTTCAGAGGAGAGTCCCTTTCAGCTTTCCTGCCCCTCTCCAATTATAAGTTATTACTGTCTCTTACTTAGTGTTGGGTCCTGAGAACTTAAAGAACGTGTTTCAGTTCTCCTTTCCTGCCTTCAGAGTTCATGAGGTTCTGTACACTCTACCTCAGAGGAGCAGATCTCTCTCAGCATTCCTGCCCCTTTTCCACTGAAGTTAGGTGACTGCTGCCTTTTATCACCATAAAGCCTGAGTGCTTGAAAGTCTCTCTTAGCATTCTTACCCCAACCCCAAGATTTCCATGGCCACTCTGTGAAGGCCCATGAGAAAATATTGGTAGGTGGGCATGGTCTGTGTCTTAAGGATTCTCGACCATCATGACAGGCCACACTTGGTCTACAAATTTTTTTTAGAAGTTCAGCAGTTTTCCTTTTAACCTACTTCTCTGACAGCTTTTTCCTTTCCCACTGCTTCACCAAGGATGAAAGAAACTGTTGGGTCTCTTCACTGCAGAGAGAGGTCTGTAACTTTCTAAGTTTTATTCATTAGGCATTTCCCCCCATATTTAGTTCTCTGATGAATTTTAGATTTTATTGGTTATCTGGCTTGTTATTGTTACAGTAGGAATGGCATTCTTTTTGTAACTTTCTATATTCTAAGCAGAAGCTGACACCTGGCATTTACATATACATGAGTATTTTCCCATTATATATATAAAGGGAATATATATTTATTTCCTTTATATTTACATATAAATATAAAGGGGAAATAATATATAATAAAAAATATATTTTATATATATACATGTAAACATATACATAATTGTTTGACAAAAGTTATTATTACTGACAAAATTTTTTTTAGAATTCCTCTTTCAGAATTTCCTTTGAATACCCTCAGTAATAGAAAATCTTTAGCTCTAAAAGTCATATCTGCTCTAAAATAAAAATGACATTCAAAATTAAGTTCATAAATAATGCTGACAATGAAATTTAGCAATGTTTTTAGTAAAAACATTGTAATTATAAAATAGACTGTCTTATGTCTCTTTTAAACAACTTTGAAGGCAATTTTATACAAGCAGTTCAAAACTGATTTTGAATGATAACAGCATCATTGAAATATGAAAACTGTTTCTAATGATGGCTGCTTAATTATAGGATACTAATTTAAACCAAGTATTGAGGAACATGAATTTTAAATTCATTTTTATTGTTCATATATCTAGCTTTGAACCTGTTTTTAAAATTACTTTGAAATATTTCAAACTTTAGTTCTTGTACTCTGATTAATGCAATTCAATGGAAAGTATATAGCTTATCATTTTATGATTTTCTTTTTAAATGCAAAAAGGTTAATTTTAAGTTTACTTGAAAACATATCATAACACATCTTTAGTTTGTTTACATCTAATTTCAAATGAAGTGTTTTAAGGGGAGGATAGATACATTTCATTCATGAAAACAAAAATGGTAATGGAGTACCACAGAAAAGTACTCATTTATGGGATCAGATGTGGCCATAGTTCCCGGCAGAGGGCAGCACTCCATGGGAAATCACAAGTCTTTAGGGGAATGCTTCTGAACTTTTTTTGGTTTGTTTTGCCTCAAGTGCCAGAGTCTGGTCAAACTGTTGACAAACATTTATGGGATTTTATTTGTTGTGTTTTAAACAGTTATGAAACTGTGAAACACTTTCTTTGAGGCTGAATATTCTGACTAGGTGCTTATTTGATTTTTTCCTCCTGTTATATGCCAAAATTTAAGGACATATAATAATAATAATGACTTATTATAAATTTAGAGCCTTCTGTGTAAGATACAGTTGTTTTAATTGTTAAAAAGACTTCTTTTTTAAATTAACATATAATGTATTATTTACCCCAAGGGTACAGGTCTGTGAATCATCAGGCTTACACATTTCACAGCACTCATCATAGCATATACCCTCCCCAACGTTCATTACCCAGACATCCTATCCCTCCCCACATCCACCTCCCCAGCAACCCTCAATTTATTTTGTGAGATTAAGAGTCCTTAGAGTTCATCTTCCTCCCAATCCCATCTTGTTTCATTTTTTCCTTCCTTACTCCCGACAACCCCCAACCCTGCCTCTCAAATTCCTCATATCAGAGAGATCATATGATAATTGTCTTTCTCTGATTGACTTATATCGCTTAGCATAATACCCTCTAGTTCCATCCAGATCGTTGCAAATGGCAAGTTTTTTTTTTAATGGCTGCATAATTCCATTGTACATATATACCACATCTTCTTTATCCTTTCATCTGTTGATGGACATCTAGGTTCTTTCCATAGTTTGGCTATTGCGGACATTGCTGCTATGAACATTCAGGTGCACGTGCCCCTTTGGATCACTACATTTGTAAATTTGGGGTAAATACCTAGTCGTACAATCGGTGGGTTGTAGGGAAGCTCTATTTTTAACTTTTTGAGGCAACTCCATACTGTTTTCCAGAGTGGCTACACCAGCTTGCATTCCTACCAACAGTGTAGGAGGGTTCCCCTTTCTCCACATCTGCGCCAGTGTCTGTCCTTTCCTGACTTGTTAGTTTTGGCCATTCTGACTGGTGTGAGGTGGTATCTCATTGTGGTTTTGACTTGTAGTTCCCTGATGCTGAGTGATGCGGAGCATTTTTTCATGTGTCTGCTGGCCATTTGGATATCTTTTTTCCAGAAAAGTCTATTCATATCTTCTGCCCATTTCTTGATTGGATTATTTGTTCTTTGGCTATTGAGTTTGTTAAGTTATTTATAGATTTTGGATACTAGACCTATATCTGATATGTCATTTTCAAATATCTTCTCCCATTCTGTCAGTTGTCTTTTGGTTTTGCTGGCTATTCCTTTGCTATGCAAAAGCTTTTGATCTTGATGAAGCCCAAATAGTTCATTTTTGCCTTTGCTTCCCTTGCCTTTGGAGGCTGAGGTTGAAGAGACTGCTGCCTGTGTTCTCCTCGAGGATTTTGATGGATACCTTTCTCTCATTGAGGTCTTTCATCTGTTTGGAGTCTACTTTTGTGTGTGGTGTAAGGAAATGGTCCAGTTTCATTTTTCTGCATGTGGCTGTCCAATATTCCCAGTACCATTTGTTGAAGAGACCGTCTTTTCCATTGGGCATTCTTTCCCCCTTTGTCAAAGATTAGTTGACCACAGAACAGAGGGTCCATTTCTAGACTTTCTATTCTATATCATTGGTCTATGTGTCTATTTTTGTGCCAGAACCATACTGTCTTGATGATTACAGCTTTGTAATAGAGCTTGAAGTCTAGAATTGTGATGCTGCCGACCTTGCTTTTCTTCTTCAACATTCCTCTGGCTGTTCGGGGTTGTTTCTGAATCCATATACATTTTAGTTTATGTGCTCCATTTCTTTGAAAAAATTGATGGTATTTTGATAAGGATTGTATTAGATGTGTAGATTGCTTTAGGTAGCATAGACATTTTCCCAATATTCTTCCAATGCATGAACATGGAACATTTTTTCTTCCTCAATTTCTTTCATGAGTACTTTATAGTTTTTTGAGTACAGATTCTTTTCCTCTTTGGTTAGGTTTATTCCTAGGTTTTGGTTAGGTTTATTCCTTATGGTTTGGGGTACAATTATAAATGGGATTGGCTCCTTAATTTCTCTTTCTTCTGTCTTGCTGTTGGTGTATAGAAATGCAACTGATTTCTGTGTATTGATTTTTATATCCTAACACCTTACTGAATTCCTGTATGAGTTCTAACAGTTTCAGAATGGAGTCTTTTGGGTTTTCCACATGAAGTATCCTATCATCTGCAAGGAGTGAGAGTTTGACTTCTTCTTTGCTGATTCAGATGCCTTTTATTTCTTTTTGTTGTCTGTTTGCTAAAGCTAGGACTTCTGGTACTATGTTGAATAGCAGTGGTGATAGTGGACATCCCTACTGTGTTTTTGACCTTATCAGAAAAGCTCTCAGTTTTTCCTCATTGAGAATAATATTCACTGTGGGTTTTTCATAGATGGCTTTGGTGATATTGAGGTATGTACCCTCTATCCTGACACTGTGAGTAGTTTTTATTTTTAAGATTTTATTTATTTACTTGACAGAGAGAGATCACAAGTAGGCATAGAGGCAGGCAGAGAGAGAGAGAGGAGGAAGCAGGCTCCCCACTGAGCAGAGTGCCCAATGTGAGACTTGATCCGAGGACCCTGAGATCATGACCTGAGCCGAAGGCAGCGGCTTAACCCACTGAGCCACCCAGGCACCCTGTGAGTAGTTTTGATCAAGAAAAAATGTTGTACTTTGTCAAATGCTTTTTCAGCATCTATTGAGAGTATCATGTGGTTCTTGTTCGTACTTTTATTAATGTGTTGTATTACATTTGCATGTACTTTTTTTAATGCATTGTATTACATTACATTCCATTGATTTGTGGATGTTGAGCCAACCTTGCAGCCCAGGAATAAATCTCACTTGGTCGTGGTGAATAATCCTTTTAATGTACTGCTGGATCCTATTGGCTAGTATTTTGGTGAGATTTTTTGCATCTGTGTTCATCAAGGATATTGGTTTGTAATTCTCTTTTTTGATGGGATCTTTGTCTGGTTTTAGGATCAAGGTAATGTTGGCCTCATAAAATGAGGTTGGAAGTTTTCCTTCCATTTCTATTTTTTGGAACAGTTTCAGGAGAATAAGTATTAATTCTGTAATTTGGTAGAATTCCCCTTCGAAGCTGTCTGGCCCTGGGTTCTTGTTTGTTGGGAGATTTTTGATGACTGCTTTCATCTCCTTACTGGTTATGAGTCTGTTCAGGTTTTCTATTTCTTCCTGGTTCTGTTTTGGTAGTTTATATGTCACTAGGAATGCATCCATTTCTTCCAGATTATCAACTTTTCTGGTGTATAGTTGTTCATAATATATTCTTATAATTGTTTGTATTTCTTTGGTGTTGGTTGTGATCTCTCCTCTTTCATTTATGATCTCTCCTCTTTCATTTTATTTATTTGGGTCCTTTCTCTTTCTGATAAATCTGGCCAGGGATTTATCAATCTTATTAATTCTTTCAAAGAAACAGCTCCAAGTTTCATTGATTTGTTCTATGTTCTTTTGGTTTCTATTTCATTGATTTCTGCTCTGATATTTATGATTTTTCTTCTCCTACTGGGATTAGCCTTTCGTTGCTATTCTTTCTCCAGCTCCTTTAGATGTAGGGTTAGGTTGTGTACTTGAGACCTTGTTTCTTGAGAAAGGCTTGTATTGCTGTATATGTCCTCTCAGGAATATCTTTGCTGTGTCCCAGAGATTTTGAACAGTTGTGTTTTCATTTTCATTTGTTTCCATGAATTTTTAAAATTCTTCTTCTTTAATTTCCTGGTTGACCCATTCATTCTTTAGTAGGATGCTATTAGCCTCCAGGTATTTGAGTTCTTTCCAAATTTCCTCTTATGATTGTGTTCTGGTTTCAAAGCATTGTGTGGTCCGAGTATATGCAGGAAATGATTCCAATCTTTTGGTACCAGTTAAGACCTGATTTGTGATGAGGATGTGATCTATTCTGGAGAATGTTCCATGTGCACTAGAGAAGAATATGTATTCTGGTTTTTTTAGATGGAATGTTCTAAATATATCTGTGGTGTCCATCTGGTCCAGTGTATCATTTAAAGCCTTTATTTCCCTGTTGATCTTTTGCTTAGATGATCTGTCCATTTCAGTGAGGTGAGTGTTAAAGTCCCCTACTATTATTGTATATTATCTATGTGTTTCTTTGATTTTGTTATTAATTGGTTTATGTAATTGGCTGCTCCCATTTTAGGGGCATAGATATTTAAAATTGTTAGATCTTCTCATTGGAAGTGTGATATAGTGTCCTTTAGTATGATATAGTTTCCTTCCTCATCTCTTATTATGGTCTTTGGCTTAAGATCTAATTTATCTGATATAAGGATTGCCATCCCAGCTTTCTTCTGATGTCCATTAGCATAGTAAATGGTTTCCCATCCCCTCACTTTAAATCTGGAGGTGTCTTTGGGTCTAAAATGAGTTTCTTATAGACAGGATATTGATGGTTCTTTTTTTTTAATCCATTCTGATACCCTGTGTCTTTTGATTGGGGCGTTTAGCCCATTTACGTTCAGGATGAATATTGAAAGATATGAATTTAGTGCCATTGTATTGCCTGTAAGGTAACCATTACTGTATATTGTCTCTGTTCCTTTCTGGTCTGTTACTTTAGTCTCTCTCTTTGCTTAGAGGATCCCTTTCAATATTTCCCGTAGGGCTGGTTTGATGTTTGCAAATTCTTTAAGTTTTTACTTGTCCTGGAAACTTTTTATCTCTCCTACTATTTTCAATGACAGTCTAGCTGGATATAGTATTGTTGGCTGCATATTTTTCTCATTTAGTGCTCTGAATATATCATGCCAGGTCTCTGTGGATAGGTCTGCTGCCAATCTAATATTTCTACCATTGTATGTTACAGACTTCTTGTCCCAAGCTGCTTTCAGAATTTTTTCTTTGTCACAGAGACTTGTAAGTTTTACTGTTAGATAACAGGGCGTAGACCTATTTTTATTGATTTTAAGGGGGGTTCTCTTTGCCTTCTGGACTTTGATGCTTGTTCCTTTCACCAAATTAGGGAAATTTTCTATTATAATTTGCTCCAATATACCTTCTGCCCCCCTCTCTCTCTTCTTCTTCTAGGATCCCAATTATTCTAATATTGGTTCATCTTATGGTATCACTTATCTCTCGAATTCTCCCCTTGGGTTCCAGTACTTGTTTGTCTTTCTTTTGCTCAGCTTCTTAATTCTCCATCATTTGTTCTTCTGTATCACTAATTCTCTCTTTTGCTTCATTTATCCTAGCAGTAAGATCCTCCGTTTTTTATTTTACCTCATTAATAGCTTTTTTAAAAATTTCAATTTGTTTAGATTTTAGTTCTTTTATTTCTCCAGGAAGGGATTCTCTAGTATCTTCCATGCTTTTTTCGAGCCCAGCTAGCACCTTGATAATCATCATTCTGAACTCTAGTTCTGATAAATTACTAGTGTCCATATTGATTAGGTACCTAACCATCGGTACTACCTCTTGTTCTTTTATTTTTGTGGTAGGTTTTTCCACCTTGTCATTTTATCCAGATAAGAATAGATGAGTGAGAGAACGGAATACTAAAAGCTAACAATGACCCCAGAAAAGTATACACTAACCAAATCAGAAGAGACCCAAAACTGGGGGGAGAAGAAAGGGGGAAAAAAGAAAAAGAAATATATATATATATTGAACTGGTGAATAGAACAGAGCCACACACTTGATTTTGGGTGTATTTTGTTCTGTTAGAAGAAACTACTTCCCAAAATTTTAAAGAAAGAAAATCTTATATATACACACAAAAATAAGGGTAAGATGGAATATGACTGTAAAGAGGAAAATTTAAAAAGATTCTAAAAAAGGAATTGATAAGATAAGAAGTTGGTTGAAAAAAGAAAAAAAAAAGAGGAAAAAATGTGATCAGGCCAGAGACTATAACAATGCTGTGCATTAGATTTAGGGTATATTTTGATCTAGTAGAAGAAACTGTATCCCAAAATTTGTAGGAAATTTTGAAACCTATATGTATACAAAAAATAAGGTTAAATATAATGAAGGGATAAAATATGACTATAACAATGAAAAATTTAAAAAGATTTTTAAGGGGTGCCTGGGTGGCTCAGTGGGTTAAAGCCTCTGCTTTTGGCTTGGGTCATGATCCCAGAGTCCTCGGATCGAGCCCCACATCGAGCCTGCTTCCTCCTCTCTGCCTGCCTCTCTGCCTCCCTGTGATCTGTCTGTCAAATAAATAAATAAAATCTTAAAAAAAAAAAAAGATTTTTAAGAAGTTATTGATAACATAAAATAGTTTTAAAATGTTAAAATAAGAAACAGGAAAAATTTTAAAAAATAGAAGAAGAAAAAAATAAAATAAAAAATTTTTAACTTTGAAAGGATAAAAAATTGTGGGGAAAAAGCCATGAATTCTATGTGTTGCTTTCCCTTACTTCTGGAGATCCATAGTTCTCATTGAGTAGTGAACTTGGGCTTGACTGGATATTCTTCCTAATCTTCTGGTGGAGGGGGCTATTGCTGTGATTCTCTAATGTATTTGCCTGAGGCGGAAATGTACCACCTTGCCAGGGGCCAGGCTAAAAAATCTGTTCAGTTTTGCTTTTAGTAGCTTTTGTTCCCTGAAGGCTTTCTGTACAGCTTTGGAGGACAGGAATGAAAATGGCTGCCTCCCAATCTCCAGTGAGGAGGAGCCGAGAGCTTGGGGGTCCCCCCTCCTCAGTGCACCCTCAGATAAAAGCAGTCAGTCCCTCCCATATCTCTGGTCTCCAGTTGCACTCCATGCCTACCCTGTGACCAAGCATTTCTATCTCTGGGACACAACCCAGTTTGGAGTTTACAAACCCAGGAGATTCCTGCAGTGCACTCCCACACTGCTCCTCCCAGAGGATGAAGGAAGGGTCTCCCCAGATCTGCCACTTGTGGGGGTCCCTGTTTGAAGAGCAGTGGCCCAACTGCACCTCAGATCACGGTTTAACATAACCACAAGCTGAGAGCGCCTCCTTGACTCTATCTCTGTAGCTTCCCCACTCTGATACCTGGGAGCTCTGCCACACTTAGACACCCTGGTCTTTTTAAGACTCTGCAGGTCGTGGGAGCACACTGTCCCCGTGATGGCTCCACCCCCTGCTTAGCCTCTGGAGCGACATCTCTCAGTGGAGCAGACTTCTAAAATTTCTGATTTTGTGCTCTGCTGCCCTACCACTTGCCAGGAGCCAGCCCCTCCCCCACGGTCTATGTTGCCTTGAATTCACTTCTCCACACGTTTTACCTTCTGGAAAGTGATCGATTTTCTGTTCCTAGAATTGCTGCTCTTCTTCTCTTCTATCTCCTGTTGAGTTTGTAAGAATTCAGAATGTTTTAATAACTATCTAGCTGAACTCCTGGGACCTGATGATATTTAGGTCTCCTACTTCTCTGCCATCTTGCTCTTCCCCCGAATGACTTCTTTTGAAGTTCACTGGCAACTTCATGTTTTGAATATTGCATGATTTATTGCACAAAGCCATGTTTACAGCATTCTTACATTTTATGATTTTATGAATGCCTATTATGTCCCCATTAAGTTGTTCACTTTTTATCTTCTTCTGAACTGTTTTTTAAAACTTTTTATTCATATGAAAGATTTTTCATCTATCAGTTTCCAGTCCAACAAATGTTTTATTTTTGAGCATTTTCTATAAGTGTGAGCTCTGTTACAAATGCTTTTGCTTCTGAATTTTTTTAATTTTCTTTTTCTCTTCTGTAGTTTAATTATATATGTGCTGACACATGCTGAGACACAGCAAGAAGAGGTCAGTGCCCTTCAACAACATTCTGCAGTCATATCTTCTACATTATGCTTAACCTAACTTCTTCCATTTATTTCTTTTCCTTTTTTATTACATACACACATACACACACACTCTCTCTCTCCCTCCCTAACAAACAGTAGTGTAACCCATGTCAAAAAATAAAACTTGGGCAGTTTCCAAGCATACCCACTTAGTTCTTGGCTTCCTCTCTAATTATAATCCTGCCCCTCCACCCTGGAGGTATCTACTATTCTGGTTGTGTGATAATCATACCTTTCTCTTTATGCCTTTGCAACCCATATATACATCCTTAAACAATGCTCTGGTTTTGCTTTTTTGAACTTAATATGAATGGAATCATACTGTTGGAATTTTTTTCCCATTTTAAACTTTTGATTTGCATATTAAAAATTGTGCACTCCAGGGCGCCTGGGTGGCTCAGTGGGTTAAGCCTCTGCCTTTGGCTCAGGTCATGGTCCCAGGGTCCTGGGATCGAGCCCCGCATCGGGCTCTCTGCTGAGCAGGGAGCCTGCTTCCCCCTCGCTCTCTGCCTGCCTCTCCACCTACTTGTGATCTCTGTCTGTTAAATAAATTTAAAAAAAAAATTTTTTTAATTGTGCACGCCAATAATTAAAATCATTTGAAAAAAAAAGTTACACTCTGATTAAACTGCATTTTACAGTTTGCAGGACACCTCGGACCAACTTGGTTTTTACTCTAGATTTCACTGATGTCAAAACCTCCAGCTTCTTCCTTCACCAACATGCAAGTTCTTTTCCTTCCCTGCCAGCCAACCAGGCAAATGGGAGGCAGGCTCCATGTTCATTGTGGGTTGTTCTGATTCTTTGGTGAGAAAAGTGGAAGCAGTCATTTAAACTTGATCCAACCTCTTTGCATCTTATAAAGTTAAACAGCTGAAATAAGTAAAACAAGAAGGTAGTGCTTGTGGAGTACACAGTACATGTTGGTGGCACACACCTCATTATAATTTGCCTTCTTGCTTCTCCTATGCAGTCATTTATGTTGAAGATAGTAGATTTTTTTATGCCTTCTTTAATTTAAACTTACCAAATTTCTCAACCCTAGCCTTATGATGTTTGTCAGACATGATGCAGAGGAAGGAGAGTGAGACTCTCTAGAGAGTGAACTCCAGTCTGCTTGGTGGCCACCTCTAAGTGCACTATTGGTATTACTTTTATCCTTCTTCTTTTGATCAATATTGTATTTGCAATGCCATCTATATTATAGAATTTGGCTATATCATTTTCTCAGTAATATACTGTTCCATTGTATGAATATTTCACAACTCATTCACGCAACCATAAGTGGACATTCAGGTTGTTTGTAGGTTTGGGTTACTGTAAATAACTGCTGCCAATATTCTTACACACTTCTGCTGGTACATATCTTTACATGTTTTTATGGTAGGTACTGGCATACTTTAATATTTACCTGGTGTAACACCTCTTGGATTTTGATATTCAAACTTTAGAATATAGGTATCTTTGTAATATGCTTGTCAGTTGATGTTTTATATGAAAAATTTATATTTATCCCCAAATATACAGTACTACATTTTCAAGAAAACTCCGTGTGTGTGTTAGGGGTGGGTGTTGTAGGGGAAGTCTTGAGTTATATTCTAAGTAGAATTGTTAAATGTTAATATTTTGAAAGTTGCAGTCAGAATTAGCAAAGGGCATTGTGATGGTTAATTTTACATGTCAACTTGGCTGGAGGTGGGTGCCCAGATATTTGGTTAAATATTATTCTTTGTGTATCTATGAGGGTATTTCTGGATGAGATTAACATTTGAATAGAGTAAATTAAACAGATTGCCCTCTACCATGTGGGTGACCCTCATCTAAATCATTGCTTGTCTCAGTTGGACAAAAGGCTGAGTAAAGGAGTATTTGCTTTCTCTGCCTATCTTCAAGCTGGAACATTGGTCTTCTCCTGCCTTCAGACTCAGACTGAGACTAGAACTATACCATTGGCTTTCCTGGGTCATCAGCAGATACTTGGATCTTGACGGCAGATCTGGGACTTCTCAGTCTCCATAATCATGTAAGGCAGCTCCTTATAACAAATCGTAAGTCATACATATATCCAATTGATTGTGTTTCTTTAGAGAACCCAGACTAATACAGCATGTTGCTGTATACAAAGTGGTTGTTTGAAATGAGCATATTAATCATTTAATGAACACTTCAGCCATTTTACATCTTAACCTGACAGCTTGTCACTTGTATGTATAGGTATTTTACTGTGAATTAGTTCTGTTTTAGGAAATTGGTTGAGGTTTTGAGTTGACATAAAAATGTTACAAGTTTTCTTATTTAAAATGTTGATAAATAGACTCTCGATTAGCATTTATTTTTAAAATGTTTAATTTATAAAAACAGATTTCTGATTTTTAAGTGGAGAACACCTTAATGTGGGAAATGCCACAACTAAAATGGAAATGCTAGGTCATAGGTTGTGTGTCTTCAACTTGGCTAGATAATGCCAAATTGTATTCCAAAAGTATGGTACAAATATTCCCATCAGGTGTCTGTGGGAATTCTGTTGCTTATATCCTCACAAAGAAGGTAACCAAATACCCCAATTTTTAAGGAAATGAACTGTCTTACAGAAAAATGTCAGTCATGAAACAGAAAGTACAGAATTAGAAAAGAATAATTTCACAGACTCAAATGATATAGATTAAGGGAAAAATTATTAATTTGTGTCAAAAATCATTAAGTGGTTAATCGGAAATTTGGTTAATTGCTAAAAGAAAATCTCACATGTTATTTTTTAATAGTAAGGGAAAAACTTATCTGTTCAGTGGAGGAGAAAACAAAGTAACTTAGTAAAAGACTCAGTCAACTGTATCATCACTATTGGTTGTTAATGAAATAATGTGTGCCTTTTGATATAATACCACATGAAGTTACACACCATTGCCTATGAATTATTCTAGGCAACAATATTTAAATTGGATTTACTAAGCCTCTAATATGATGTTAAATTTACAAGAAATATATAATATAGACAAACAAGTTAAATGAGAGTGTGGCAAATAAAGTAGACAAATTCAGGGATATTCTGCAGGAGGTAAATGGGTTGGATTCTTTAAAAAGTTACTATTGTGAAAAGGACAATTGTGGTTGATTCTGAGAAACTAAGGGACATAAAAACCAGAGACAAATGATCTTATGCTTTATATATATATATGTGTGTGTGTGTATATATATATACATGTATGTGTGTGTGTGTGTGTGTGTGTGTGTGTGTGTGTGTATAATTTTATTTATTTGTCAGAGAAAGAGAGAGAGAGTACAAGCAGGGGTAGTGGCAGGCAGAGAGAGAAATAGGCTCCCCACCAAGCAAGGAGCCCAATGTGGGACTCAATTCCTGGATCCTGGGATCATGACTTGAGCTGAAGGCAGACACTTAAACAGACATCCTCACATTTGATATTTGAATGAATAAACCTCCTGTGTGCAATATTTGGGGATTATATGGGAAATTTTGAAAATACTCTCAATATCAGAGGAGATAAAATGTACTGAAAGAGAAAGTAGAGATAACTTACTGAAAAAAGCAGGTTGAGAAAAAAATATGTGCAATATGATTTTATACTGAGATGAAACTGCAAAGGGGTGTGTGTGTATGTGTAAAGACCTGGAAGTATAGAATTAAGATAATTAGTAGTGGATAAAGGATTTATTTAATTATGTTTTCCTAATTTTCTACAATGCACATATGCTTCTTTTGTAGCAATAATTTTTAAAAGACACAGAGTAGATAATAGAGAAGGATAGTCCAAGATGGTGGAGTAGAAGTCTGGTCCCAGGAATTCAGCTCGATAGCTATCAAATCATTCTGAACACCTGTTAGCTCAATCAGAGATCTAAGAAAATAATAGCTGCAACTCTACAAATAGAAAAGCAACCATTTTCTGCAAGGTAGGAGGTGTGGAGAAGTGAAACATAGGTGATATATGGGAGGAGGGAGACTCTGTAAGCTGGCTAATGGCAAGTAATGTAGGAGTGGAGCACAAAATCAGAACTTTAAGAAATCTGCTCCAGTGAGGGACATCCTTGCCTGAACGGTGTTCAGGTGGTAAAACAGGGTGGAGTCCTAGATGGGACAGTATGGTTTCAGGATCCTCGGGATCATAGGAAGACTGGGGATGCCTGAGTGTGGCTGAGTACCCAGGCATTAGAGAGGGCAAACCAGATTCAATTCAGCAAGCCCAGAAGTGGGCTCTCAGCTTGGAGTTGGCATATACTGTGAACTGTGGCGGGGTTGATCAACTACTCTCTAAGCAGGGTCCCAGGAAGCGGCAGAACCATGGCCAGACCCCACTTCCTCCCCCAGAGGAAGAGAGCATAAGTGCCTGGTGCCAGAGTGTGCAGGGCTTAGAGACATGAAACAGGGTCACTTGCCTGAGATAGAAATGCTTGGCCATATGCTAGGTGATCACAGAGTGTGGATGGAGACCAGGGAGACAGGAGTGACTGACTGCTTTACCCTGAGGATGCACTGAGGAGTGGGGCCCTGAGCTTTCAGCTCTGGGGCTGGAGAGTAGGAGACCACCATTTTCATTCTCATCCTCTTCAGTGGTTCAGAAAGCCTTCAAGGAACAAAAGCCACATAGAGCAATCTGGAGCACCTTACTTAGTCTGGCCCCTGGCAAAGGCAGTGCAATTATGCCCAGGGCAAAGACACTTGAGAATTTGTGCAACAGGCCCCTTCCACAGAATATCAGTGAAAACATCCTGCTAAGACCAAGTTTCTGATTATAGATACCTGCAAAATGCTAGTGCTAGGTAAAAATAGAGAATTCATGTTTTTTCCCCCATGATTCTTTAGTTGCTCAATTTTTTTTAGTTGTTCAATTTTATTTTTTTCTCTTTCCTTTTTCAACCAATTTCTTATTTTATCAATCATCTTAAAAAATCTTTTTAAATTTTAATTTTTACATTTACATCCTATCCTTTTGTCGTATTTAATTTTAGTTTTGTATATATACAAGCTTTTCTTTTTTTTTTCTTTACAGTTTTAAGATGCAGTTTCTTCTAACAAATAGAACAAAATACACCCACAATCTAGTGTATGGCTCTGTTCTTTTCACTTGTCTGATCATATTCTCTCTATTTTATTCTTTTTTTAAATTAAAGTCTTAACATTTTCTTCTTTACAGTTACATTGTGTCATTTCAATGTCTTTAATTTTATTTTTCTACATATATAAGTTTTTCTTTCTTTACAGTTTTGGGATGTAGGGTC
Organism: Mustela nigripes; assembly: GCF_022355385.1. Taxonomy (NCBI): domain Eukaryota; kingdom Metazoa; phylum Chordata; class Mammalia; order Carnivora; family Mustelidae; genus Mustela; species Mustela nigripes. The sequence continues at coordinate 32,913,395 of NC_081568.1, forward strand.
TTCTAACAAATTGACCAGAATACCCAGGATATAGTGTATTGCTCTGTTCTGTTCACCTGTATGTTTATAGTCCTTATTTTTTTTTGTCCTTTAATTTTCATTTTTACAGTTACCTTCTGTCCTTCCATTGTATTCATTTTATTTTTGCATATATGTAAATTTTTCTTTACATTTTTGGGATCTAGTTTTCTAATAAACATACCAAAATGTGCACAGGATCCAGTGTATTGCTCTGCTCTGTCCATTTGTCTGATTATTTTATTTATTTATTTATTCATTCATCTATTTTATTTATTGGTTTTGGGTCTCTTCTGATATGCTTAGTGTATATTTCTCTGGGATTGTTCCCATTTTAGTATTTTGTTCTCCCGTTCATCTGTTCTTCTCTGGACAGAAGGACATGATGGAAAAACTCACTTCAAAAAAGAGAACAAGAAGCAGTACTGACTGCCAGGAGCCTAATCAAATATATATATATATATATATATATATATATATATATATATATAAAATCTAGATATAAATGAGACGTCAGAACTAGAGTTCTGAATAAGAATTATGAGATACTAGCTGGGCTTGGAAAAAGCATAGAAGACACTAAAGAATCCCTTTCTGGAGAAATAAAAGAACTAATATCTAATTAAGTTGAAATCAAAAAGGCTGTTAATGAGCTGCAATAAAATACGAAGTTCTAACTGCTAGGATAAATGAGGCAGAAGAGAGAATTAGTAATATAGAAGATAAAGTGATGGAGAAGAAAGAAGCTGAAAAAAAGAGAGAGAAACAACTACTGGATCATGAGGGGAGAACTTGAGAGAGAAGTGATGCCATAAAGTGAAACCATATTAGAATAATTGGGATCCCAGAAGAAGAGGAAAGAGAGAGAGGCAGAAGGTATGTTTGGAGCAAATTATAGCTCAGAACTTCCCTAATCTGGAGAAGGAAACAGGCATCCAAGTCCAGGAGACACAGAGTATCCCCATCAAAATCAATGAAAATAGGTCAACACCTCAACATGTAATAGTGAAACTTGCAAGTCTCAAAGACAAAGAGAAAATCCTGAAAACAGCTTGGGACAAGAGGTGCATAACCTAGAAACAGCAGATTGGCAGCAGACCTATCCACAGAAACCTGGCAGACCAGAAAGGACTGGCATGATACATCCAGGGTGCTAAATGAGAAAAATATGCAGCCAAGAATACTTTTTCCAGCAAGGATTTCATTCAAAATAGAAGAAAGTGAGAAAAGCTTCCCAGGCAACCAGACTAAAAGAATTTGTGATCACTAAACCAGCTCTACAAGAAATATTAAAGGAGGATCCTTTAAGTGAATAGAGAACCCAAAAGTAGCATAGACAAGAAAGGAACAGAGATAATATAGAGAAACAGTGACTTTACTGGTAATACAATAGTATTAAATTCATATCTTTTGATAGTTATCCTGAATGTAAATGGGCTAAATGCCCCAATCAAGAGATACAGCATATCAGATTGGATAAAAAAGCAAGACCCATTGATATGCTGTCTGCAAGAGACTCATTTTAGACCAAAGACACTTCCCTATTGAAAGTGAGGGGGTGGAGAATGATTTATCATGTTAATGGATCTCAAAAGAGAGCTGAGGTAGCAATCCTTATATCAGACAAATTAGATTTTAAACCAAAGGGTGTAATAAAAGATGAGGAAGGATACTATATCATAATTAAAGGGTCTATCCAACAAGAAGATCTAACAATTATAAATATTTATGCCCTTAACATGGGAACAGCCAATTATATAAACCAGGTATAAGAAAATTAAAGAAACACATTGATAATAATACAATAATCATAGGGGACTTTAAAAGCCCACTTACTGCAATGGACATATCATCTAAGCAGAAGATCAACAAGGAGACAGGGGCTTTGAATGACACTTTGGGCCAGATGGACTTCACAGATAGGTTCAGAGCATTCCATTCTAAAGCAACAGGTTTATTCTCAAGTGCACCTGGAACATTCTCCAGACTAGGTCACATACTGGATCACTAGTCAGGTCTCAATGAATACCAAAAGATTGGGATCATTCCCTGCGTATTTTCAGATCACAATGCTTTCAAACTGGAACTCAGTCACAAGAGGAAATTTGGAAAGAACTCAAATACATGGATGCTAGAGAGCATCCTACTAAAGAATGAATGGGTCATCCAGGAAATTAAAGAATTCTAAAAATTCATGGAAACAAATGAAAATGAAAACACAACTGTTCAAAACCTTTGGGATGCAGCAAAGGTGGTCCTAAGAGGGATGTATATAGCAATACAAGTAATACAGGCTTTTCTCAAGAAACAAGAAGGGCCTCAAACACCTAACTTTACACCTGAAGGAGCTGGAAAAAGAGGAGAAATAAAGCCTAATCCCAGCAAGAGAAGAGAAATAATAAGGATTAGAGCAGAAATCAATGAAAATGAAACCAAAAAAACCCAGTAGAACAGATCAACAAAACTATTACCTTGTTCTTTGAGATAATTAATAGGAATAATTACTGATTAATTAGATTAATGATCTTATAAAAAAGAAAAGAGAAACAACCAAAATAAATAAAATCATGAATGAAAGAGGAGAGATTGCAACCAGCACTAAAGAAATACCATTATAAGAATATATTATGAACAACTATATGCCAAACAATTAAACAATCTGTAGGAAATGTATGCATCCCTAGAGACACATAAACTACCAAAACTGAAACAGAAAGAAATAGAAAACCTGAACAGACCCATAACCAGCAAGGAAATTGAAGCAGTAATCAAAAACCTCCCCATAAACAAGAGTCCAGAGCCAGATGGCTTCCCAAGTGAATTCTACTGAACATTTAGAGTAGAATTAATGCCTGGTCTTCTGAAGCTATTTCAAAAACTAGAAATGGAAGGAAAACTTCCAAATTCCTTCTGTGAGGCCAGCAGTACCTTGATCCCAAAACCAAAGACCCCAACAAAAAGAATTACAGATCAATATCCCTGATGAACATGGATACCAAAATTCTCACCAAGATATTAGCCAATAAGATCCAACAGTACATTAAAAATACCATTTGCCATAACCAAGTGGGATTTATTCCTGGGCTGCAAGGGTGGTTTGACATCCACAAATGAATCGATGTAATATAGTACATTAATTAAAGAAAAGAACAAGAACCATATGTTCCTCTCAGTATGTGCAGAAAAAGCATTTGACAAAGTACAGCATCCTTTCTTGATTAAAGCTCTTCACAGTTCAGGGATAGAAGGAACATACCTCAATATCATAAAAGTCTTATACAAAAAGCATGTGGCAAGTATCATTCTCAGTGGAAAAAATTGAGAGTTTTTCCCCTAGGGTCACGAACATGGCAGAGATGTCCATTCTCACCACTGCTTTTCAACATAGTACTAGAAGTTCTAGCTTCAGCAATCAGACAATGAAAAAAAGTAAAAGGCATCCGAATCAGCAAAGAAGTCAAACTCTCACTCTTCACAGATGACATGATACTGTATGTTAAATACCCCAAAGACTCCAGCCTAAAATTGCTAGAACTCATAAAAAAATTCAGCTAAGTGACAGGTTATAAAATCAATGCACAGACATAAATTCCATTTCTATATACTAACAATGAGACAGAAGAAAGAGAAACTAAGGATTCAATCCCATTTACAATTGCACCCCAAACCATAAGATAGCCAGGAATAGACTTAACCAAAGAGGCAAAGTTTCTGTATCAGAAAACTACAGAACAGTCATGAAAGAAATTGAAGAAGACACAAAGAAATAGAAAAATGTTCCATGCTCATGGATTGGAAGAACAAATATTGTTAAAATGTTTGTGCTGCCTAGAGCAAACTATACATTCAATGCAATCCCTATCAAAATACCACCAGCTTTTTTCACAGAGCTAGAACAAATAATCCTAAAGTTTGTATGGAATCAGAAAAGACCCTGAATAGCCAAAGGAATGTTGAAAAACAAAGCTGGTGGCATCAGAATGCCAGACTTCAATCTCCATTACAAAGCTGTAATCATCAAGACAGTATGCTTCTGGGACAAAAACAGACACATAGATCAATGGGATAGAATAGAGAACCCAGAAATGGACCCTCAACTCTATGATCAACTAATCTTCGACAAATCTGGAAAGAATATCCAATGGAAAAAAAGACAGTCTCTTCAAAAAACGGTGTTGGGAAAATTGTACAGCCACATGCAGAAGAATTAAACTAGACCATTTCCTTACACCATACACAAAAATAGACTCAAAATGGATGAAAGACCTCAGTGTGAGACAAGAATCCATCAAAATCCTAGAGGAGAACACAGGAAGCAACCTTTGTGACCTTGGCCACAGCAACTTTTTGCTAGACACGTCTCCAAAGCAGGGGAAACAAAGGGAAAAATGAAATATTGGGACTTCATTAAGATAAAAAGCTTTTGCACACCAAAGGAAACAGTTGACAAAACCAAAAGACAACCAAGAGAATGGGAGAGGATATTTGCAAATGTCTTATTAGATAAAGGGCAAGAATGCAAAATCTATAAAGAACTTCTCAAACTCAGCACCCAAACACACACACACGCACGCACGCACACATACACACACACACAATCCAGTCAAGAAATGGGCAGAATACATAAACAGACATTTCTCCAAAGAAGACATACAAATGGCCACAGACACATGAAAAATGCTCAACATCACTCATCATCAGGGAAATGCAAATCAAAACCACAATGAGATATCACCTCACACCAGTCAGAATGGCTAAAGTTAACCACTCAGGAAGCAATAGATGTTGGTGAGTTGCAGAGAAAGGGAACCCTCCTACACTGTTGTGAATGCAAGCCGGTGCAGCCACTCTGGAAAACAGTATGGAGTTTCCTCAAAAGGTTGAAAATAGAGCTACCCTATGACCCAGCAATTGTACTAATTGGTATTTACCCCAAAGACACAAATATTGTGATCCAAAGGGGCACCCACACCAATGTTTATAGTAAAAATATCCACAATAGCCAAACTATGGAAAGAGTCCAAATGTCCATCAACAGATGAATGGGTAAAGAAGATGTGGTGTATATATATGTACAATGGAATACTACTGAGTTATCAAAAAGAAATGAAATCTTTCCATTTGCAACAACATGGATGGAACTAAAGGGTGTCATGCTAAGTGAAATAGAGGCTGTCATGCCAAGTGGAAGTAGAGGGTATCATGCTAAGTGAATAATCATAGAAAGACAATTTTCATATGATCTCACCTATGTGGAATTTAAGAAACAAAACAGAGAATAATAGGGAAAAAGAGGAAAAAATAAAACAAGACAAAATCAGACAAGGAGACAAACCATTAGAGACTCTCAATCATAGGGAACAAACTGAGGGTTGCAGGAGGAGAGGGATTTGGAGGATGGGGTAACTGAGTGATGGACATTAAGGAGGGCACATGATATAATGAGCACTGGATATTATATAAGCCTGATGAATCAATGACCTCTACCTCTGAAACTAATACTACATTATATGTTAATTAACTGAATTTTAAAAATACACATATGTAGCAATATTAAATATAATACTTAGGAGGAAAAAATAAATAAAAGCTCCCTAATAATAAAAACAATAAAATATTAAAAAACAACAAAATAGATAATTAAAAGTTATTCGATCTAATGATCAATTGTTTAGCTGATTGATTTTCAATGGAGTGTATTTCCTGGCAATAATTAAGATATAAAAGACAAGTTTCTGCCTAATAATAATTGTATGCATGACTTGATCTTATATTCTAGATAATCTTCTTGGAAGTAGTGATTGCCTTGGTTAATATTAAAAATACCACTCCATAGGGTCATAAATCATCTAAGCATTTACTTAGGTGCCTGTCTCTGTGCTAGATCCTGGGCTTCAGAAAGAAAATACACTTTCTTCCTATGAGTTATCAATGGTCCAAAATAGACTAATTAAACAGAAAAGCAGACTAATCTCAGTCAGTATGATTGGTAGGACTGATTCAGTGGTTCTCAAATGAGGAGTACCTTGCCCGCCATCCAGAGGACATTTGGCCAGGCCTGGAGATATTTTTGACTGTCTCAACTTGGGGTGTGTGCGCCACTGGTATCTAACAGATAGAGGTCAAGGATATTGCTAAACATCCTATAATGCATAGAACAGCCTTGCACAACAGAGTTATAAGGTCAAAAATTTCAATAATGCTGCTGTTAAGAAACCTTACACTAATCGTTGCATTTTGGGGCTTATATAAGAGGGGGGTCTAACCCAATAAAGGTGAGTAGGGGACAGGAGTCATGGAATGCTTGCGTTGAACCTGGACTGAAGTTTGAACAACAACTGGAGTTAACCAGACAGAGGACACCAGAGCATTAAAAAGGTATGTGCAGAGTTCTATGGGAATATGGGGAGAAAGAGAGTCTAATTTGGGGGGATAATGAGGAGCAGGCATGACAGTTGTCAAGGAAGGCTTCTCAGTGATGTTTGAATTTGTCCAAAAGGATTACTAGGAGGTTGTCATATGGACATAGGTATGTGGGGGATGGTGTTGGAAAAGTTCTTGAATGTCAGTTTAAAACTGAAGTAACTCTGCCAGGTATCATTTTGAGAACTGGCATATTTAGTCCTATAAGACAACAGCAAGCCTGCTGTTAGTAATTCATTGTACTGTAGGGGAGAATCATCATATTTTTTTAAAAAATCATGTACTTAAAAAATTCATCAAGCTCAGTTGCAATGATGATATATTCATTGCAGCTTTAATTTGTAAATACCAGGGAATTTTCAGATATGCCTCTTAATTTCTAGTTTAATTCTGCTGTGGTCAAAAGACATACTTTGTATGATTTCTATTCTTTTAAATTTGGTGAAGTTTGTTTTAGGGTCCCTGGTGTGGTCTATCTTGTTGAATATTCCACATGCAATTGAAAGAAATGTTTATTAAGATGTTGGATAGAGTATCCTATAAATGTTAATAACATGACATTTTATTGACAGATTGATTGATAGTGCTGCTTTTGTCTCCTATATCTTTACTGATTTCCCATGTATTTGTTGTAGCAATTACTGAGAGAGGAGAGGAGTGTTGAAGTGTTCTATAGTTGTAGATTTATCTATTTTTCCTTTCAGTATTATCAGTTTCTGTCTTATGTATTTTGAGGTCATGTTGTTGGGGTGTACCCATTTAGAATTGTTAGGTCTTCTTGGAGAATTGACCCATTTATTATTGTCTAACTTTTCTTTTAAACATTAGTAATATTCCTTGTTCTGAGGTAATTTTATGTGACAGTATAGCCACTCTGATTTTCTTTTGTTGGTGTTTTCATGGTATATGTTTTGTCATCACTTTACTTTTAATCTATCTATACCTTTACATTAATTTTGGTTTCTTATAAATAGTGTATACTTTAAACATTCTAGTTTGAAATCTCTGTTTTTAATTAATATGTTTAGATCATTCACAATTTGTTATTTTTAGTGTGGTTTTATTAAAATCTACAATCTTATTTTCTGTTTGTTTTATCTATTCTTTATTTCTTTTATCTTCTTTCAGTTCCATCTCATTGGTTAATTGAGCATTTTTGTTTTGATTTCCTTTATCTTCACTATGGACTTAACATTTATTTAAAAAATTTTTTTTAGTAGTTGCCCTAGGAATTACAATGTATATCTTCAATTAATCAGAGATTGACTTCAAAAAATATCCTGCTTGGGGCGCCTACGTGGCTCAGTGGGTTAAGCCTCTGCCTTCGGCTCAGGTCATGATCTCAGGGTCATGGGATCGAGCTCCACATCAGGCGCTCTACTCAGAATTGTTAGGTCTTCTTGGAGAATTGACCCATTTATTATTGTCTAACTTTTCTTTTAAACATTAGTAATATTCCTTGTTCTGAGGTAATTTTATGTGACAGTATAGCCACTCTGATTTTCTTTTGTTGGTGTTTTCATGGTATATGAAAGGTTTTCATGGTATATGAAAGCAGGGAGCCTGCTTCCTCCTCTCTCTCTGCGTACCTCTCTGCCTACTTGTGATCTCTACCTGTCAAATAAATAAATAAAATCTTTAAAAATATAAATTAATTTAAAAAATTCTGCTTTGTGTGTAGTTTTTCATTATACAGCACTGACTTTGAAGGCGCATACACTCACACCTACCACTAGTTATATTATTAAAAATTCTGAAAAATATATACTTTAGTCTATGTCTAAAAAGTGGTTAATAACTTCCTTGAAGGACAAAAAAAAAAAAAAAAGGAAAAAATGGAGAGAGAGAGAAAGAGAAAGAGGAAAAGCTCTGATTTGTAGCGTTTGATGATTTCTGTGGTTAAACACTCCACCTGCTACCACTGTGATATCACTGGTGGGGATAAGAAAAAATGAGCACAAACATTGCATTGAGCCAGTACAAGTCTTCTCCGGTACACAGTACTTATCTGATTTGGTCACCTGTTGCTGTTAAGACACGTCCTTGGTTCTTGGATGGTATTTACTTTTCTAGGACGTGTAACTTTAATTCTCAAGGTTTCTAATATCCAAGAATCTGCAACTACAATGTTTCACCCTTTTGCAAATTTGTATTCTTTTATTACTAAAGACTTCAGGTTCATTAAAAATTATCATATCTCCTTCATAGGATTTCTTTCTACTTTTAAAAAATACAACCAGAGGCCCCCATAAACAAATCTGTATCAACTGTACCTAAATTAATCCAAATACAGAGGCACCAAGCTATTCTGAAATTAAAAGTTGTTTGTGACAGCTAGCCAGGAGTCAGCTGTCCTAACCTTGGGGCTTAGAGCAGTCTTAACTTGGGTGAAAGGATCTGAAAGGGTTAAAGAGCAGCTTTTGCATGTTTTCTTACCAAGAGAATGTGACTCACTGGATTGATAAAGGTTAGCCAGAAAGTCTGTCTTTTAATGATCTAAAAATAGCTGCCTTGGTGTTCATTCATAACAAGCTACTAACTCTCCCTGTGTGAGTCAAGTGGTGACTATGGTCTAAGAAAATGAGATCCTAAGTTGTTGTTTACAACAGGATTGGGGAAATGGAACAAATACTGAACATTTGGAACTTCCTGGGAGAGGCTGTTGTGAATTTTTGGGCGCCTGGCTGGCTCAGTCAGAGGGGCATGTAACGCTTCATCTTGGTGTCGAGAGTTGTTGGGTGTAGAGATTACTTAAACTTTTTTTTTAAAGTATTTCAATTCCAATGTCCCTTTATAGAACAGAGAGCCCGAGCCACCCATGGGAATGCTAAAATAAAGATTTGGGTGTGTATGTGGGGTTTGTGTTAAAGAGAAAAATTATGTTTGACTGAGAATGCAAATGCTAAGAGACCAAGAAGGGTCATAAAGAGACTACAGTATATATTCAGGATAATATTTTGAGTAATTGTGAACTTCACTGAGCAAACACATAGGTTAGTACTTTCTTGTGTTATCATTTCTCCATATTCCAGGATGAAAGCAGTAAAAAAATGACTGAAAGAACCTTGAAGTTAATTTCTTATTCCTAACTCCCTTTCTTTTCATCTCCCCGTGGCACACCATCACATTTTACCCACATTCTTCTAAAGGAGAAATTGAGGTCGCCTGACTGGTTCCGTCAGAAGAGCATGCAAGTCTTGGTCTTTGGATTGTGTTTGGGCCCCTCTATAGTTAAGATTATTAAAAATAAATAAACCTTATAAAAGTAAAGGAGAAATTAGAACATAAAACACATCTTTATGATAAATAAAAGAATTAGGCAGGAGTTGTAAATCATTTAGATTTCCTTAGGGATAGTGATTCCAAAGCATTCCTTAGTGAACTAATATTGCTATTAATCACTTTGAGAGCCAAGAAATTCAGATTTTTTTCCTAAATGTATGCTTTTATCTTCCTGTGAGTTAAAGAATACTTGCTTAGATTTATCCTAATTATAACAGCTTAAACCTAAAAGAATGATTTTTAGGTTATATTACTTCCACATTGTCTTGCTTCTAAGCCATGCATTTTTTTCTGAGATAAAAGGAATGCATGCTCATTATTTTAAAAATTGGAGAATATAAATAAAACAGAAAAATCAACCATTACCCCAACACTGAGAAAGAACTAGTCAGTAGTTCTTCATACATTCATAGTATTTTATCTGCATCATTTTATGCATAGAAATATTTTTTTAAAATTCCAATTATACCGTATATATAGTTTCAAATACCAATATTTACATCAAGTATATATAAAATAGATTTTCCTTGTCCTATAGAACGTTTTAACTCTAATTTTATTTGCTAAGTCATATTCTGTCATATGAATGCTTCATAATGAAATGATGCTTCAAATAGTCCATCAAATACAGTTCTCTTTTCTATAATTTCAAAATGTCATATCTAGAGTCCTTTATTTCTTTTTTTTCTTTAAGATTTTATTTATTTATTTGAGACAGAGCACAAGCAGTGGGTAGGGGTAGAGGGAGAAGCAGACTCCCCACTGAGCCAGGAGCCTGTTGTGGGACTTGATCCTAGGACCCTGGGATCATGATCTGAGTAGAAGGCAGCTGCTTAACTGACTGAGCCACCCAGGGGCTCTAGAGTCCTTTATTTCTAATTTCAAAATCTGAACAGCTGTGAAAAGAAAAGAGTTTTTATAACTCATCTGAGGGCACCTGGGCTGGCCTGATCTAATTTAGTGACAAGATTTACTTAAACTGATGTGAGGCTATTGAGTATCTATATTTATCCCATTTAAAGATATTTCGCAGCAGAAATATTAATAGATTATGGGGTGTTCCCCTAAACTCACAGGGGCTTAGTCTATGCATTGTAGAGACAAAAAAATGAACTCCAAAAAAAATCCAAAGTATTTCAGTTAAGAGATTATATGGGTTTTAGATATTTTTTGTTTTCATAAATAATATTGAAATGAGGATTTCCATGCTTACATTTTTTGTGCACTTTGTATAATTTCTACAGGGATACCCTTCAGTGAATAACAAAGATATGCTGAACATATAAGTCTCAATTTTTTTACTTATTTCCCAGAAAGCATTATCATCAACAACATATAAAACTGCTCAGCCTATGACATTCTCACTTGGCTTAGTACTGAAAAATTGGATTTATTCAATAGGCATCCTCCAGTTTCACTGCAGATTTAATTTATATGTCTTTTATGAATAGCAAACTTAAAGTTTCTTTATATTTAAAAAAATTGTCTTCTGTGAGTTATCAGTCCTTTGCTCATTTTTCTATGAGATTGCTTGCATTTCTCATAATAATTTATATTTTTGACAAAAATCAATTACCTTTCTGTATTATTCATGCTAAACATTATTCTAATTATCCTATCAATTTTGTCTTTGATATTTCATGTAGTCAAATTTATTGATTTTACAATTATGTATTTTATTTAAAAAGCGTAATACTTACAGTATGCAACATACTCTTGGGTTGCCTATATAACATGAAATAGCGTAAATCAATATATAATTATAGTCTCAGTAGCTTGGTTTTTGCATACTAAATTTGCTGAAACTGTATTACAAACTTCTAATACTACCGACTGTGTCAATTTTTAAAATGTATTCTGGTTTTCATATTTGTTATTGTAAGAGAACGTATATCCATTACAGAAACATTCTCTCTCTCTCTCTCTTTTTTTTTTTTTGTTAAAGATTTTATTTATTTATTTGACAGAGAGAGAGACACACACAGCAAGAGAGGGAACAAAAGCAGGGGGAGTGGGAGAGGGAGAAGCCAGGCTTCCTGTCGAGCAGGGAGCCTGATGTGGGACTCGATTCCAGGACCCTGGGATCATAACTTAGCTAAAGGCAGATGCCTAATGACTGAGCCACCCAGGTGCCCCATTACAGAAACATTCTTAATAATAGACATCATATTGTTTTTAATCAAAATCTTTATCAATATAGAATGATCCTTATATAATTTAATTATTTACCTGATTTTTCTTTGTCCAATTTTATTGTCATCACATGTCTTTCTTTGTATTGACTTTTTCTATATACCTTCACTCATCAATTTTCTTTTTGACTTACTTGTGCCATTTTTCTAATCTTCTTTAGGTAAACCAATTTTATGGTACTGAATTTAAACTATTCAGATTTACTGTTGCAATAGGTATGTCTGTTCTATTGTATTTTTTGATTCTTTTGTTAATTCTTGGACATTTCTTATCTTTATGCTTTTTTAAATATGTCATGTGTTTCTCCAGTATCTTTAATGGTAAATGACCTATTTTCAAATTTCACTACTATTATATTTAAATTTAAAAGTTTTAGCTTATATCCAATTATCTGACTCAATAATTAAATATTGTACTTTGAGTCCCATGATCTGCTAAATCCCAACTGAATTCTCTTTGTTCCTCTCTGTCATTATTAATATAGTTATTATTTTCATAGTATAGCCTAGCAGGAGAGAGAGAATAAACAACAAACAATTAGAAAATATTGAGATTACCATCCGTTGTGATTCTCAGTTTTTTTTTATCCATGGGATTTGTAATAGATTCTAACAATAAGTTGTCCATCAGTTTTGTCTTCAATATTGTCAATTCTTGTGTTTTTATAAGTATTTTACTTTAGAAATGGAAGAAACAATTTGAGAATAAAAATCTGATAGGTATTCAGATACAAAGAGGAACCTTTTAAGTTAACTTTTATGCAAGTTAATAAATTGTCTCAGCTTCCTTAAGTTATCTTTCTTATTATTACAATAAAGAATAATGTTAAATATGGCAAGAATTTGGGGTGTAGCTTATGGTCATTCGTGGTGGTTGGACAGTGTTTGCTCTTTCCTTACAAGGACATCAGGTCTCACTCTCCAAAAGCTAACTTACTCTTGGCCTTTGGATCATCTTTTCTGAGGGAGATTTTATGGAAACTTCCTATAAGGAAGAAAGAAATAGCCCCATGTTTCCTTCCTCTGCTTTTATGCTGCTAAAAAACAGAGGTTTCCATTCCTCTTTTGACCAGAGGTGTATGAAGATAAGTGAAACCCGTATTGCTAGGTTGAAGTGCAGGTAGGAGGATGACAAGTGGCCCTTACTTTCACTTTTATCTCCTGATCTGCTAAATCTCTGTTCATGGCAGGAAAAATTAGCTCTGGGTGGTTACTTTACTATCCAGCTTTCTTCCCAGGCATGAAAACCCCCAAGTGGTGATATGTTTCTGCCTGTGTTGTGATCCTAGGCTATATGGAGGGATTTCTGTTCTTGAGATGTACTCGCATCTTTCCTCTTTACTATCAATATGTGGCTTCAATTTGAGTATCTCTTCAGTAGATTTTCTATCTACCCTACTTTCAATTCCTGTTGCTATTATGTTTTGCCTAGATAAGGCAGCAAAATCCCCTTAACTGATTTCCTTGATTATCCAGTTTCACTCTTTTTCAAACTTCCACCCTTGTGATTTTTATTTTTAGCATCAAATCAGAGTATGACACTACCTTACTACATAATCTGTCTCCCATTGCCTTAAGGATACAGTTTAACAAGATAGGTAATTTCCTTCACAATCTAGTAGTAATCCAACTTTTTATGTATTTATTGACTCATTCAACAAGGCCTAGACATTATATTTGCTAAGTGAATGTTTTTAGACACTAGGAGTAAATCTTTACGGGTGTTACCGATAACAATGATTGGTGCAACATAGAAAAAAAGAGTATAGGGAGGCAAATGCAAGCAAAGCTAGTAATAGAAAAGCAACATCAGAAACTATTCTTAAATTTATTTACTAGAATTTTTACAATTGCTAAGGGATGATACATATTTAAAATAAAATTTAAAGAGTGAAAAGAGAAAAATTTCAGTTTTGATGAATTGTGCAAGGATATAGGCTTAATGCTGTGGGCTCCGCTCTTGAAGAAGTCAGCCTGGGTTATAATTCTTTTCTGCTTACTAACTTGGGAGAGTTACCTGACTTCTTTGAGTCTTAGCTTCTTTGGCTAAATGGATAGTACTAGTGTATTCTTCATAAGCTCGTGGAGAGAACTTAATTGATTCAAATAAAGAGCTCGAATAGTAAGATTTCAGTCAAACTTAGCTATTACTGTTTTTGTTTTTAATAACCTTAGTTGTCCAAAAGAGATAAGAGAGCCTTTTGCTAACTTGGTGTGGTAAGAGTTAAATGACATAAGCCATCAGCTGCCCCCTAGTTCATAGGAAAAGTCCAACTGTTAAACTATAAATAAGAAAAGTAGGGGCACCTAGGTGGCTCAGTCAGTTAAGCATCTGACACTTTATTTTGGCTCAGGTCGTGATCTCATGGTCTATGAGATTGAGCCCGTGTTAGCTCCAAGCTCAGTGGGGGAATCCACTTGAAATTCTCACCCTTTCCCTGTGCCACTCCTCTCTCTTTCTCTCAAAATAAATAAACCTTAAAAAAAAAAGATGTTAGGGGCGCTTGGGTGGCTCAGTGGGTTAAGCCGCTGCCTTCAGCTGGGGTCATGATCTCAGGGTCCTGGGATCGAGTCCCATGTCGGCCTCTCTGCTCGGCGGGGAGCCTGCTTCTCTCTCTCTCTCTGCCTGCCTCTCTGTCTACTTGTGATCTCTCTATCAAATAAATAAATAAATAAATAAATAAATCTTTAAAAAAAAAAAAAGATGTTACTACCCGATTCTTAGTTCAAAAGCTGGAACTCTCTTTGTTCCCTATATCCCACACAACTAAATTAAAATATTCTATTTAAAATTTAAATTTTTGATTCTTTTTTCCTTTAAGAGTAAATGCTGCATGACTGATTTATAACATATGTTTCAAACACAGCAATCAGTTATGGTAGTTAAAATTTTTGAAACTGAACTTTTTTTTTGGTAAATTCAGAAAACATTATATAAGGTGGGATAAGCAGTCCCTAATCCTTAGAATAGTTAAGAGGATTTTAGACCATATTCAGGTGGTTGAAAAGCCCTAATTTATTTTGGGATGATTTTCTTGTCCTATGTCTATTTCTCTTTCCTATGTCTATTACCTCTTGGCTCCACTGTTTGGCACAAACAACCAAAGCTACTATGTTTTTTGATTGAGAGAAAAAAAAAAAGCTATTTACTATAATTCATTTGGAGGGATGTGTGTGTGAGATGGGGGAGAGGGGAAGGAAGATATAAAAACAAGGAAAGACTTAGTCATTTTCAGGGAATCTACTTGAGTTATTTAAGGAGGAATGTAGCTTCCTATTCATTTTCTTCCATTCTGAAAAAAAAAAAAAAAATTGAGCTTTGATGAGCTTTGGTCCAGGGAACAAAATGTGATGTTATCATTTGTATTCATGTATAAATTCGTGAGGTGCTACAATGGGATGATCCCTTTCTCAGAATTGTGTTTGGAATGTTTGTGTGACCCTTTTGAACTTTAGTCTTTTACTCAAGTGTTAACTCTAGGCAAAACAGTCCGCAGACCCA
The DNA here is from genome assembly GCF_022355385.1 of Mustela nigripes. Lineage (NCBI taxonomy): Eukaryota > Metazoa > Chordata > Mammalia > Carnivora > Mustelidae > Mustela > Mustela nigripes. The sequence continues at coordinate 32,928,812 of NC_081568.1, forward strand.
AGATTATGATGTTGCTATTAGCTCTCAGAAGACATAACACCACAAAAATGCAAACATGTTCTAAATATAAGGCAGAGGATTGTGATTTCTTAAGTATTTCTGTTGATCTCATACAAGAAAATAATATAGCTTTTGAGTAGAAAAATATACTATAATTCTAAAGTTTATGTAAATTTTTATTTATTTCCTATTTTCATTGCTTTTTCCCCTAATATGAATGCTACTGTCATCTGCTTTTCATAGAGAACAAAATGTCCTCCAGTTTAAATCCATTTAGGTTTAATCCCTGATTTCAGTTTCATGCTACATTCCCTCTAACTAGGAAAAGGAAACAAGTAACACATAGGGATTTGTTTATGAATACACTGTAAATAAAGAATGAGCAGTGTTTTTATAGAAAAACCAGACCTTTATGATTGCAATCTAAATGGGAGGCAAAAGGCTTGTCTTTATTAGAGATTAGCACACGTGTTAGTTTAGAAAGACTTTTCTTAAAAAAAAAATGGAAATCATAAATATCAGCTCCATCACTGCTTAAACAAAGCAGCCATTGCTGCTTTCAACCTTATTTCTCTGTTCCTAACATATCACAAATTCTTTGAATTACCAGTGTTGATCTGACATGGCCTGACCTGGAGAGCTGAATTATTATTTCTAAGGATTTTATGAAATATTTATCTATGCATACTCAAATATATTCAGTTTTTGAAGGGTCCTAAAATTTCTGAGTTTAGTTTTAGTGCTGAAATCCTATAGAAATCCCCTAGTTCATAGGAAAAGGGGTGTGACAACAAGGGTGTGAATGAGCTTGTGAGGACTATTACTGTAGAGAAATTACCTTAAACCTCTCTGACATTTATACAAGCTTGAGTGCCATTTCATTATATTTTGCAGCATCTGTGAATTCAAAGCTATGGTATATGCTAAGAATATATAATGTTCAAATAAATTAATGAAATACTTGCTTATGTGTAATTTTACTCTCTATATATAATAAAATGATTCACAATTCTCTCAGAGGGTTTTCATGAAACATGGTAGCTCCCTTTCACTTCTCTTGGGTCTGATGGAAGACCAGCGTCTTTCATAGGCCATGCCATGGGAAAACACCATGAGAAGGTGTTAGCTTATCTTAAGTACAAATAGTATGGTATTATCTCTGAATGTTCATTCACATGAAGTCCTTCAGGGTCTGGGAAATAGGTAGCAGGGTAGAGGAAGAGATACTGACAGCAGTTGTGTAGGAGGCTATAGGTCATGTAGAGTGACTATCCTTTCTTTCTTCTCTATCTCATGTAATTACCACTTACCGTTCCCATTGCTCAGACCAAAGATCTTGGAGAAAACCTTGAATATTCACTTTTTCTCCACTCTACTACTGATTTTCTTAGAGATCAGTTAGCTTGGGGCCCCCCGGGTGGCACAGTTGGTTAAGCATTGACTCTTGGTTTCAGCTCAGGTCATGATCTCAGCGTCCTGGGATTGAGCCTGAATCAGGCCCCGTACTCAATGTGGAGTCTGCTTGGGATTTTCTCTCCCTCTTTTGCTTTGGCAGCACATGTACTAAAACTGGGATTCTCTCTCTCCCTCTCCCTCTGCCCCTTCCATTTGTGCTGTCTCTCTTTCAAAATACATAAATAAAATCATAAAAAATCAGTTGACTCTAGTTTTAAAGTTAATTTATCTAAGAGAAAAAAATTAAAACAGAAGATCTAAACAACAAAATTAATGACTTAACTGAGCTATGTAGAACACTGAACCAACAATGACAGAATTTAACTTCCTTTTAATGCACATGAATGTTTAGCAAAATTGACCATATGATAAATCATAAACAAGTTGAACAAATTTCAAAGGTGTAAAACCTTTTAGTATATTCCCCTACTGTAGTGGAATTAAGTTAAATGATTTAAGAGAGAGAATTGAGGTTATGTTGATACTAACATTAAGCATCATGCCAGCGAACATAATGAAACTCACTCATGCTGAAGGCTCCTTGTAACTTAATTAGTTATTATCATTGGCTATCCTTAATAAGAAATGCTGATGACAAAGTAAATTCAGATGTCAGCAGTCAAAAAATAGCTCAAGAGGCTGACTGATTTCTGTGTAAATAAACACATTAGATAAGATTAAGTAATTAAACTCAGAGTGGTGTTTTAAAGTCAAAATAGCTATTAATTCATAACTTAGCTCAGAATTTAGCCATCATAATTCCCTTAAGACCTTAGCAAGTTGCTGTAGAAGCAAATGGAAAGATATTAGGTTGCCAAGTGATTACTATAATTTTGATAATTTTCTTTAAAGCTCTCTTTGCATATATTAAAATATATTTACCTTGAGGTCTTAACACAACCTGATCCAATTAAACAATTTGAAGATCAGAGTGGACAATCAATTAAAACAACAACAGGAGTCATGTCTTAAAAGAAGAAAATCATAAGTACACCATCAACACTATTTTGTAAACTTTTAAAATGTTTTTTAAATTGTAAAAACACATTATGAACAATTTTTGATGATTTAGATAATATTATTGTTTTTAAGATTTTGTTTATTTGAGAGAGAACAGAAGCAGGGATAGAGACAGAGGGAAAGAGAGATAAAATCTCAGCAGACTCTTCACTGAGTTCAGAGTCCAACTGGGGGCTTGATTCCAGGACTCTGAGCAGAAGGCAGATGCTTAACTAAATGATCCACCCAGGTGCCCCTTAAATATTATGTAATAGCATTATTTTAAAAAATGAATGACTGGTTGTATCCTATATTTTTAGTTTATTAGCTCACACATTAAAATAAGATTGTGGCAAATCCAGCCACAGCCTTAGTTGAAAGAGCAAACTGCTGAAAGGTAATCTGTGCCAGTGGCTCTAAACTGATACCATTTGTTTCCGTATTGCCAGAAAGTGGTACAAAGCATGGTATATAGTAGGCATGCAGTAAATCTTGAATTTAATTTTTTCACACATTATTATTATTACTAAATACTGATTCTATTTTAAGTAAAAAACTCTCAGTGTTTATCAAGTCTCATTTTTTTATTTGCTTTACTTACGGATGATTTATGAATAGAGTTTGATATTGAAGTTCATTACCAGGTAACAATCATAATCACAAATCTAGACTTTTTAAATGACTTGATAAGTAGCAAAAGGGATGGATAACGTCATTTGTAGAGTGACATTTTGATGGCTGGCACTGATAGAAAAAGAAATAATGATAGAAAAAAATAATGTAGGTATTCAGGTAAAAATTTGTAATTTTGACTACCTTTTGGGCCATGGGAGAGTTTTTTTTTTAATATAATTTTTTATTTTTTATAAACATATATTGTTATCCCCAGGGGTACAGGTCTGTGAATCACCAGGTCTACACACTTCACAGCACTCACCAAAGCACATACCCTCCCCAATGTCCATAATGCCACCCCCTTCTCCCAAACCACCTCCCCCCAGCAACCCTCAGTTTGTTTTGTGAGATTAAGAGTCACTTATGGTTTGTCTCCCTCCCATGGAGGTTCCTCAAAATGTTGAAAATAGAACTGCCCTATGACCC